>NC_138313.1:36527500-36855000 GCF_965601325.2 Salmo salar
TGGCTCCTGGCCCTGTCCTCCATGCTCTGTGTTCCCCTCTGGGTGGTCATCAAAATGTGTTCTGTGGAAGGCACCCTGAAGGAGGTAAGTCACACACCACCCACTGTTTTCACTCCTTACCCCCACTGACTTTTTTCTCTGTTTGCTATTGTGAATTTTTTGGGCTTAAGCTTCTGTAACTTAGAAATATATACAAACCAATACAACAAACCAATCTTGTCTCGTCTATTTCCTTATGTTGTTCTGTAGCGCTTTACAATCCTGACCACACCGTCCACTGACTTACCCAAAACCAAGAAGGAGCAAGAGAAGCTGCTGGCCATCTTTGCTGCCGATGGGGACAGCCTCCGTCAGAGACACCCTCCCACCAAGGAAGGCTACTTCCCCGTCAACGAGAAGGAGTCCAACTGCTAGAGCTGGGAACGTGGACCCAGGCCTTGTGAGGTCCCATGTCCCTCCCCTCGACATGGCATCTGCCTTGGGCCCGTCCCAAACCTCTCCTCAACGATACCTCATAACTGCACAACTGCGGCCAAATGAGCACAGATGCAGAGACACTGGTGCTGCTGTGCCCTGGCTCTTTCTCTCCTGCAAGGTCTCTCATAGACAATATAGACTACTGTTTCAGGTGCTGTTGTTAAATCGTGTATGTACCGATGTTCACACACGCAATGCTACTGGCTCTTCCATCTACACTTCCATCCACGGGACAGTTGCTCTCCACCTCTGCCTCACACGGTTGCCTGATCAACCAGGAACTCTAGCTGGGTTGTGCTGATTTAGTTCGCCAATGACGAAGTTTAGCAGACATTGAAATGGTGTGATTCAGTGATTTGTTATATGTCCATTGTGGTTGAGACTTGAGAATGTTTGTCTGATGATCACATCTGCTTTCTAAGGATGTGTTTTTTTGTTTTCCTTTTTTTCATGGACATCTCTGACTTAGTTGAAAGGACTGCTTCATACAGCACATCGTAACAATGCTTTACAACCTAATCGCTCCGTCTGTCCTCCCTCTGCCATGTTCTCATGTAGGGTTGCTCCTGATTTCTATTCAGCTGTGAGAGACACTGTGATTAGGTATTGTTTTAGTGCATTATGTTGAACTTGCTACAGTCATATCAGTTGATATAGTAAATACATCAATCTAATCAATATGTTTTTTCATTTACCCAGATATGCTAAACCTTAGCTGACAACATTTTTAGACGACAAATAAAGGAATCCGATAACCACATGCCAACTAAAAGCACCATGTCATTGTGGTTACAAGAAGCAATGCAGAATTGAACAATTCAATGTATAATTATTTTGCCTCCGAATACTATGATTTTAGATTCATATATTGGCAAGTGCCAATATGTTACACACAACCTATACAGTTTAATATCCAGATTTATGTCAGAAGAATTGCATCAAAAATACATCTGAAGCCCAAGTGTCTGTCTCTATTATAGTAACCTAGCATAGCAGGAGTAAAAGAAACCTGTAGAAAACAGACTGAATAGGCTTTGCTTGGCTAAGGTTGTTGTTTGAGTTTAGGATTAAGTCAGACATACTGTAAATGTATTGCTTTGATTCAAAAGCTTACTTGGACATATAATCATTGTGTATTAGCATTTTAATCATACCCACTGGGCACAGACGCCAGTTCAACGCCTAGTTTTGATTTACATTTTGTTGAGTTGTCAACTAACGTGAATTCAACATGAAATCAACAACAATTTTCAACATGTCAAAGGATTTAGGTTCAAAGTTGGGTGAAAAAAAGACAAAATGCCCCTACGTGGATTACTTTTTTCAAATCCAATACATTTTCCTCATTGATTTAACATCATCACATACATTTTGGGGGTTGAAAAGAGTTTTTTGCCCAGTGGGTAGTCCTATGTTAGGTTTTTTAAGGACTTTGAAATGTAAAACCAGGAGATTTGCATTGCTCTCATCCTTGGTTAGATTTTTTTTTAAACTGTATACAATCGTATATATATATATATATATATATATACACGATTGTATACAGTTATATATATATATATTTCTAAACTGTATATCAAGTCCAAAATGTGATAAAGCACATGATAAACATAGTTTAAAAACTAGTGAAAGTATGGATTGTGTTCAATATATTTTTGTTGTACAGAATTGTGGCATTTGAAATCATTGTACAGTACACTACACTATACCATCATAGCGAGCAGCTTAGAAGTGAGAAGCTGGAGGGAAAGAGTTTTCCGGTAATACTGAACTTGAGTTTCATACCTTTTACCTTGGAAAAATGAAATGTCTCGGAAAGTCTGTTATTTGCTTATATTGTGGTCTATTCATTAATTCATTATATCATCATCTACTTTGCCATATCATACAATAACAACTTTGAAAAGTATAAGCTCTTACACTTCCAGTATGTGTTTGTCAGTATTGCCAATGACAGTGAAGTGCAAAGCTGAATACCGTTCACATGTATTACAACTGACATTGTAAAATAAAAACATTTATATTAAAAGTTGTAAAAAATTGTGTCATACCATGTCATTCTTTTCCACCAAGATTTCTGAAGACTGTTCCATGACAGACAGACAGACAGACAGACAGACAGACAGACAGACAGACAGACAGACAGACAGACAGACAGACAGAAAGAGAGAAAGAGAGAAAGAGAGAAAGAGAGAGAGACTGTATGTATCCTGATGGCCAGCAGATGGAAGCAGAGTATTATCATCAAAAGGCATGAGTATGTCAGTAACCCAACTTAAATTATTTCAAGCCATGTGTGTGCTGTAGGCCTTTAAAATATGTCATGCTACAGTATGTGTTTACTATTGAGCACATACAGGTAACTGCAAAAATAAAGGAAACACCAACATAACGTTTCTTAATGGGGCGTTGGGCCACCACGAACTGCCAGAACAGCTTCAATGTGCCTTGGCATAGATTCTACAAGTTTCTGGAGCTCTATTGGAGGGATGCGACATCATTCTTCCATGATAAATTCTCCATAATTTTTTGTTTGGTTGATGATTGTCGAAGCACTGTCTCAGGTGCCGCTCCAGAATCACCTATAAGTGTTCAATTGGGTTGAGATCTGGTGACTGAGAGAGAGAGACCAACCCACTTTCAACCCTATGCTCCTTTGAGACCCCTCTTCCAACATCACTGAGTTATCTTCTTCTAACCATGGTACCCACAATAATAAGCAACTGGGCATTTTTATACATCACACTAATACACTCCTTTGAGACCCCTCTTCCAACATCACTGAGTTATCTTCTTCTAACCATGGTACCCACAATAATAAGCAACTGGGCATTTTTATACATCACACTAAGCAAATCAAATCAAATTTGATTTGTCATATACACATGGTTAGCAGATGTTAATGCGAGTGTGGCGAAATGCTTGTGCTTCTAGTTCCGACCATGCAGTAATATCTAACAAGTAATCTAACCTAACAATTTCACAACAACTACCTTATACACACAAGTGTAAAGGAATGAATTAGAATATGTACATAAAAATATATGAATGAGCGATGGCCAAACGGCATAGGCAAGATGCAGTAGATGGTATAGAGTACAGTATATACATATGAGATGAGTAATGTAGGGTATGCAAACATTATATAAAGTAGCATTGTTTAAAGTGGCTAGTGATACATTTATTACATACATTTTTTCATTATTAAAGTGGCTAGAGATTTGAGTCAGTATGTTGGCAGCAGCCACTCAATGTTAGTGATGGCTGTTTAACAGTCTGATGGCCTTGAGATAGAAGCTGTTTTTCAGTCTCTCGGTCCCCGCTTTGATGCACCTGTACTGACCTCGCCTTCTGGATGATAGCGGGGTGAACAGGCAGTGGCTCGGGTGGTTGTTGTCCTTGATGATCTTTTTGGCCTTCCTGTGACATCGGGTGGTGTAGGTGTCCTGGAGGGCAGGTAGTTTGCCCCCGGTAATGCGTTGTGCAGACCTCACTACCCTCTGGAGGGCCTTACGGTTGTGGGCGGAGCTGTTGCCGTACCAGGCGGTGATACAGCCTGACAGGATGCTCTCGATTGTGCATCTGTAAAAGTTTGTGAGTGTTTTTAGTGACAAGCCAAATTTCTTCAGCCTCTTGAGGTTGAAGAGGCACGAAGCATCGTTACCCATCGCGCCACAAAAGCCGCGGCCCTTGCAACGCAAGGGGAAACCCTACTTCAAGTCTCAGAGCGAGTGACGTCACCGATTGAAATGCTACTAGCGCACCACCGCTAACTAACTAGCCATTTCACATCGGTTACACGAGGGCCCTCACCTCCTCCCTGTAGGCCATCTCGTCGTTGTTGATAATCAAGCCTACCACTGTAGTGTCGTCTGCAAACTTGATGATTGAGTTGGAGGCGTGCATGGCCACGCAGTCATGGGTGAACAGGGAGTACAAGAGAGGGCTGAGAACACACTCTTGTGGGGCCCCAGTGTTGAGGATCAGCGGGGTGGAGATGTTGTTACCTGCCCTCACCACTTGGGGGCGGCCCGTCAGGAAGTCCAGGACCCAGTTACCCAGGGTCTCGAGCTTAATGACGAGTTTGGAGGGTACTATGGTGTTAAATGCTGAGCTGTAGTTGATTAACAGCATTCTTACATAGGTATTCCTCTTGTCCAGATGGGTTAGGGCAGTGTGATTGCGATTGAGTCATATATGGCATGATGGAGTGTTAATTATGTAATTAACTCAGGAACCACACCTGTGTGGAAGCACCTGCTTTCAATATACTTTGTATCACTCATTGTTCCCTCATTTATTTTGTACATTGCCTTACAAAATACTACATTACTTTGTTTGTATTAATCCACTAGAGGACGCTGGAATCATTCTGCTGGAATCCGGCCATGTTTACGGTAGTGCAAGTGACGTGTCAATGGGATGATCTCAAATGTCTTCTCACGTCCTCGCTACTCCTCTGCTTCTCAAAAGCCATTGGATGAGAAAGCCAGAGGTCCAGCCCCTCTGACCTTCTTCTCCAATAGGTTTTGAGAAGGGGACGATGAGCGAGGAGAGAGGCGCAAGGAGAATACAATTGAGATCTTCCCAATGTCTACCAAAGCATTGTGGGATTGAAACGGTGCTTGCAGTGGTGACTGCTGGAGCTGTAAGAACTACGGGTGAAACTGAGAAATTTTAACCATATAAATGTCACTAGAATTGTGCTAGTGATGATAATATATGACAACACCGTCTAGGCTTTTTTGTTGTGGACAAGCTTATGCACGTGTCATCCCTTCCATTCTGTATGGGCAAAGTAGAAAACTGGAATATTGACTTGTGTCAGTGGACGCTTGCTGAGGTCCATACCGTTTTTCGTTTTCAAAGGGGCTGAATAAGTAGGCCGGGGACCAGTATCTTACGATTGCATTTGTTATTATTTCAAGATTTGATATTTGGGTCGAATACATAATCCAAAATGTCGACTAGTAGCCCCGAAGCGGTGAAGAAATTACTCGAGAACATGCAGACGGATCTGCGGTCCCTGTCCATGGAATGCAAGAAGAAATTCCCCCCAGTCAAAGAGGTAGTTATGGCTGTCTGACGTTATAGCTAGCAATTCCTCTTTTGCTTTCGCTCAGTTTAACTCTACTGTGTGTTGGGTTGTTTTGCCACCTCACAACTGATTATACATTTCAATGCAACTGCTGATGTTGCGATGCGAGCGCTCGCGACATGTATCAGAAATAGGAAGTCTAAATTGATCCTTGTGACGTTTCAATCTGACGTCACTTAATTGAAGTAGACATTTAAAACTGATTGGGTTAGGTAAGTGTTATTGTTAGTGTTTACCATCAGAAATAATAGAGTGATACCCAGTTGTGAAGGCTGCATGGATGCTAGCCAGCAGATCCGTCCTGCTTGTTTACATCTGCACTAGGGTCAGACAGCATTCCTGTGTATATGAAGACACCACGGAGCCGGCACAAGCTATGGCTCGGAAAATGTACCTCAATCCAGGGATGAGAAATGCGTTGTACTCCGAATCGTCCCATTATTCCAACTGTTACATCACGAAGATTGAAAGACTACTAGTTTTCTGGAAAACTGGCATTTTCATCCTCATACTAGGTAACAGCAGCCATTTTGGAATGGCAGTGTCAGCCAATCAGCTCCTTTGTTGTTCAACCATACATGCGTTCCATAATGGCTGCTGTTCACTGCTAGCTAGCATGAGGATGAAGTCAGCAGTTTACTTAAACTAGCACTTGTTCAATCTTCTCAGTTTAACACTTCATTTGGGATAATGGACAAATTGGAGTACAACGCATTTCTCATCCCTGGATTGAGGTACGTTTTCCGAGCCATATCTCGCACCGGCTTCGCGGTGTCTTAATAAACACAGGAATGCTGTACGACCCTAGTGCAGCTGTAAGCAAGCGGGTTGGAACTGCTGGCTACATGGATGCCAAAGATTTTTATAACTAAGCCAAAGATTTTGGGATGCTTTTCCAAGGTGTAGGTGTAAACAGTAGCCAGTTGTCAAATACTGACTTTACATTCTGTGATGGGACGTCCATTGTTTCGTCCATTGTTTTGTGTGGATGTCAGTATCAGCTTTTTCACAATTTTGAGCTTCAATGATAAGCCAAAGATTTTGCGATGCTTTTCCAAGGTGTAGGTGTAAACAGTAGCCAGTTGTCAAATACTGACTTTACATTCTGTGATGGGACGTCCATTGTTTCGTCCATTGTTTTGTGTGGATGTCAGTATCAGCTTTTTCACAATTTTGAGCTTCAATGATTTTCAAAATGAAGATGCTTAGTGTTGCCACTGCATTGGTCAGAAATGCTACATCCCAAGTGTTGTGATTAATGGCAGAATGTTTATATTCCGGGTTAAACTGCTGACAATTTGTGAACTTCGTGGTTCGCTGAATTTTTCGTGCAGTGTGAACATCCAACGGAACTCAGACCCCTCAAAGGAGCCCCTGAAGCTAACCGAACTGAAACCATCTCAAGAGGTGGTCTAAGTTCGGTTTGCTTGGCTTGAATTGCACAGTCTGGTTGACTTTTTTTTAGGGGAATGTGAACACAAAGCTCCCCAGGTTGGCTTATCATTAATCCCACACCACGCACTAGACTACTGCAACACAATTGCCCCTGCCATAACCCAGCACATTGGTGCCACGAAAGAGAGATGTTGATGTCCAGGTTTGCGGAAAAAAACTTGCCTTTTTTGGATATTAATTAGCAATTGTCAAGGATCCACAAAAATGTCATACATACATACATACATACATACATACATACATACATACATACATACAAAAGTATGTGGACACCATTCAAATTAGTGGATTTGGCTGTTTCAGCCACACCCGTTGCTGACAGATGTATAAAATTGAGCACACAGCCATGCAATCTCCATAGACAAACATTGGCAGTAGAATTGCCTTACTGAAGAGCTCAGTGACTTTCAATGTTGCACCCTCATAGGACGCCACCTTTCCAACAAGTCAGTTCGTCTAATTTTGCCCTGCTAGAGCTGCCCCGGTCAACTTTAAGTACTCTTATTGTGAAGTGGAAACATCAAGGAGCAACAACAGCTCAGCCACGAAGTGGTAGGCCACACAACCTCACAGAACTTGACTGCCGAGTGCTGTGGTGCGTAAAAATTGTCCGTCCTCGGTTGCAACACTCACTACCAAGTTCCAAACTGCTTCTGGTTTCAATGGCTGAGCATCGACACACAAGCCTAAGAACACCATGCACAATGCCAAGAGTCTGCTGGAGTTGTGTAAACCGCCATTGGACTCTGGAGCAGTGGAAACGCGTTCTCTGGAGTGATGAATCATGCGTCACCATCTGGCAGCCCGACGGACAAATCTGGGTTTGGAGGATGCCAGGAGAACGTTACCTGCCTGACTGAATAGTGCTAACTGTAAAGTTTGGTGGAGGAGGAATAATGGTCTGGGGCTGTTTTTCATGGTTCCAATGAAGGGAAATCTTAACGCTGCAGCATACAATGTCATTCTAGACAATTCTGTGCTTCCAACTTTGTGGCAACAGTTAGGGAAAGGCCCTTTCCTCTTTCAGCATGACACTGCCCCTGTGCACAAAGCGAGGTCCATACAGAAATGGTTTGTCGTGATCGGTGTGGAAGAACTTGACTGGCCTGCACAGAGCCCTGACCTCAACCCCACTGAACACCTTTGGGATGAATTGGAACGCCGACTCCGAGCCAGGCCTAATCGCCCAACATCGATGCCCGACCTCACTAATGCTCGTGGCTGAATGGAGCAAGTCACCGCAGCATTGTTCCAAAATCTAGTGGAACGCCCAGAAGAGTGGAGGAGCAAAGGGGGAACCAACTCTATATTAAGGCCCATGATTTTGGAATGGGATGTTCGACGAGCATACCTTTTGTAGTATGTGTTTTTAGCCTACTGACACAATGTTCAGATTATTTGTTTGCAATATGTGATCTTTATGCTAAGAGAGGTTCATAAGCTGTTTATCGTTTGTGGGGTTTGAATAGTGTGAGAAGACACCATATTTGGTTGGAATTGCAACTAAGGGTACAAAATCAATGCAAGTTCTTAGGCAGTAGCTTACATTGGGTGTACAATTTTCAGTTACAGCATTATTTAATCTGCAGTATCCCTCTGCTATTTATTCTGTTCATATTATCTTCTGATTATAATTATTAGGTCATATTTTAACTAAATGCAATGTATTAGCTTCCAAAATGTAAGTAGGTATATTTAGCTGTCTGATACGTTCTGATCAAATGTCTTGCCCTGCACTTTGTAAAAACCAAGAGTGCATTGAGGTAATGTTGGAAAAATATCCTGGTTCCTTTTTCTAAAGAGCAATGTGAATGCAAAGAGGACTCGAACCAGGAAATAGGTGAAGTGAACTGGCAAATGAGTTGAGTCCTTATTCAAAAGTAAGGTTAGTGCGAATAGAAAAATAACTGAGTTCACTTTAAAAAGGACTGAGATCAGTTCTTTTTAAGAGGACTATATGTGAAAACAACTATGATGCCTGGTCTACTTCATCTAGCTAAATATTTTCCATATGGGATGAAAGATTTGCCTTTCAAACTGAGAATACTGCTATCTAGCCTTCCTCTCTAAACTAGCTAGAGATAAGCTGCTCCAATTTCCAGATGTCGATCTCACAAACTGTCCAAGGTTAAGCTGATGCAGTTTTTCAGTAGAAATTGGAATGATGCTCTTTTTTTTATTGCATCTAGCTTACATGCTGAGTACTGACTATTTTACCACAGGTGCTTGGACTACACCTTGTATTCATTGCATCAATTGGCTTAGCATGAGAACAATACTGCGGAGGTTATGTTCGTGCATTGTGTTTTACAGTAAAAATGCCTGAAGCATTGCCACAAGCATTAGCCTAGTCCTCTGGTAAGCCAAATGCAGACACTTGTTTACATGATGTCACTTTGCCTTCTGGAACATGTGAACTTTCATGTGCCTTAACTTCTCTAGGGCCGGCGGGACGAAATCGTCCCACCTACGTAACAGCCAGTGGAATCCTGTGGCGCGTTATTCAAATACCTTAGAAATGCTATTACTTCAATTTCTCAAACATATGACTGTTTTTCACCATTTTAAAGACAAGACTCGTTAATCTAACCACAATGTCCGATTTCAAAAAGGCTTTACAACGAAAGCAAAACATTAGATTGTCAGCAGAGTACCCAGCCAGAAATAATCAGACACCCATTTTTCAAGCTAGCATATAATGTCACAAAAACCCAGAAGACAGCTAAATGCAGCACTAACCTTTGATGATCTTCATCAGATGACACACCTAGGACATTGTTATACAATACATGCATGTTTTGTTCAATCAAGTTCATATTTATATAAAAAAACAGCTTTTTACATTAGCATGTGACGTTCAGAACTAGCAAACTAGCATTAACTTCCGGTGAATTTACAAAAAATTGTGTAAATTACTCACGATAAACGTTCACAAAAAGCATAACAATTATTTTAAGAATTATAGATACAGAACTCCTCTATGCACTCTATGTCCGATTTTAAAATAGCTTTTCGGTGAAAGCACATTTTTGCAATATTCTCAGTAGATAGCCCGGCATCACAGGGCTAGCTATTTAGACACCCAGCAAGTTTAGCACTCACCAAAGTCAGATTTACTATAAGAAAAATGTTATTAACTTTGGTGTTCTTCGTCAGAATGCACTCCCAGGACTTCTACTTCAATAACAAATGTTGGTTTGGTCCCAAATAATCCATTGTTATATCCAAACAGCGGCGTTTTGTTCGTGCGTGCAAGACACTATCCGAAAGGGTAAAGAAGGGTGACGAGCACGGCGCATTTCGTGACAAAACAATTCTAAATATTCCATTACCGTACTTCGAAGCATGTCAACCGCTGTTTAAAATCAATTTTTATGCCATTTTTCTCGTAAAAAAGCGATAATATTCCGACCGGGAATCTGCGTTTAGGTAAAAAGAGGAAAGAAAATAAAGCACGGGGTCGACTCGTGCACGCGCCTAAGCCCATTGTCTCTGATTGGCCACTTGCCAAAAGCGTAAATGTGTTTCAGCCTGGGGCTGCCTCGATATCATTCAGCTTTTTCCCGGGCTCTGAGAGCCTATGGGAGCCGTAGGAAGTGTCACGTTACAGCAAAGATCCTCAGTCTTCAATAAAAAGAGCCAAGATGAACAACAACTTGTCAGACAGGCCACTTCCTGTTCAGAATCTTCTCAGGTTTTTGCCTGCCATATGAGTTCTGTTATACTCAAAGACACCATTCAAACAGTTTTAGAAACTTTAGGGTGTTTTCTATCCAAAGCCAATAATTATATGCATATTCTAGTTACTGGGCAGGAGTAGTAACCAGATTAAATCGGGTACGTTTTTTTATCCGGCCGTGTCAATAGTGCCCCCTACCCCCAACAGGTTAACAACAAACGTGTATGCAATCTGTAAATACAAATAAAATTGTTAAATTACATGACTAGTTGGTTTAACCATGGAAAAAGCCAGCAACCTTCCCACTAGCCATGATTGGCTGAGATAATGAGTGGGCTGGACATGCTGAGAGATGAGTTCATATGGTCTGCCATGTAACACGCTTCTGTCTATAGCATGAGCTCGTCAGTGTGTGTAGGTAATCCTTTCTAACGCGGCTTTTTTGAAAGATATCACATAGTAGATCTGCATGAGTGTTAATATCCACTTTCTGGAAGACCGAGTTTTGAAATCAGTGGAATTAGAGTATGACAGCTAAGGCGTTTGATTGCAAATATACAGACAGAGTAGAAAAGAGAATACACAGAAAGCTGTTGTAATCCGGAGACAGGTGTTTTTACATCTTCAAAATAAGAGGTAACATGGCATCCGTGACAGAGCGGGAATAGCGTGCGTCCATCCATGTATATGGGTAAGATAGTCTAGCTAGCTACAGTTTCAGATATTACACATTTCTAATTTTGTCAGAAAGTCGTTTTCATTTCAAGTTAGTGTACTGTTAGCTAACTAGCTAACATTAGCTGGCTGGCTTGCTAGCTACGTTATGTGTGTGATCTGTGTAGTAATATTATTTGTATCTCAGAGCCGATTGTAGGCTAGCTAACATTGAACCTGGTTGGTTGGCTACCTGCAGATTCATGCAGGGTAGTAAGGTTATCAGTTGGGATTATGGTTTATTCTTTTGCTAGCTAGCTACATGTCTAAACTAACCAGCTCTGCTAGGGCGAGTAAAATGGTCAGTGAGCTGTTCTCTCATTTGTCTCTGGAAGTAGCTAGCCAACGTTAGCCAGTTAGCTTAGGTGCTTGTTGTTAGGTCAGAACACTCTGATCAACCCTACTCCTTGGCCGGAGCATCCAGTGTGCGCTCTGAAAGCTCAGAGCGAAACGCTCTGAATTTACGAATGGACAATCTGACAATGCTCTTAGTTTACGAATGCGCAGAGCACACTCTGGCACTCCAGATTACATTTACAAACACACCCATAGTATAATCAGCTTTTAGTCTTGAAATCTTTGGTTGTTTAGTACATGGCCTCACATGTGAATCCTTAAAGAGATGGGTGGGGCTAAAGCTTAAGAGGGTGTGAATGATGCTGAATGTGTGTAGACAAAAGAGCTCTCCAGTAAGTGTACCAATTCTACAACTTGATGGGAGTCCACCTGTGGTAAATCCAATTTATTGGACATGATTTGGAAAGGCACACACCTCTCTATATAAGGTCCCACAGTTGACAGTGCATGCCAGAGCAAAAACCAAGCCATGAGGTTGAAGGAATTGTCCTTAGAGCTCCCAAACAGGACTGAGCAATCAGGGGAGAAGGGCCTTGGTCAGGGAGGTGACCAAGAACCCAATGTTCACTCTGGCAGACCTCCAGAGTTCCTCTGTGGAGATGGGAGAAACTTCCAGAAGGACAACCATCTCTGCAGCACTCCATCGATCAGGCCTTTATGGTAGAGTGGCCAGACGGAAGCCATTCCTCAGTAAAAGGCACATGACAGCCCACTTGGAGTTTGCCAAAAGGCACCTAAAGAACTCTCAGACCATGAGAAACAAGATTCTCAAATCTGATGAAACCAAGATGGCCTGAATGCCAAGTGTCTTGTCTGGAGGAAACCTTGCACCATCCCTACGGTGCAGCATGTGGATGGCAGCATCATGCTGTGGGGATGTTTTTCAGCAGCAGGGACTGGGAGACTAGTCGGTATCAAGGGAAAGATGAACGGAGCAAAGTACAGAGATCCTTGATGAAACCTGCTCTAGAACGCTCAGAGTCTGACTGGGGGGGAAGGTTCACCTTCCAACAGGACAACGACCCTAACCACACAGCCAAGACAATGCAGGAGTGGCTTTAGGACATTTCCAGTCCAGACCCTGGACTTGAACCTGATCGAACATCTCTGGAGATACCTGAAAATAGCTGTGTAGCAATGCTCCCCATCCAACCTGATAGAGCTTGAGAGGATCCGCACAGAAGAATGGGAGAAACTCCCCAAATACAGGTGTGACAAGCTTGTAGTGTCATACCCAAGAAGACTCGAGGCTGTAATCGCTGCCAAAGGTGCTTCAACAAGTACTGAGTAAAGGGTCTGAATACTTATGTAAATGGAATATTTATGTTTTTAAATTGTAATACGTTTGCAAACATTTCTAAAAACCTGTTTTTGCTTGGTCATTATGGTGTATTGTTTGTCGATTTCATGAGGGGGATAAAATAATTTCATCCATTTTAGAATAAGGCTCTAATGTAACAAAATGTTAAGTCAAGGGGTGTGAATACTTTCCAAATGCCCTGTATGTTTTAGTGCAATGTACCAAATTCCTGTATCGCAAAAATCAAGTATATATCTATATATGTTTTTTAATGAGTGTCTTTTTGGTCTCGTCTCCTTTGCTCCTTATGTGCTGTGTGCACTCTGCACCTTCCTACCCCCCCTCCCCCCTCAACACCAGGGCTGTAACGTAACAAAATGTGGAAAAAGTCAAGGGGTCTGAATACTTTCCGAATGCACTGTACATTGAAGTTAATCAAATTAATTTGATTTATCACCCAGCCCTAGATGCAGGGTGGTATACTGCTGTAGGCCTAGCTGTCAGAGAAATGATGCCGTCTCAGTCAGTCTCCACATTTGAGATGACTTCTCCTTTATGCTGAGCCTGTGCTCTTTCGGCCTCCACTCCAGACAGCAGGCAGGTATAACTCTGGCTGGCTTTGTTAGTTTCTCCTCAGATGTAGTCACACAGAAAGACTCAGCACTGCTCTGGGGACGATACCTCTTCAGCAGGGATAGGCAACTGCCGCAGCCTTTTGTAGGCCCGCGGACCAATTAACAACATTTAATAAAAAAATGTAAGATGGGGGTGGGGCTCAGTGGGGGTCGCAACATACTGTTGAGAGTTAGAATACAAGCTGCAATTTAGAAATTTGGTTGTGCATCAGCAGTCACTCAATTAGCCGATGTCAGCAAAAAATATATATAAGTTAGTCTAGCAGCCAGCTATCTAAGCATGGTCGGATTACTGACCGAAGTGGGGACCATTGATCATCAGTTATCACATTAAAAACTGCAAACATTTTCCTCCACCCAATGGCAGAATATGTAGAATTTAAGTCAGGGCAATATGATATCTATCATATCACCGTATTTCATTTTTGTTTTCACGATATTTCATGTTTTTTCAATAATACAAGTTCTACATTTGCTTTGAGTAATGCATTACCCCAGGGTGGGGGGACATACAATGTAAGTGATTTTGATTATTTTATAATGTTCAAATAATCTGCATTAATTTGAGATCATTTCCACACTGCCACATACAGTGGCAATAAAAAGTATGTGAACCCTTTGGAATTACCTGGATTTCTACATAAATTGGTCATCAAATTTGATATTATCTTCATCTAAGTCACAACAATAGACAAACACAGTCTGCTTAAACTAATAACACACAAATTATTGTATTTTTCTTGTCTATATTGAATACATAATTCAGTGTTGGTTGGAAAAAGTATCTGGACCCCTAGGCTAATGACTTCTCTAAAGCTAATTGGAGTCAGGAGTCAGTTAACCTGGAGACCAATGAGACGAGATTGGAGATGTTGGTTAGAGCTGCCTTGCCCTAAAAAAACTTAAACACTCACAAAATGTGAGTTTGCTATTCACAAGAAGCATTGCCTGATGTGAACCATTCCTCGAACAAAAGAGATCTCAGAAGACCTAAGATTAAGAATTGTTGACTTGCATAAAGCTGGAAAGGGTTACAAAAGTATTTCTAAAAGCCTTGATGTTCATCAGTCCATGGTAAGACAAATTGTCTATAATTTGAGAAAGTTCAGCACTGTTGCTACTCTCCCTAGGAGTGGCCGTCCTGCAAAGATGACTGCAAAAGCACAACACAGAATGCTCAATGAGGTTTAGAAGAATCCTAGTGTCAGCTAAAGACAGAAATCTCTGGAATATGCTAACATCTCTGTTGACGAGTCTACAATACGTAAAACGCTAAACGAGAATGGTGTTCATGGGAGGACACCACGGAAGAAGCCACTGCTGTCCAAAAAAAAACCATTGCTGAATGTCTGAAGTTTACAAAAGTGCACCTGGCAAAATATTCTGTGGACAGATGAAACTACAGTTGAGTTGTTTGGAAGGAACACACAACCCTATGTGTGGAGAAAAAAAGGCATAGCACACCAAATTCAAAACCTCATCCCAACTGTAAAGTATGGTGGAGGGAGCATCATGGTTTGGGGCTGCTTTGCTGCTTCAGGGCCTGGACAGCTTGCTATCTTCGACGGAAAAATGAATTCACAAGTTTATCAAGACATTTTGCAGAAGCATGTTAGGCTATCTGTCCGCCAATTTGAAGCTCAACAGAATTTGGGTGATGCAACATGACAACGACCCAAAACACAGAAGTAAATCAACAACAGAATGTCTTCAACAGAAGAAAATGCGCCTTCTGGAGTGGCCCAGTCAGAGTCCTGACATCAACCTGATTGAGATCCTGTGGCATGACCTCGAGAGCAGTTCACACCAGACATCCTAAGAATATTGCTGAACTGAAACCGTTTTGTAAAGAGGAATAGTCCAAAATGCTTCCTGACTGCTGTGCAGGTCTGATCCGCAACTACAGAAAATGTTTGGATGAGGTTATTGCTGCCAAAGGAGGGTCAACCAGTTATTAAATCCAAGGGTACACATACTTTTCCCACCCTGCACTGTGAATGTTTACACGGTGTGTTCAATAAAGACATGAAAACGTATCATTGTTTGTGTGTTATTAGTTTAAGCAGATTGTGTTTGTCTATTGTTGTGACCTAGATGAAGATCAGATCAAATTTTATGACCAATTTATGTGGAAATCCAGGTATTTCCAAAGGGTTCACATTCTTTTTCTTGTCACTGTAGGGCTGCACGATATGGGCAAAACATCTAGATCTTATTTTTAACCAAATGCATCAATTGCGATTTGACTTGACTTGGAAATCAGTACATTTTAAATAAATAAATTAAACCCTAATCTATGGATTTTCCATGACTGTGCATACAGATATGCATATGTTGGTTACAGATACCTTAAATGGGTGTGAATCAGAAAAGCAGTCAGTATCTGGTGTGACCATTTGCCTCATGCAGCGCAACATCTCCTTCGCATAGAGTTGATCAGGCTGTTTTTTGTTGCCTGTGGAATGTTGTCCCACTTCTCTTCAATAGCTGTGTGAAGTTGCTGTATATTGGTGGGAACTGGAACATGCTGTCATACACATCTATCCAGAGCATCCCAAACATGCTCAATGGGTCACATGTCTGGTGAGTATGCAGGCCATGGAAGAACTGGGACATCAGCTTCCAGGAATTGTTTACAGATCCTTGTGACATGGGGCCGTGCATTATCATGCTGAAATATGAGGTGATGGCGGCGGATGAATGGTACGACAATGGGCCTCATTATCTCATCACGGTATCACAGTTCATTCAAATTGCCATTGATAAAATGCAATTGTGTTCGTTATCCATAGCTTATGCCTGCCCATACCAAAACCCCACGCCACCATGGGGCACTCTGTTAACAATGTTGACATCAGCAAACCGCTCGCCCACAAGACTCCATACATGTGGTCTGCAGTTGTGAGGCCAATTGGATGTACTGCCATATTCTCTAAAACGAAGGAGGCGGCTTATGGTAGAGAAATTAACATTCAATTTTCTGGCAACAGCTCGGGTGGACATTTCTGCAGTCAGCATGCCCATTGCACACTCCCTCAGCTTGAAACACTTCCGGCATTGTGTTACAACAATGCTGCACATTTTAATGTGACCTTTCATTGTCCCCAGCACAAGATGCACCTGTTTAATGATCATGCTGTTTAATCAGCTTCTAGATATGCCACAGCTGGATGGATGGATTATCTTGGCAAAGGAGAAATGCTCACTAACGGATGTAAACATATTTTAGAGAAAAAGCTTTTTGTGCTTATGGAACATTTCTGGGACCTTTTGTTTCAGCTCATGAAACATGGGACCAACACTTTACATGTTGCGTTTTTATACTTTTGTTGAGTATAAATCAAAACACTTGGGTGAACTGTTGGCTCGTGGAAAATAAATGATTAGTCTATTGTTAGTTAATAGTGGGCACTTTGAAAACAGTGTTTGACATGACAGCAAATTAAAATGGCAGGGAAGAGTTATTGTGACAGGGTAGGAAGCAAAGTGTTGGTCAGTATTTCCTTAGCGATATCATGTAGCTAACATATTCATGCTTCGCCTATTCCTCTTTGATTTAGAAGATACTGTTGCGCAAACAACATGCTGATTTAGGCCTACACAATCACTGGTATCAGGCTGTATAGCTAGCTGCGTTTGCTCAGTACATTTATTAGCTAGTTAGCAAGCCAGCTAACTAGCGATTGGCATTATCGGCTAACACGACTTAGCCACAACTTGCTACGAAAAAACAAACTAGCTGTTTGTAGATGTAAGAAACACAAACTAATAGTATAGAACGCTTGTGGATTTATATTAAGAATCAAAGTGGAAACAGTATCGTAGTCATCAACATTGTTGGATGTGCTTCATTGACCATGTAGACTAAACACAGGTGTCTCGTGGTCGAGTAATAACAGATGCACTCTTTGAGTGACAGGGTGGGCTAGGTCTGTAGAAAGCGGCATGCCGAGAGAGAAGGGGAGAGACCGGAGTAAACTATACAAATGAACATTACGCCGTGTGTATCACATTTAACAAACCTAACATTCAAATACCATTATAGAAGGTCAAGTAAAAACCAAAACCGGTCCATGCATCAATATATAGTCAAATACGGTACACCTCCCAGCCCTAGTAGAATTGCAGGAAATTAGCTGTAAAACTGCACATTTGTCTCTCCGCCCAATGACAAAATTAGTAGAATTGCATGAAATTAACTTACATTTTTTGTCTTCGCTGTCACGAGGGGGGGCTGCTAAAATGTTTTGCTCTCAAGGTGTGGGGGGGGTATGGATGCAGGTACGCAGACCCACGAGCCACTGATGCACCTCACTTGACTTTTTTTTTTTGGCCCCTGTAGAATCTGGCTATACTTAGCCTGTCCTTTGCTGGGCTTTCTAAGTAGTCTGTTTTACATTTTGATCAACATATCTGAATTATCTTACATTACTATGGGAAATGAGAATGTCAGTTGTGCCCTTGTCTTTTTTTTCTTCTCTCTTTTCACTCATATAGCCAGGTACTAGACACCTCCTTGACCAGTCTTGCACACCCCTCTCCCATTCATTTACCTATTTTACTGCAGTGCAGCTGTTTTCTCTCAGGTTTGTCTGGGTTAAGGGCTGAGAAGAATCCTGTAGATTTTTCTACATCACAGCTTCACGCTCAAGACCTTTCCTTCTATTGAGTGGCAGCCAGCTAAATCAGTGGGAGCTTCTCTGTTGTTCTGTGGTCGCAGGTCTCTCTGTTGAGGCGTTAGTGTTTGTCGACTGTCTGTGAAACGTGGCTCCTCCTTCATACCCTGCCTGTATGGCTGACTTTGCCACACAGGTGTCATACAGTCTGAAGAAATAACAAGCTGAAAAGCAGAAACTTAAGTAGAACTGACAGAAGTTGAGACTAAGGTTTGGATTAATTGAATAAGCCCCTTCAATGTAGGCTATGCAGCAGCAGAATCAATGCGAAAATCTGCATGGATTCTTCTGAGACAGCCTATATGCGGCTGAGACAGCCTATATGCGGCTGAACAAATAATGCTGGGCTTTAGAAGTAGTGAGTTTGCATTCAGGCTGGTTCCCAACTTCATGAATAATTCTCCCCTAGGATAAAACATGTAGTGAAGTTAGGCCTACGAGTGTGACCTGGTCCTTCCACTATTTGTCTTCATGCTGCTGTAGTGTGGATGAACCTTCGCATTCAGTGGCTTCATATGCCCTTCACAGTGCGTTTCGCAGAAATAGTTCTAAACTGCCAGCTTGTAATTTTGACTCATACTGATTCAGACTGAAGCTTCTCAGTTCTATTGTAAAGGGGAAGAAAGTCATGCAGTGTCAGGCCTTTTTGGGTTCAGTTAGCATTTTACTGGATAAGAGTGTGGGTGGGTAGGGTGGACTTGGTACAGAAAGACTACTGACTGAGCTAGCATGAATAGACTGGAGTGGTTTCATACAGTGGCTGGTCTGTCTGATGACCTGAATGACTCTCAGCAGATCCATTCCACTCTCATCACAAACATGAAGAACGAGGAAATGAAGCCAGTTATTTCAAATGTGAAAGTGTGAGGATGGATAAGCATCAATAGGCTAGGCTAAATGTTGCCCTCTCCTATTGATAAATCCTCTCTCCATTGACCATTTCAAGGTTTTCCATGTGCATTTAGTTGGCTTAGGACCTATGTAGGGACAGTGAGTGGTTTTCCATGTGCATGTCATCAGGTCTAAACACTCAGCCTTGACAGTGCAGTGTTATCCATGTTCAGGTTGGTAAGAACAGAACAGAAGGACACATGGTTTCACTCAAGGTTGAACATAGGAAATCCCAGCAATCTGCTTCTGATTCAAGGCTCTCGGACATGCTTTATTATGTTATGTGACCAATTGATGCCAGTTATTGTGTTTGTAGGCAGTGGAGTGCAATGATCTTGTTGGCATTTCTTTACTTAAGGTTTCTGTAGGCAGTTCAGCATTTACCTGGATTCTAAAATCCACTTGATTCTATAGCAATATGATATAGCAATATGAACTAAATAATTGTATTTAATAACAAGGCAATTTCAGTATTGCCGTCATGATCATCAGCAGAATTAGGCTTATCCTTGTTGATAGTATTATTCATAAAGCCCAGGCTATATCTTCAACATTGTAAATAAGCTGTTTCCTTAAAGACCATGGACCATCCCTTATGGTCTCATCTTTAATCATCATCACCACTATCATCTTCCTTCCACAATAGGCTCCCATTCACATTGCATACTGGGTCCATTCACTGTGGCTCCTCTGAGCCCTGCTAGTGCTAGGCCTACCTAACCATAATGGCTGCTGTGTAAGGAGGGTTGGAGAAGGACCTTTTTTTTAAGGTTATTTATAACAAAGCGTTAACACAGCGTTGCCTTTTGCTCAACAGCACTGTGGCGAAATTCACTTGGAATGAATGTCAGTTGTGTGCCACAATCGTATACAGCCAAACAAGGAACATCAATGGAAAATATAGGCCTAGTAGCCTTGTATATGTTCAGTTCTAGAGAGTGCTTATGGTCAACCTGTTATGTGTGGCGCGAACCCAAGTGCCAAGAAACACTAACTTCATTAGCCATGGGGCATTTCCATGGTAAGAGTCATGCTGAGACTCAGTTTTGTCACTTTAAAATGTATGTCAAACAAAAACCAATGATTGCAAAGTTAAGCAATCCATACAACTCTATGCACAAGGACTACTTTTTTTAACAGTTTACTTGAACAGTGCAGATGCAACGTTTTGTTACAGAATGACAGTTTGTGCTGTCATTCTGTTACCAAACTTTGCATCCGCACTGTTCTTCAAGTAAATGTGTTTTTGTAACATTTTCTGTGGAAATTGTTAAAAGTAGTCCTTGTGCAGAGTTGTATGATTTTGTTTATTGGTTTCTGTTTGATGTACATTTTAAAGTGAGAATTGTGAGTCTCAGCATCACTCTGTTATTGTGGAATTGTACCAAGATAACAAGAGTAACATCATGATGAGAGCCTCCGCACCAAAGCTGCTGCCTATCAACGACACCTAGAATAAGAAAGCCAACGGCCCTTTCCCCCAACACAGACTTTGTCTGTTTGTGGAGGCCTAACCTTGTTTGTGCTAGAGAGATGTTCTCAACAACAACAATGTATGTCACCCTCCCTGCCTCCCATTTTGAATAAGAGCAACAGCCAAAAAGAAAGGAGGACCAAGGCACTCTTCATATCATTAAAATGCCTTTGTTTGTATGGCATGTTCAATGGAAACACAGATGAATAACTGTGTTTGGGCTGCATGACCTTTGTCAGGGAATACCAATTAGTTGTCTTCACTGTTCTTCGTAGCTTCTAGGGCTATATTGATATCTTCGTCTCCATCAGCAGGATCGGAACAATTATTAGAACAAGTTCTGTGTGATTTTAATGCCCTGTTAAAGCCCTCCGCCTCCCTCCACACTGAGGACAAAGGAGAGGAGGGAGACTTGCATTTCTCTAGATTATCTTTAAGTCGCTGTGTGGGGTTACGATAGGGCCTGTACTTCTACACAGTTTGGCCCAGTCCACACTCTGCAGTATTAAGGCCCTGTTGCCAGGTAACCAAGAGGTTCAAGAGGTTGCATACTGTCCAATTGACTCCCACCTCTGTGCGGCCTTGTTGCAGGTCAAATGAAATATGAAGTGATGACTGTATACCAGGTCAAACACAGCAGCACAGCAGGTCTGGTTAGAACATCAATAACAGGAAGTGTTTCTCACCCAGGCAGTCTTCCTACGTGATTATACGTCACACGAAGAGGGGTTGACTGGTGGTTGTTATTCATATCAAATGAATTACCTGCTGGAGTGTTGCACACTGTTCTTCAGCTAGACCCTTTGTGGTCACATTTTAACTGGAAGAAACCCTGCTAAGCTGTGTGTGTTTTCAGTACTAGAACAGGTTGTCTTGTGCTCACACCAATCCAATATTTCTTCACTTTAGCTTGGAACAACAATTGTGGGACAGGAATTGCCAGGAAACAATTTGACACTGACAGTATGTTTATGTAGGCAATAGGAAAAGAAGTGGAGGGTGCTCAACCAATGGGAGTCGAGGTACAACCCAAAAATGTTAATCATCATTGAAAAGGAAAAGAAATGTCGCTCACCATTTTAAATATTTATTGTTTTATTCAAGCAAGGTTAAAAGTTGTTCTGATAAAGGCCATTGAGGGCTGAAATGTTAATCTTTTAACCTTTTCTATGTAGGTTATAGGCCCAGTCTGTGTCACCGTGCACAGTCAGGTGTTAAGGATCTGCTTGTTGTTGTGGTTGGTTTCTTACTTAACGGCATTGTTGGTTAAGGGCTCGTGAGTAAGCATTTCACGGTATAGTCTACACTTGTTGTATTCGGCACATATGACAAATAAAAATGTATTTCTGTTTGAGTTGTTTTATTCGATTTGAGTTAGGGATGGGAGAAAAAGAACGATGGAGAGGGAGAATATCTTGACAAAGCTGCAGCTGCTGTAGAGCGATAGAGACCTCTGTAGACTGCTGAAAGCACAGCATGATCTCACTATGTCAGGCAACAGAGCTCCACACAAGAGAAATCACTATGGCTCCCAGTGTCTCCTCTCAGGTAACTCAAGGTGAACTGATTAGTGTGTCTGGCCACGAGGATCATTAATAAGGACATGGAGACGTCTACCTCAGTTATAACTGTGCATATAGAGGTGGTAACGCATCGTCAGCTGTCTTATCATAAGGAATGTATAGGTACACTACATGTAAACTTAATGTGTCTCTGTTCTGTGCTTTTCTAGGCTGCTGAGTCTGGGATAGTCAAGATCAAGACCATCGCCGCGAGGAATTCAGACATCTTGGCAAGTGAGTGATTGAGGGAGGGGACACTCTTATGCCTTGTGTGTGTTTGTTTGTGAGCGATGTTTTGGCTGAGCCAATCACATACAGAACAGTGATTAGACCTCATTAAAACAAGCAAAGGAAAGGGGGATGCATTCTAACAGAGTAGTCCTATTGTTGATGTTTGTTTTAGAACAGCCATCTGTGTTAACTGCATGCCCATGTATTGTCTCCTCCTTAGCTCTGAAGGACAACAGCTCGGAGGTAGTGCAGCCGTTCCTGATGGGCTGTGGCACCAAGGAGCCCAAGATCACCCAGCTGTGTCTGGCTGCTATCCAGAGACTCATGTCCCACGAGGTGGTGTCTGAGGTGAGGAACAAAAGACTGATATGCTTTTATTGTAAGGAAATTGGTCTGGATGTAAGGCATCCATTTGAAGTCAGGGCAGGGCGAGAACATTATGATGATCCTGTCAGGGCTTCTACTACTTTACATTCAGTAGTGCCAGTATCTCTCACTGAGAGGGTGAGAGATCTACTTTAGGCATCACATTGCAGTGCAAAGCCTCATCTCTGTAGAACCGCTTGCTGCACCTCAACATGGAGCCCAGGCTATTGTGACTGGCCCTTTTAACCACTACACCTCAACATAGAACCCAGGCTATTGTGAGTGGCCCTTTTAACCACTACACCTCAACATAGAACCCAGGCTATTGTGAGTGGCCCTTTTAACCACTACACCTCAACATAGAATCCAGGCTATTGTGACTGGCCCTTTAACCGCTACAACTCAACATGGAACCCAGGCTATTCTGACTGGCCCTTTAACCGCTACAACTCAACATAGAATCCAGGCTATTGTGACTGGCCTTCCCTGACCATGGCCTTGATCTGCCTGGTGTTAGCAGGGACACCTTGGCTGACCACTGACCACCTAGCCAGCCAGGCCTACTGTGTGAATAAGAACACCCTGGCTAATTCACTCCCTGCCTGACTGAATGTGTACACCCTGCCTTCCTGATTGGCTGGCTGACTGACTGTGTACAGCCTGACTGGCTGGCTGGTTGTGTTTACATGATATCAGCAGGCTCCCTGCTTGTAGCCTTTCAACAGAGGCTTTCTGCCACGCTCCAGCGCCTCCCCTCTATCTCTGTCTGTCTGTAAGCCGAGGGCTTAACTACTGGGATGGGGAAGAGGAACAAAGCTACCACGATATTGATTCAATGAGTGAAAAGTGTCAGTTTTGCCTTCTGAAGGACAGGTTCTTTCTTCAAACTCAACTTCCCCCAGTTTCACTGGTTTTGTACGAGTTCTGCTGAGTTGTTCTGACCTCAGGAAGTGACACGAGGACAATGGCTCAATCCCAATACCCCCGCCTTAGCTCTCCCCCTCGTTTTCGAGTGTCCCTCAGTGGGGGAGTGGCACTCAAACAGAGCAACTAGAGGTAGGGAGAGATGAATAACCCTAGGGAATGGGACATCACTCAGGTACATCAGAAGCCGCTGAAGGATAGACTACCACGCAATTCATTGACGTCGAGCCTTGTTTTTCACTGTACTGGCGGCGGTAATAGCTTTCCTTATATTTCTCATGCAACAAATACGTACAGTACTTACCAAATGATAACAGCCAAATAACAATGTGCCCATAATGTACCAATCCTCTGGTTGTGGTTCAATGTGGAGTAGTACTGAAGTCAGGACTTTCATTCCATAATAGCAGTTTGACATGTAACAGCCGCATTTCCCTTCACTCAGTCATTTTCTGCATTTTCTTGGGGATTAAAGATGAATCATTAACCAGTGGAAGCATTGTAAAAAGGTTTAAACCACTGTTCTGAACTAATATTTAGTTAGAGGTGGGGGATATCTAGCTGCACAACATTTTTAACCAACCGATCTCATGGAACTATATTTAACTATACTGTACATTTTCGTTATAGTCCTTCAAATACTTGTATTAATTAAAACACAGAGATGCATAATCACCCTACAGTTTTCTTAATCTGAGCCGAAAGGTAATTTCAGAATCACCCAAGTTTGGTAGCCTACGCTGTTGAATGCTCTTTCTGACCATGGGCATGGTTGTTCATGTAGTGGTTACAATGCATCTCTGATGAAACGCTCTCATAAAAGGTCTGTGGTAAAGACACAGGAGAAAATGAGTTTGGTGTAGGGATGGACAGAATTTTCACATGCAAAGCTGATTGGATATAACGTTTTGATTTATTGAAATATCAGCCTCAATTTTTTTTCATTTTTGAGGGCTACTAATTGGGGACATTTACTGCGACAGCTGTAGTCAGGGACAGGCACTAAATTGGCCACTTATTTTATCCTCTACTCACAATAAGCAAGAAAATACTTAAAACCTCTGAAGGATCGGAACCTTTTTTTTAAATTTTTGCCTAAAATGACACAAAAATCTAACTGCCTGTTAGCATGGATATGCATATTCTTGATACCATTTGAAAGGAAACAATTTGAAGTTTGTGGGAATGTGAAATTACTGTAGGACAATATAATACATTAGATCTGGTAAAAGATAATACAAAGAAAAAATTTGTTTTTTTTTGTTTGTTTTTTGGTTCCATCTTTTGAAATGCAAGAGAAATGCCAATATATGACTTAGGAATCTAGGCGCAATTTAGATTTTGGCCACTAGATGGCAGCAGTGTATGTGCAAAGCTTTAAACTGATCCAATGAACCATTGTATTTCTGTTCAAAATGTTGTATCAAGACTGCCCAAATGTGCCTAATTGGATTATTAATACATTTTCAAGTTCATAACTGTGCACTCTCCTCAAACAATAGCATGGCATTTCACCGTAATAGCTACTGTAAATTGGACAGTGCAGTTAGATTAACAATAATTTAAGCTTTCTGCCTATATCAGATATGTCTATGTAGAGGTTAAATACGTTATTTCAGCTGCATTGCATGTGCATATACTGTAGTGTACAGTGCCTTCAGAAAGTATTCACACCCCTTGACTTTTTCTACATTTTGTTGTTACAGCCTGAATTTTAAATTGTTTAAATTGAAATGTTTCGTCACTGGCCTACACACAATACCCCATAATGTCAAAGTGGAATTATGTTTATAGAATTTTTTTGGTAATTAATTAAATATGAAATGTCTTGAGTCAATAAGTATTCAACGCAGGCTTGCATTATGGCAAGCCTAAATAAGTTCAGTAGTAAAAATATGCTTAACAAGTCACATAATATGTTGCCTGGACTCACTCAGTGTGTGATAATAGTGTATAACATGATTTTGGAATGACTCATCTCTACCCCACATACAATTATCTGTTCCCTCAGTTGAGCTGTGCATTTCAAACACAGATTCAACCACAAAGACCAGGAATGTTTTTCAATTCCTCACAAAGAAGGTCATCTATTGGTAGATAGATCTATTGGTAGATAAGAAGAGTAAATAAATAGAGCAGACTTTGACCATGAGGCCAAGGATGACTTTAAAGCAGTTAGAGTTTAATGGCTTTGATAGGAGATATCTGTGGATGGATCAACAACATTGTAGTTACTCCACAATACTAACCTAAATGACAGAGTGAGAAGAAGGAAGCCTGTACAGAATAAAACTATTCCAAAACATGCATCCTGTTTGCAATAAGGCACTGAAGGAAAACTGCTCAAATTTGGCAAAGAATTTGACTTTGCCCCAAACATAACGCTTTGTATTCAAGACCAACACAACACATCACTCTTCATATTTTCAAGCATGGTGGTGGCTGCGTCATGTTATGGGTATGCTTGTCATCGGCAAGGACTAGGGAGTTTTTTGGGTGCAAAGAAGCGGAATTAAGCTAAGCACAGGCAAAATCCTAGAGGAAAACCTGGTTATCTGCTTTCCAACAGACACTGGGAGACAAATTCACCTTTCAGCAGGACAGTATCCTAAAACACAAGACCAAATATACACTGGAATTGCTTATCAATATGACATTGGTATTGTGTGTAGATGGGTGAAGTAAAACAAATCTATTTTAAGATAACAGCTGTAACAAAACATTTTTATTTTTTAACCTTTATTTAACTAGGCAAGTCAGTTAAAAACAAATTCTTATTTACAATGACGGCCTAGGAACAGTGCCTTGTTCAGGGGCAGAACGACAGATTTTTGTCAGCTCAGGGATTCGATCTAGCAACCTTTCGGTTACTGGCCCAACACTCTAACCACAAGGCTACCTGCCGCCCCAACAAAATGTGCAGTAAGTCCAGGGGTATGCAGACTTTCTGGTGGCACTGTAGCTTCAATCTCTAACATTACTACAATGAAGAGCAATGGCAAGTGATTGACTTTAAAAAAAAAAATGTATGAACAGCAAGGCAAGCTTTCACAATTGTACCTAACATTTGCAGTAAATGCTTTAGCCTATTTTTTTGGTTGTAAATTACCTTTATGACAAAAAATATGCATAGGCCTAATCATTTCTCTACATTAACAAACATTTTGCTCTTAACTGTAATTTTCTTTAGCATGAAGTTATAATATCTTACATTTGCTTCCACCCTAGTATTTTTGTCAGCCATCTTTCCTGAAGCAACTTTCTAGCCTTGGGTCGCAGAGCTTCATGGGAGTTTTGAGTACCACTCGTTCGCAAGTTAGCAACTCGATTCGCTTAATTTGGTGTGCCAATTAGAGGGCTGAAAAGGCACTATGCCTCGCTCAAGGTTGAATTGGGATGCCACGTTCCTCAATAGTTAACACAGCCACAAAATAATAAACCGTGCCTATTTCTACAATTTATCTTAACCTGTTTGGGATAGGGGCAGTATTTTCACGTCCGGATGAAAAGTGTGCCCAAAGTAAACTGCCTGCTACTCAGGCCCAGAAGCTAGGATATACATATAATTGGTAGATTTGGATAGAAAACACTCTAACGTTTCTAAAACTGTTAAAATAATGTCTGTGAGTATAACAGAACTTATTTGGCAGGCGAAACACCGAGGACAAACCATCCAGGATTTTATTGTTGTTGTTAAGGTGACTCTGTTTTCAATTGGTTTTCTATGGGAACCGAGATTTCTGTGGCACTTGGTTGCAGTTCCTATTGCTTCCACGAGATGTCAACAGTCTTTAGAAATTGGTTGATGTTTTTCTTTAGAGAAATGAAGAAATACGGCAGTTCAGAACGAGGGTCCAGCCGAGTGGACTCTACTGTTTTGATGCTCGCTCCAGGTCACGCGCTTTACGTTGTTTTTATCCGGTATTGAACACAGTTTATCCCGTCTTAAATTTTATCGATTATTTACGTTTTAAAATACCTAAAGTTGGATTAGGAAAGATGTTTGGACAACGTTTACAGGTAACTTATTAGATATTTTGTAGTCATGCTGGGCGAGTTATCGTTATTTCTGAGTTGTGTCACGCCTGGCGGGTTGAAATATGATTGTCATGTGTTTGTTTTTTGGGGTGCTGTCCTCAGATAATCGCATGGTTTGCTTTCGCCGTAAAGCCTTTTTGAAATCTGACACGGTGGCTAGATTAACAAGAAGTTAAGCTTTAATTTGGTGTATTGCACTTGTGAATGTATGAAAGTAAAATATTTCTAATAATTTGTTTTGAATTTCACGCTCTGCAATTTCACCGGATGTTGTGGAAACATTTCGCTAGCGGAACCCCTAGCCATAATTAAAATCAGATTTTAAACCAAACCTTAACCCTTGCCACACTGCTAACCTTATGTTTGACCTTAACCTTAAATTAAGACAATTTTCATGAATTTTTATGATATAGCCAAATTTTGACATTGTGGCTGTGCATCTAGTAGAAACTGGACACCACTCCAACTTGATGCGATTCGTGGGATCGTTGTTAACGAAGGGGGAGGGTTAAGGGGGTGGTGTTGGTATTAAGCCACAGTGGCTGGGTTTGGCTGAAAGAATGCCAATGTAACTCCCTGACCCTGATGTGGTGGTGGCTGATCCGGTCGGCTGCTGCCCTGTGTGTCTGTGTCTATGACCTCTAGAGCTCCTCTCACTTCCTCTGTTCTGTCACATTCCAGTACATTGTGACTTTCGCTGCCTCCTGGGTGTACAAGTAGGCTACAAGTCTAACCATGTGTTGTGTGTGCTCATCAGGCTGCAGCAGGGAACATCATTAACATGCTGTGGCAGTTGATGGAGAACGGGCTGGAGGAACTGAAGCTGCTGCAGACTGTGTTAGTGCTGCTCACCACCAACACAGTGGTACATGACCAAGTCCTGTCCAAGGTACCGTACACTCAGCACACACATTGCAGACACTTTATATATTCACAGTACAGTCAGATAGTACATGCTGTGTCCCAAACACGTCTCATATTGCCCAGGGAGTTGGTCTCCACTTCCATGTGAATCCAGATGTCTGGCTACGTTCCAATGTTCATACTAGCATACCACTTAGAATGTATTTCCCAGTACATGGCTTGATTCTTGGTGGGAGGCTATGTTAGGCTGGATACTGTAACAGAGCCTGTGTCTCCTCGCCCCCTCCCTCCCTCCCTCCCTCCCAGGCCATCGTGCTGTGTTTCCGCCTGCACTTCACCAAGGACAACATCACCAACAACACAGCCGCCGCCACCGTCAGACAAGTCGTCACCGTGGTATTCGAGAGGATGGTCGCGGAGGACGAGCGCTTCAAAGGTCAGAGCAGAGTGCTCATGGGAAATGGAGTTCCCGGACTCTACTGTTTTCTTTTGGCCATTGATTCAGAGTTGAGTCATTGTTAGATCCACAAAGGGAAGTGCGCAAGTGTACACTTTGGATGAAAGGTGGAGGTTGCAGCCACAGAACTTTACATCAGTATTCTAGCATCCCACTTCCTCTCTCCAACCCTTGTCTTTTCCTCTAACTTTGACCATGCCACAGAGGAAGAGGGTTTGTTTCTCCTTAGATTGCCTAAAGCTGCTTATCCCATGACTTCAGTGAATACAACATGACTTGTTGAGGTTTTGGTTTGGTCCCTTTAGTTTTCACACTGCTGTCTTTCCACTCTACGTCTTGGTTTAGTATCACTGGGATTGGAAATCACAATTTAATTGAGGGACTTTTCCCTCTAGAGGTAGGTTTTGGACCGGTCTTTTCTGAGAGTGTTTGTTTGTGTCATTGTTTGATGAGAGATTGATCCCTCCAGGCTTGTAGCCACAGCTGTGTCTAAAGTTGTCTCTCCCTCTCTCCTCTGCCCCCTTCCCTCTCCTCCCTCCCTCTCTCCTCTCCTCCAGACATTGTGGAGCAGCCTCCTCCAGTCCAGGGTAACACTAACCGGAGGTCTGTCAGCACCCTGAGGCCCAGTGCTAAAGACGCCTACATGCTGTTCCAGGTACGTCCACCAGGTGGAGACAGTCCTCCATACCTCTCGCTGTACCCAACATTCACCCTCTCTCCCATCAGAAGAGGCGGTGTAGCTAGGGTAGAGTAAGAGCTATGGGAGGGCCATGGCGAGGGAGGGCACGAGGGCCATGGCGAGGGAGGGCACGAGGGCCATGGCGAGGGAAGGGAAGGGGCGAGGGCCATGGCGAGGGAAGGGAAGGGGCGAGGGAAGGGGGGAACGTGGGTAGGGGCGGGAAGGGAGGTTGAGAGTTAGGGCAGGGGAAAGGAGGGAACGAGGGAAGGGGGTGTAGGGAGAGGGGGAATGAGGGAAGGGGTAGGGAGAGGGGGAATGAGGGAAGGGGTAGGGAGAGGGGGAACGAGGGAAGGGAAGGGGTGAGGGGAAGGGAATGGGTGAGGGGTAGGGAACGAGTGTAGGGCGGGATGGGAGGTTAAGAGTTAGAGGAGGGAATGAGGGCAGGGGAGGGGAGGGAAAGGGGGGTAGGGAAAGGGGGGAACGAGGGAAGGGGGAAGGGGAGGAATGAGGGGAGGGAAAGGGGGGAACGGGGAAAGGTGGGAACGTAGGAAGAGGGGGGGAACGAGGGAAAGGGGGGAACGAGGGAAGGGGAGGTATGAGGAGGGGAGAACGGGGAAAGGTGGGAACGTAGGAAGAGGGGGGAACGAAGGAAAGGGGGGTAGGGAGAGGGGGAATGGGGGTAGGGAAAGGGGGGGAAGGGAATGGGTGAGGGGTAGGGAATGAGGGAAGGGGGGAAGGGATAGGGAAAGGGGGGAACGAGGGAAGGGGGGAACGAGGGAAGGGGGGAACGAGGGAAGGGGTGAACGAGGGGAGGGGCGAGGGAAGGAAGGTTGAGAGTTAGGGCAGGGAATGAGGGCAGGGGAAGGGAGGGTAGGGCAAGGGGGGAATGAGGGAAGGGGAGGAACGAGGGATGGGGGAATAGGGGGGAACGAGGGAAGGGGTAGGGGAAGGGGGGAACGAGGGGAATGGAGGGAACAAGGGGAATGGAGGGAACGAGGGGAATGGAGGGAATGAGGGGAAGGGCGAGAACGAGGGGGGAGGGAATGGGGTGAGGGAGGGAATGGGGTGAGGGAGGGAACGGGGGTTGGGAAAGAGGGAACGGGGGTTGGGAAAGAGGGAACGGGGGTTGGGAAAGAGGGAACGAGGGAAGGGGGTGAGGGAACGAGGGAAGGGGGTGAGGGAAGGGAGGGAACGAGGGAACGGAACGGGGGGAACGAGGGAACGGGAAGGGAGGGAACGAGGGGAAGGGAGGGAATGGGGGAATGAGGGGAGGGGTGAGGGAGGGGGAGCGAGGAGTAGCGAGGGGTAAGGGAGGGAACAATTTTGTGGAATGAAACAGCCATGCTGTCATAAGATATGTACAGCCCATACTTCCAGACTGTATCACAGAGGCAATGGTAGTAGCTGTCTCCAGCTGTCCTATGTCTACATCCCCATTTCCGTGTGTCCCTCCAGGACCTATGTCAGCTAGTAAATGCTGATGCCCCCTACTGGCTGGTAGGGATGACAGAGATGACACGGACGTTTGGTCTGGAGCTCCTGGAGTCGGTCCTCAATGACTTCCCTGGGGTCTTCCTGCAGGTGAATACACAGTACAGTATTATACTTTACAATGCAATACAACTTAATACAATATGATGCAGTAAAGTATGGTTCAATGCAATACAACATAATCAAGTATTATCTGCATTGAAATAGAATACAATACAACATCTTATCTCACTGTAGGTGTCTTGTATTTGTACTGTGATCCCCAACTCTGTGGGGGATTGCCCTCTAACCTCTGACCCCCGTGTAGCACCAGGAGTTCAGCTTCCTGCTGAAGGAGCGTGTGTGTCCGCTGGTCATCAAGCTGTTCTCCCCCAACATCAAGTTCCGTCAAGGCAACAGCAGCGCCGCCTCCCCAGCCCCTGTAGAAAAACCCTACTTCCCCATCTGCATGAGGCTGCTCAGAGTGGTATCTGTGCTCATCAAACACTTCTACAGCCTACTGGTGAGTCTCTGTGGCTATCAAACACTTCTACAGCCCACTGGTGAGTCTCTGGGGTTATCAAACACTTCTACAGCCCACTGGTGAGTCTCTGTGGTTATCAAATACTTCTACAGCCCACTGGTGAGTCTCTGGGGTTATCAAACACTTCTACAGCCCACTGGTGAGTCTCTGGGGTTATCAAACACTTCTACAGCCCACTGGTGAGTCTCTGTGGTTATCAAATACTTCTACAGCCCACTGGTGAGTCTCTGGGGTTATCAAACACTTCTACAGCCCACTGGTGAGTCTCTGGGGTTATCAAACACTTCTACAGCCCAGTGGTGAGTCTCTGGGGTTATCAAACACTTCTACAGCCCACTGGTGAGTCTCTGGGGTTATCAAACACTTCTACAGCCCACTGGTGAGTCTCTGTGGTTATCAAACACTTCTACAGCCCACTGGTGAGTCTCTGTGGTTATCAAACACTTCTACAGCCCGCTGGTGAGAGTCAGTTACAGCTATCTACTACCAAGTACTGTGTTCTCTGTACCTACATCATCAAACACAACTACAGTCTAGTGGTGAGAGCCAAGGCAGGAACTATAGTTAGGGTCAAGTCCATTTGAATTGAGGAAGTAAGTTGAAATTCCAATTTTCCACAAATCCTGTTGTCTTATTGTAGAGCCAGAAATGTGTGGATACTTAGCTTGGGGAGCTGAGGTGTGTGTTTGTCTGTTGCTGTAGGTGACAGAGTGTGAGATCTTCCTGTCTCTGCTGGTGAAGTTCTTGGATGGAGAGAAGCCTCAGTGGCTTAGAGCTGTGGCCGTGGAGTCAGTCCACAGGCTGTGTGTACAGCCACACCTGCTACGGTGAGTAGGAGGAGCACACACACACTGACTTTACTGTACACACACCCTCACCCCCGTACACACACACCCTAGTCCATTCCGGCGCTGACAGAGATGGCCGCCTCGCTTCGCGTTCTCAGGAAACTATGCAGTATTTTGTGTTTTTTTTATGTGTTATTTCTTACATTGTTACCCCAGGAAATCTTAAGTTTTATCACATATAGCCGGGAGGAACTATTGGATATAAGAGCTTCGTCAACTTACCAACATTATGACCAGGAATAAGACTTTCCCGAAGCGGATCCTCTGTTTGGAACACCACCCAGGACAATGGATTGGATTCCAGCCGGCGACCCAAAACAACGGCGCCGCAGGAGGGGCAGAAGAAGCGGTCTTCTGGTCAGGCTCCGTAGACGGACACATCGCTCACAGCTCCCGAGTTTACTACTCGCCAACGTCCAGTCTCTTGACAACAAGGTAGATGAAATCCGAGCAAGGGTTGCCTTCCAGAGAGATATCAGAGATTCTAACTTTCTTTGTTTCACGGAAACGTGGCTCACTTGAGACACGCTATCGGAGTCGGTACAGCCACCTGGTTTCTTCACGCATCACGCCGACAGAAACAAACATCTCTCTGGTAAGAAGAAGGGCGGGGGTGTATGCCTTATGATTAATGAGACGTGGTGTGATCATAACATCATACAGGAACTCAAGTCCTTTTGCTCACCTGACCTAGAATTCCTTACACTCAAATGTCGACCGCATTATCTACCAAGAGAATTCTCTTCGATTATAATCACAGCCGTACATATGCCCCCCCCCCCCAAGCAGACACATCGACGGCCCTAAATGAACTTCATTGGACTCTATGTGAACTGGAAACCACATATCCTGAGGCTGCATTCAGTGTAGCTGGGGATTTTAACAAGGCTAATCTGAAAACAAGACTCCCTAAATTTTATCAGCATATCGAATGCGCTACCCTGGCAGAAAATATCCTGGACCATTGTTACTCTAACTTCCGCGACGCATACAAAGCCCTGCCCCGTGCTCCTTTTGGAAAATCTGACCATGACTCCATTTTGTTGCTCCCAGCCTATAGACAGAAACTAAAACAGGAAACTCTCAGGTCTGTTCAACACTGGTTCAACACTGGTCCGACCAATCTGATTCCACGCTTCAAGATTGCTTCAATCACTTGGACTGGGATATGTTCCGCATAGCGTCGGACAACATTGATCAATACGCTGATTCGGTGAGCGAGTTTATTAGCAAGTGCATCAGTGATGTTGTACCCACAGCAACTATTAAAACCTTCCCCAAACAGAAACCGTGGGTTGATGGCAGTATTCGTGCAAAACTGAAAGCGCAAACCACTGCTTTTAATCAGGGCAAGGCGACCGGTAACATGACTGAATACAAACAGTGTAGCTATTCCCTCCGCAAGGCAATCAAACAAGCTAAGCGTCAGTATAGAGACAAAGTAGAGTCGCAATTCAACGGCTCAGACACGAGAGGTATGTTGCAGGGTCTACAGTCAATCACGGACTAAAAAAAGAAAACCAACCCCGTCGCGGACCACAATGTCCTGCTCCCAGACAAACTAAACAACTTCTTTCCTCACTTTGAGGACAATACAGTGCCACTGACACGGCCCGCTACCTTAAACCTGCGGGCTCTCCTTCACCGCAGCCAACGTGAGTAAAGCATTTAAACGTGTTAACCCTCTCAAGGCTGCCGGCCCAGACGGCATCCCTAGCCGCGTCCTCAGGGTAGGCGCAGACGAGCTGGCTGGTGTGTTTACGGACATATTCAATCAATCCTTATCCCAGTCTGCTGTTCCCACATGCTTCAAGAGGACCACCATTGTTCCTGTTCCCAAGAAAGCTAAGGTAACTGAGCTAAATTACTATCGCCCCGTAGCACTCACTTCTGTCATCATGAAGTGCTTTGAGAGACTAGTCGAGGATCATATCACCTCCACCCTACCTGACACCCTAGACCCACTCCAATTTGCGTACCGCCCGAATAGGTCCACAGACGATGCAATCACACTGCACACTGCCCTAACCCACCTGGACAAGAGGAATACCTGTGTAAGAATGCTGTTAATCAACTACAGCTCAGTGTTTAACACCATAGTACCCTCCAAACTTGTCATTAAGCTCGAGACCCTGGGTCTCGACCCTGCCCTGTGCAACTGGGTCCTGGACTTCCTGACGGGCCGCCCCCAGGTGGTGAGGGTAGGAAACATCTCCACCCCGCTGATCCTCAACACTGGGGCCCCACAAGGGTGCGTTCTTAGCCCTCTCCTGTACTCCCTGTTCACCCATGACTGCGTGGCCATGCACGCCTCCAACTCAATCATCAAGTTTACAGACCACACTAGAGTGGTAGGCTTGATTATCAACAACGACGAGACGGCCTACAGGGAGGAGGTGAGGGACCTCGGAGTGTGGTGTCAGGAAAATAACCTCACACTCAACGTCAACAAAACAAAGGAGATGATTGTGGACTTCTGGAAACAGCAGAGGGTGCACCCCCCTATCCACATCGAAGGGACAGTAGTGGAGAAGGTAGAAAGTTTTAAGTTCCTCGGCGTACAGATCACGGACAAACTGAAATGGTCCACCCACACAGACAGTGTGGTGAAGGCGGCGCAGCAGCGCCTCTTCAACCTTAGGAGGCTGAAGAAATTCGGCATGTCACCAAAAACACTCACAAACTTTTACAGATGCACAATTGAGAGCATCCTGTCGGGCTGTATCACCGCCTGGTACGGCAACTGCTCCACCTACAACCGTAAGGCCCTCCAGAGGGTAGTGCGGTCTGCACAACGCATTACCGGGGGCAAACTACCTGCTCTCCAGGACACCTACACCACCCGATGTCACAGGAATGCCAAAAAGATCATCAAGGACAACAACCACACGAGCCACTGCCTGTTCACCCCGCTAACATCCAGAAGGCAAGGTCAGTACAGGTGCATCAAAGCAGGGACCGAGAGACTGAAAAACAGCTTCTATCTCAAGGCCATCAGATTGTTAAACAGCCATCACTAACATTGAGTGGCTGCTGCCAACATACTGACTCAAATCTCTAGCCACTTTAATAATAAAAAATTGGATGTAATAAATGTATCACTAGTCACTTTAAACTATGCCACTTTATATAATGTTTACATACACTACTCATCTCAAATGTATATACTGTACTCTATACCATCTACTGCATCTTGCCTATGCCGTTCGGCCATCACTCATCCATATATATTTTTATGTACATATTCTAATTCATTCCTTTACATTTGTGTTTGTATAAGGAATTTGTTGTGAAATTGTTAGATTACTTGTTAGATATTACTGCATGGTCAGAACTAGAAGCACAAGCATTTCGCTACACTCGCATTAACATCTGCTAACCATGTGTATGTGACAAATAAAATTTGATTTGATTTGAAACTTATCACATAACTTCAACGTATCGCCATTGATAATGGCTGACCCTGGCCATGACCCCCACTCTCCAAGGGTGTCACAGGGGGAGTTGGGATATGCAGAAAAACATTTCCATTTCACACATGCATATAATACATGCTTGTGCATGTGTGTTAAAGGACAAATATAATCACCCACTAAATTATTATTATTATTATTATTAAATTCTATGTTCTTCCCAACCTCCCATCCACTTTTCTAACTCCCTTCATCTCCTCCTCTCCTCCTGTTCACCCAGGTCTTTCTGCCTGTCCTATGACATGAAGCAGCACTCCACCAAGGTGTTCAGGGACATCGTCAATGCTCTAGGCTCCTTCATCCAGTCCCTCTTCATCGTCCTCAACACAGGAAACCCTGCTGCTACCAACACTTCCACCGGTCAGTAGTGTTGACCTTTCGTATCCAATTTGTAAGTCGCTCTGGATAAGAGCGTCTGCTAAATGATTTAAATGTAAATGTTATAGCTTTTGACATATAATGTAGTGGAACTTATGGTGAAGTAAAGGAAGGACAGTCTAGGATAGGAGTAGTCAACTCAGGAGGGTACAGGAGAGTGTGGTCTGCAGGGTGCAGGCTTTTGTTCCAACCCAACACTAACAGCCTACTCTTTTTCCTCCTCTCTCTCCCTAATCTCTCTGTCCCCCTCCCTAGGTGGGTCAGGGGCCCAAGGGGCTGCCCAGGGGGGTCCAGGAGCAGGAGGTCAGGGTGGGAGTCTAACCACACAGGCTGCCTTTGAGTACCGCGGTACCTGGATCCCCCTCATGACCGTCAGTGTACAGGGCAGCGCCAAGGCTACCTAGTCAGTAGTAACACACACACACACACACACACACACACACACACACACTAGATATCTAGCTATTGCTGTCTAGATAGAAATCGTCAATCCAATTATTACACACAGTAACCATGTTTCCATCCACAGTTTCTATGCAAGTAAAGTCCATATAAAAGAAAAACATGACAGCTGTGATGGAAAAAGGAAGTTTCGTGAACAATTTCATAAATGCCAACAGATCATTTGTTTGTTCGACATGGTGGGATCTTATTTGTGTCAGTAAAATGAATTATATGCGAAATGGTGATGGAAACAATTATTGATATAATAACCATCATATCAGAGTAAACTTGGAGTCACGCGATGATATGGGGTGTGGTCCTCCCACGATGACTCGGGAAACCATGCGGTTTATTAGGCTATAGATGAAATAAGTTATGATGAACTTCACAGGGTGGTGAAAGTGCACGGTGATGAGCTTCATGCTGCTTCCCAATAAACATCGAGGGTCTTATTCTGGTGACATGATGATCAATGCTGGGCTGCCGTTTGACAGATAATCTTGCTCTTATCCATAATAATGTCATGTAAACGAGCTTAGCTGCACTGTATCTGCCAGCTGTTGGCTAGAGCGCATGTGCCAATACCAGAGTGGGCACATTTGCTATTTTTAACTATCGTAGAGCTGAAAATGCGAGGGAGGGAGTAGCATCTGTTGCCTGTAATTGTGAGGAGATAAAACAATGCTGCTGTTTTTATGTTATAGAAGCTGGTTTGTTGATGCAGGAGAAAGAGTTGTTAGTTGTCAGTCATCTACCTCAACATTGTGTTTCTGTAATGGACAAATGGCCAGGGACAGCTGATCCTGCAGGTGTTTAATACAAGAACAAATGGCCAGGGACAGCTGATCCTGCAGGTGTTTAATACAAGAACAAATGGCCAGGGACAGCTGACCCTGCAGGTGTTTAATACAAGAACAAATGGCCAGGGACAGCTGATCCTGCAGGTGTTTAATACAAGAACAAATGGCCAGGGACAGCTGATCCTGCAGGTGTTTAATACAAGAACAAATGGCCAGGGACAGCTGATCCTGCAGGTGTTTAATACAAGAACAAATGGCCAGGGACAGCTGATCCTGCAGGTGTTTAATACAAGAACAAATGGCCAGGGACAGCAGATCCTGCAGGTGTTTAATATAAGCAGCAGTCCAGTGAAAAATAGTTTGTTAGTAGGAGCTGAACAAGAGTGATTGCACGCAGCCCCTTTTGATGTAGTATACGCACATTCATGCAACTCAGCAGGGTAGAGAAGTGGTTCTCAGCATCTGCACACACACTAACACACACACGCTCATTCACATCATTACTCTCTCTTCCTCCGCCAGTCTGGAGATGTTGGACAAGGTGGAGCCCCCGTCTATCCCAGAGGGTTATGCTATGTCTGTGGCCTTCAGCGCCCTGCTGGACCTGGTCCGAGGCATCACTTCCATGATAGAGAGAGAATTGGCTGAGGAGGAGGCGGCTGTACGCAGGGAGGCCAACCCAGACCAGAACACCCAGCCTGAGCCTGGTGAAGAGAGGGCAGGGGGATGGGGGTCAGGGGTTAGGACCTGGGGGCTTCTCTGGGCCTACAGAAAGTGCTGAATCTTAGCTTGACATTCTGTAGGTGTGCAAATCTTGAACTTTGAAGCACTTTTCTGACCTCTAGTGGCCAATCCAGTACCTACACTTCCTGAGGGAGTTGATCAATGTAGGCTTACCACGGTGATGCGCTCTGTCATCCCTATTAAAAAGCTTATGTAGAATTTTTAAATATAGATATCTGTACAAATGTATGTTGCTTTTCCACTCTGTTGCTAACTAGTGTTTCTCTGTTAGGGGCCCATCTGGTCTGGGAGGAGATGGTCAGTGCGTGTTGGTGTGGTCTACTGGCTGCCCTCTCTCTCCTGCTGGACGCCAGGTAAACAACCCTTCTTATAGATCACCTCAAAGTCAATGTATTTAGTATCCCATCAAATGTATTTAGTATCCCCTCAAAGTAAAGGTATTTATAATCCTCTCAAAGTAACTTGATAGTTTGACAGGGGAAACTCAAGGTCAGTGTTAAGTTCAGGAGCAACAAAAGTTATTGAAACTACTGCGCCCAGCAACTATGGTCCCTAGACCATAAGTTGCTGTGTAAGGGGTCAGCAGATTAAACGGTTTTATGATAAAAAAATGTAACGCGGCAAAAAGTGAAGACGTTGCAGTTAGGCCGTCATAAACGTTTGTTCCAAACCCATAACCCCCTCTGTCTCGTCCCCCTCCAGTACAGATGAGACGGCGACAGAGAGCATCCTGAAGGCAGAGCTGACCGTGGCGGTGCTGTGTGGTCGCCTGGGCCTGGTGACGCCCCGCGACGCCTTCATCACAGCCATCTGCAAGGCCTCGCTGCCCCCACACTACGCCCTGACGGTCCTCAGCAGTAATACAGCCAACCTTAACAACAAGGGTCAGTCGTGGATGCTAAACCGACACTGCAAAAACATTTTTACTAAACATTTGGGAAGGTAAAACGTTTTCAGTGTAAACTTTAACCACTAAAACAAGATATCAAGTATATAGAAAATATAATGGCACTATATACTTTTAAATAAGATCATCTGTGAGAACTAATAATCACTTAAATGAAAACTAGACAGTCAAGGAGAATCTAAAATGTAAAAAATGTGATGACATGGGACCCCCAATGATTTTGTTGTAATGTTTAAGTCCGATAGCATAAGAACAAGGCATAAGCCATGGCCAAATGTGTAGAATTTAAGGGAATTTGCTTTAAGACTGAAAATATTCTCTCCGCTCCGTGGCAAGATGTGTAGAAGTGTGAGAAATTCGCTTTAAAACAGCAACATTTTGTCTCTGCAGCTAAGAAGACGGCCTCTAAAACCGCGCCGTTGGCCAAGGCCACTACCACGCACCCTCCAAAAATGTCTAGGGGAAACACTGGCGCGTGTACGTCAGTACCCTGCGTGTGTGTGTGTGGGGGTGGTGGGTGCATGCGTGTGTGAGAGTGTATGTTTGTGTGCGTTCATAGCGTTCTTCCCTCATGGCTTTGCTACATCAGCTCTGTGATAATTATACATACGTGCCACTGAGGAACTCGATAAGCCGGTAGTTAGTTGTTTATTTCTACACTTAATGCGCTTTTCATCCCAAGTCTCTCTGTGTACGTTTGTGAGAGTTTGAAGCTCGAGAGCCCTGGCTGTGTGTGATCTCCATACTAACCACTGTGATGCCCCACTTATATGTCATTAATCCTGGCTGTGCCTCAACTGTTTTCTTGTTCCCTCTAATTAGTAACACCAAGATGAATGTGTCGGGGAGGTCACAGTCTCACACGCACACACTATTTGCATATTTGCTGTGATAGATGGAGCTTGCAAAATGGCTTCAGCAGGATCGATGTTTGCTAGGGAGTTAATAAATCAAGTCTCTGTAGCATGTAGCTGGCTTGTCACAGTCACTCAGTGAGTATATACATGGAAATGACTGGCGTTGTGTGTTATTATTATTATCAGGGGTGTCTGCCTCTGTCTGCCTGCCTGTCTGTGGGGTACATCATGAAGATGAGAAAATAACGAAGTCATCGTGGACCAAGGAGTCTAAATCTATTTTTGAACCTCCAAAAGATTTGGTCCTTGTGATCATTACTTTTGTGTGGACTCAAATAAAAGGTGTTTTCTCCTGTCCTCCTCCAGCCTACTCCATCCAGGGCCAGAGTGTTCAGATCATCAGTTCCTCCAGTGAGTCTCATCAGCAGGTGGTGGCTGTGGGACAGCCTCTCTCTGTACAGCCCCAAGGCACCGTAGTGGTAAGATTACCTCTACACAACATTACTACAACACCACATCTAAAGGCCACTGTGGTGGTATGATACTTTTGTGTAATTAGTGTTTGTGGACACACCTTCAAATTAGTGGATTCGGCTATTTCAGCCACTCACATCGCTGACAGGTGTATCAAATTGAGCACACATCCATGCAATCTCCATAGACAAATATTGGCAGTAGAATGGCATTACTGAAGAGCTCAGTGACTTTCAACGTGGCACAGTCATAGGGTGCCATCTTTCCAACAAGTCAGTTCGTCAAATTCCTGCCCTGGTAGTGCTGCCCCGGGCAACTGTAAGCACTGTTATTGTGAAGTGCAAACGTCTAGGAGCAACAGCGCCTTAGCCGCGAAGTGGTAGACCACACAAGCTCACAGAACGGGACCGCCAATCGTCTGTCCTCAGTTCGAACACACTACTGAGTTTGAAACTGCCTCTGGAAGCAACGTCAGCACACAAACTGTTTGCCAGGAACTTCATGAAATGGGTTTCCATGGCCGAATAGCCTCACACAAGGCTAAGATGACCATGCACAATGCCAAGCGTCGGCTGGAGTGGTGTAAAGCTCGTCGCCAGTGGACTCTGGAGCAGTGGAAATGCGTTCTCTGGAATGATGAATCCCGCTTCACCATCTGGCAGTCTGGTGGATGAATCTGGGTTTGGAGGATGCCAGGAGAACGCTGCATGCCCCGATGTATAGTGCCAACTGTAAAGTTTGGTGGCATTGGAATAATGGTCTGGGGCTGTTTATCATGGTTCGGATTAGGCGTCTTAGTTCAAGTGAAGGGAAATCTTAACGTTACAGCATACAATGACATTCTAGACAATTCTGTGCTTCCAACTTTGTGGCAACTTTTTGGGGAAGGCCCTTTCCTGTTTTAGCATGACAATGTCCCCATGCATAAATCAAGGTCTGTACAGAAATGGTTTGTTGATCGTTGTGGAAGAACTTAACTGGCCTGCACAGAGCCCTGACCTCAACCCCTTCGAACACCTTTGGGATAAATTGGAACGCCGACTGCGAGCCATGCCTAATCTCCGAACATCAGTGTCCGACCTCATTAATGCTCCTCTGGTTGAATGGAAGCAAGTCCCCGCAGCAATGCTCCAATATCTATTGGAAAGCCTTCCCAGAAGTGGAGGCTGTTATAGCAGCAAAGGGGGGACCAACTCCATTTTAATGCCCATGATTTTGGAATGAGATGTTCGACAAGCAGGTGTCCAAATACTTTTGGTCATGTTGTGTACCACTACACAACATTTACTACAACACCACAACTAGAGGGCACCGTATGAGCAAATGTTAATGTTCACACATACAAACAGTAGTGTTGCATAACTCCATCTCTCCATCTATCAGCTGACAGCTAAGAATATCCAGTGTATGCGGACCTTGTTGAACCTGGCCCACTGCCACGGGGCGGTGCTGGGAACCTCCTGGCAGCTGGTGCTGGCCACGCTGCAGGTACACTTCCACCATACTGTATCCACCACACACCAGAGGAGGCTTGTGGGATGAGCGATAGGAGGACAGGCTCATTGTAATGGCTGGAATGGAATAGATGGAACAGTCAAACATGTGGTTTCCCTGTTTGATGCGTTTGATACCGTTCCATTTATTCCATTCCAGCCAATACAATGAGCCTGTCCTCCTATAGCTCCTCTCACCAGCCTCCTCTGCCACACACACACACACACACACACACACACACACACACACAGGTACAGTTTTACACTGTATTATAACCAAGCTGTGATTTTTATTTTTTTATTGTTGATATTGACAAGCCTAAATATTTATATTCATAAACATTTTTTTTGTTGTTCTGATTTATATAGTGGAAGTGGTCTGAGTGAATTGCTCTGACTTTTCTCACCACCCACTCCACTCTTCCTGTTCTGTCTATCTCCCACCTTCCCTCTCCTCTCCCAGCACCTGGTGTGGATCCTAGGTCTGAAGCCTGGGGTTGGAGGTGCTCTGAAGCCTGGTCGTGCAGTAGAGGGGCCAAGCACGGTAATACAAGACCACAAATCGATCGCCCTGCCTTACACAGTCACACTGTAATTAGTTAAATTCTCTGCATCAATTAGCAACAGCCTCCGTAGGGTTTCATTGGCTATTCAGCCTTCAAAGCTAGACACCACACTAAGGTACGTAGCTCTGCTGGATCGTAATAGACAAACCTGTCAACGCTCTGACTCCTCCTCTGTCTGTTGGTTACAGGTGCTGACCACGGCTGTGATGACGGACCTGCCTGTCATCTCCAACATCCTGTCTAGGCTCTTTGAGAGCTCCCAGTACTTAGCCGACGTGTCACTGCATCACCTGATCACTGCACTGTGCTCCCTCTCTCTGGAGGCTGTGGAGATGGCCTACGGGACTAACAAGGTAACTACTATACGTGCATGTAGCCAGAGCAACAACGTATGACGTCCCCATCTTCTGTTTGTGCCGCCTTGTGTTCCTAAATATGTAATGCTTATATCCACCGACCCAGTCACTCATATGTTTTGTTCTCGTCCTGTGTCCAGGAGCCGTCTCTGTTTGCTGTTGCCAAGCTGCTGGAGACCGGCCTGGTCAACATGGACCGTATAGAGATCCTGTGGAGGCCCCTCACTGGACATCTACTGGATGTACGTCTTCCATTCACTATTATAGACCACCTATAGACCTTTATATACCATCATAATGGAAGTAGTGGGTAGTGAAGTCCAGGGTTCAAATAATATTTTTTTATCATTTGTAATCTGTGCTTGCTTGCTTTAAATGGACCAGTAGAATAATCCAAATACTTGGAACTGCCCATCTCACATTCCAGGCAGGCTCAAGCTAACTTTGAAAGTATTTGAAATATTTCAAATAGTATTTGAACCCAGGTCAATTGAAGTGGTATTTTGGGAAAACTTCAATAGATACTTCTCAAGCCCTTTCATTTCGTGGTAATGGTAGTAACTCCCCCGTTTCTAATGCTTTGAGTGGCATCTGTCCTCTGTGTAGTGAAAGTAATACACCTGTTGTGTGTGTGTGTGGTCTGTCTGAAACAAACCATTCTCTTTTCTCTATCTCCCTCTCTTTTGCAACCCATGTCTGTTTTTGCAGAAGGTAAGCTCGGAAACTTCTCCCAATCATTTGCTTTTGCTCTCATTCCCTGTGCCTCTCTGCCTGGTGATCAATGTGTTGGAGCTGAGAGTATGCAATGTGCAGCTTGCAACACTTATGTTTGCTTCGTTGTTATGTTTGATCTAAATTTCCTCGCTTGAGTTGCATTTTTGGAACTCTGTTTTTGTTTGTATGCATACTATACAGCAGTTGTCACCAACCTTTTCTGAGGACAGATCACTTTCTGGGTCAAAAAGCAAACCGAGATCTATTGCTTCGATTATACTTCTTTTCTTTTTTTACACAATTTAAACATAATCCTATGCAACATTAACCAATTAAAAACAGTTCTGTAGCAATGAGGTTTGTGCAGTAAGCTATAGGCCCAATACATTATCACTGCATATTGGCTGCGCTTGAATTGTCCTGCCAATGTTCTTCTCAGACTATTTAGAAATTATATTTAAAAATTGTAGGTATATGATCACACTGGAATAGATAATTTGTTCTATTACTTGAGGCACAGCTGAGTGAGCATAATAATTTGCTTTTTTATTTTAATTTCTTTTTTTAACTGGACTGATGGCCTGCATCTGATGGTCAGTCTGAGGCAGGGAGGTAGCAGCGGTGAGGCAGGGAGGTAGCAGCGGTGAGGCAGGGAGGTAGCAGCGGTGAGGCAGGGAGGGAGCAGCGGTGAGGCAGGGAGGGAGCAGCGGTGAGGCAGGGAGGTAGCAGCGGTGAGGCAGGGAGGGAGCAGCGGTGAGGCAGGGAGGGAGCAGCGGTGAGGCAGGGAGGGAGCAGCGGTGAGGCAGGGAGGGAGCAGCGGTGAGGCAGGGAGGGAGCAGCGGTGAGGCAGGGAGGGAGCAGCGGTGAGGCAGGGAGGGAGCAGCGGTGAGGCAGGGAGGTAGCAGCGGTGAGGCAGGGAGGGAGCAGCGGTGAGGCAGGGAGGTAGCAGCGGTGAGGCAGGGAGGGAGCAGCGGTGAGGCAGGGAGGGAGCAGCGGTGAGGCAGGGAGGGAGCAGCGGTGAGGCAGGGAGGTAGCAGCGGTGAGGCAGGGAGGGAGCAGCGGTGAGGCAGGGAGGGAGCAGCGGTGAGGCAGGGAGGTAGCAGCGGTGAGGCAGGGAGGGAGCAGCGGTGAGGCAGGGAGGGAGCAGCGGTGAGGCAGGGAGGGAGCAGCGGTGAGGCAGGGAGGTAGCAGCGGTGAGGCAGGGAGGGAGCAGCGGTGAGGCAGGGAGGGAGCAGCGGTGAGGCAGGGAGGGAGCAGCGGTGAGGCAGGGAGGTAGCAGCGGTGAGGCAGGGAGGGAGCAGCGGTGAGGCAGGGAGGGAGCAGCGGTGAGGCAGGGAGGGAGCAGCGGTGAGGCAGGGAGGGAGCAGCGGTGAGGCAGGGAGGGAGCAGCGGTGAGGCAGGGAGGTAGCAGCGGTGAGGCAGGGAGGTAGCAGCGGTGAGGCAGGGAGGTAGCAGCGGTGAGGCAGGGAGGGAGCAGCGGTGAGGCAGGGAGGGAGCAGCGGTGAGGCAGGCAGGGAGGGAGCAGCGGTGAGGCAGGCAGGGAGGGAGCAGCGGTGAGGCAGGCAGGGAGGGAGCAGCGGTGAGGCAGGCAGGGAGGGAGCAGCGGTGAGGCAGGGAGGTAGCAGCGGTGAGGCAGGGAGGGAGCAGCGGTGAGGCAGGGAGGTAGCAGCGGTGAGGCAGGGAGGGAGCAGCGGTGAGGCAGGGAGGGAGCAGCGGTGAGGCAGGGAGGGAGCAGCGGTGAGGCAGGGAGGGAGCAGCGGTGAGGCAGGGAGGGAGCAGCGGTGAGGCAGGGAGGGAGCAGCGGTGAGGCAGGGAGGGAGCAGCGGTGAGGCAGGGAGGGAGCAGCGGTGAGGCAGGGAGGGAGCAGCGGTGAGGCAGGGAGGGAGCAGCGGTGAGGCAGGGAGGGAGCAGCGGTGAGGCAGGGAGGGAGCAGCGGTGAGGCAGGGAGGGAGCAGCGGTGAGGCAGGGAGGGAGCAGCGGTGAGGCAGGCAGGGAGGGAGCAGCGGTGAGGCAGGGAGGTAGCAGCGGTGAGGCAGGGAGGTAGCAGCGGTGAGGCAGGGAGGGAGCAGCGGTGAGGCAGGGAGGGAGCAGCGGTGAGGCAGGGAGGGAGCAGCGGTGAGGCAGGGAGGTAGCAGCGGTGAGGCAGGGAGGGAGCAGCGGTGAGGCAGGGAGGGAGCAGCGGTGAGGCAGGGAGGGAGCAGCGGTGAGGCAGGGAGGGAGCAGCGGTGAGGCAGGGAGGTAGCAGCGGTGAGGCAGGGAGGGAGCAGCGGTGAGGCAGGGAGGTAGCAGCGGTGAGGCAGGGAGGGAGCAGCGGTGACTTCTCTTCTGCCTTATGCACCATGTTGTTACTCCTATGACCAGAGAAAGTGAAATATTCCTCGATATTAAAAAAGACACAAGCCGCTAATAATAGCAATTAAAGTTTATCAAAACATGCATTTTATGGCCTATAAAACTGTTGAACAAAGTGTTGACAGTGCTGAATAACAACTTAAACAGGAACTTACTCATAAAACAGCTCTTTGCTGTATTCATTGAGTCTCTCTCGTCATGGTTTTGAAATCTCACATGATCAACTTTGCTGTGTGTTACGGTCTATGGCTCCAGGAAACTATGCAGACAGTGATCTGAGTTATCTGATTGGCCAGCAGTAGGCCTATAGGTACACTAGCTTTGCTCTCTTGGGCAGCTGGGTAAACTGAGTTCTACCTTCAGACTCGTGAAATGGTTCAAAATGGTAACACGTTGCCTTCCCAGGACACTAGAGCTACTGAATCAAGTGCACCTACCGTCAACAGCGCGAAACAATAACAAAAAAACAAAGGAACTCAAGGCTTTATCAATGTTTGGTGATTGATTAGGAATGCCTTGGAGATGGACCGGTTGGTGACCGCTGCTATACAGACATCTGAATATATACATCAGCTGTAATGATATGCCAGCCTTTATTGACAAGTAACATACTTGTTTCATGTTGGGCAACGTGTAGCTAACAGACACTTGTGGGGTGTAAAGGTTGGTGCTAATATGGCGTCTTAATCACTGTTGGTGTAGCTGTCCAGGGGAATAGTGTAATGAGCAACAATGCAACTCGTTGAAAGCCAGCTGATCTCGCCACAGCGCTCATGATTATGTGTCTGTCAAATGGAATGACATTATTTCATTCATCACAGGCATAGTGTTTTAACCACCGGGTGGACATACTGTTTGAACAGCCCCTGACCCAGATCCCTTTCGCTCTCTCTCTACCCCCCCTCCTCTCTTTCTCCCTCTCCGTGCTCGTGTGATGTCTGATCTCCCTCTCCGTGCTCGTGTGATGTCTGATCTCCCTCTCCGTGCTCGTGTGATGTCTGATCTCCCTCTCCATGCTCGTGTGATGTCTGATCTCCCTCTCCGTGCTCGTGTGATGTCTGATCTCCCTCTCCATGCTCGTGTGATGTCTGATCTCCCTCTCCGTGCTCGTGTGATGTCTGATCTCCCTCTCCATGCTCGTGTGATGTCTGATCTCCCTCTCCGTGCTCGTGTGATGTCTGATCTCCCTCTCCGTGCTCGTGTGATGTCTGATCTCCCTCTCCGTGCTCGTGTGATGTCTGATCTCCCTCTCCATGCTCGTGTGATGTCTGATCTCCCTCTCCGTGCTCGTGTGATGTCTGATCTCCCTCTCCGTGCTCGTGTGATGTCTGATCTCCCTCTCCGTGCTCGTGTGATGTCTGATCTCCCTCTCCGTGCTCGTGTGATGTCTGATCTCCCTCTCCGTGCTCGTGTGATGTCTGATCTCCCTCTCCGTGCTCGTGTGATGTCTGATCTCCCTCTCCGTGCTCGTGTGTGTGTGTACCCTACCCTCTGTTCCCTGCTGCAGGTCTGCCAGCACCCCAATGCCAGAATGAGAGAGTGGGGGGCTGAGGCTGTGACCTCCCTCATCAAAGCTGGCCTGGCCTACAAACACAACCCCCCTCTGGCACAGAACCAGGTACTACTACCCAATCTCTCTCATCTTCACCCAGTAACCCAAACACAGGGAATGCTGGAACATTTCCTGTCTAGAAGTTGGAAGACTGTTACAATGTGTTAAGATGACTAGCTATTAGTCCGCTTCACCATGCCAACCCACCCACACATAGTTGGCATGTTTAGATCTTAAGGCCACTCCCTGCCCTCTTTCTTTCTCTCTGTCCCCATCTCTCTCTTTCGCTCTGTCAATTCCTTTTTAATTTATTGGCATGGGAAACATGTTTACATTGCCAACGCAAGTGAAATAGATAATAAACGGTAAACATTGCAAAGTTTCAAAGGAATGGAGAAATTTAAATAGACGTAATTATGGATTGTATTTAGAATGGTGTTTGTTCTTCACTGGTTGCCATCTGTCCCTCCGTCAGAGGCTGCAGCTCCTGTTGTTGAACCCGCTGAAGGAGCTTTCCAACGTGCTCCATGCAGACATCCGTCAGAAGCAGCTGGAGAGCGTGCTGCAGATCCTCCAGAGCCAAGGGGACAGTCTGGGGCCCGGCTGGCCCTTAGTGCTAGGCGTAATAGGGGCCATCCGCAACGACCAGGGGTGAGGGAGGGATGAAAGGATAAATGGGAAGAGGGATAACGTTGAAGCGGTGCGGAGATAATGTGCTTCTTTACTATTTTAGCAGTAGTAACACTTAAAGCGGTAAAATGTTACTTTTTGGGCGACCCGACCAAATGTGAGTTATAGATCTGTCATTCTCATTGAAAGCAAGTCTAAGAAGCTGTAGATCGGTTCTACATGCGTTATTGCTATGTTTCCCGTTCTTAAGTTTTGTTTGTGCGTCTTAATTTTTTTGTACATCTTCAAACAGCTGAAAATAAGATACTTTGTGTTCTTAAGAAGATATTTCACAGCTGTTTAGATTGTACAATGATTCTCTGCACTATGCATTGCTTGTTTTGTGTCACAAAATGAAATGAGGCAAACTATTTTATTTATTTTAGCAGCCAGGAAATGGCAGAGCGATTTCTGCGTAGTGCACCTTTAATTGATCTCTCCTGCTGTATTTCTTCCTGTCCCAGAGAGTCATTGATCCGAACAGCCTTCCAGTGCCTGCAGTTGGTGGTGACTGACTTCCTCCCCACCATGCCTTGCACGTGCCTCCAGATCGTAGTGGATGTAGCTGGCAGCTTCGGCCTCCAAAACCAGGAGCTCAACATCAGCCTCACCTCCATAGGACTCCTGGTGAGACTGAACACACCATGACTAACACTAACCCTAACTCAACATCAGCCTCCCCTCTATAGGACTCCTGGTACGACCGCAGTATGTGGCATATATTGTTTTATATCCTGTATTGAGTTTGTTGATACTGTTATAATTACTGTTGCATTACTAGTATTTCAACAATGATTTTTGAAAGTGACTGTCTGTGCTAGTGATTTCTGTCAACCTCTCTCCCCCACAGTGGAACATCTCCGACTACTTCTTCCAGAGGGGCGAGGCCATCACCCAGGAGCTAGAGAGGGAGGAGGCCGCGCTGCAGAAGCAGGCTCAGGAGAAGGGTGAGCCCCTGAACAGGCCCTTCCACCCGGCCCCTCCGTTCGACTGCCTGTGGCTGTGTCTGTACGCCAAGCTGGGCCAGCTGTGTGTGGACCCCCGGCCCGCCGTCAGGAAGAGCGCCGGTCAGACCATGTTCTCCACCATCGCTGCCCACGGCACCCTACTGCAGCAGTCCACCTGGCACATCGTCGTCTGGAAGGTACCGTCTAGTCACTAACAGTAATCACATGAATGATACATGGCTATAGACTCCTATCACATACTGGAAGCTATTCAAATGTTCAGTCACTGGCCGTCGTCTATCAAGGAAACACGCGGTCAAATAGGATTGTACGTTTGGGATCTGTCAATTTGAACCTGATCATACGTGATTAAGTCCTGCTGCTAATACTTGAAACCACCCAGTATGATTTTAACAAGCTTATTGGTCATCTTCCCTCTGGTGGTCCATAAAACCAGGTTCTGTTCCACCTGCTGGACTGTGTGAGGAAGTCTTCCACTACGGCCGATAAGGAAAAGATTGAGTCGGGGGGCGGGAACATCCTCATCCACCACTCACGGGACACGGCTGAGAAACAGTGGGCGGAGACCTGGGTGCTGACGCTGGCAGGGGTGGCTCGTATCTTCAACACCAGGAGATACCTGCTGCAGCAGCTAGGGTGTGTGTGTGTGTGTGTGTGTGTGTCCCTGTCTGTGTGTGGTCACGTGTTTTTATTTCAAGCTTTTTTCATCTCTTATGTCTACACTCATTGACAGGAGGAGGAAGATTAGTGATTTATGGACAGTGCTCCTCCTCCTCATTGCCCTGTCCCCACGCATATGCAAAATACTAATTTAATGAATAGGCCCCAATATTTGCCTCTTCTTACCTGGTTCTGTGTCCACTCCACAGGTGACTTCTTCAAGGCGTGGGAGGTTCTGTTGGACCACATCCAGTCTGCTGCCCTCAGTAAGAACAGCGAGGTCTCCCTGGCCGCGCTCAAGTCCTTCCAGGAGATCCTCCAGATCGCCACACCCGTCAAGGACTCCGCCATGCCCACCGACGCTCTGGCTGCCATGGGTGTTCCCCCCATCCTCATCGACCCCCTCAGTGCCCCGGGCCCCGGCAGACCCCTGCTGCGCTCCGACTCGATGCTGGAGAGACTGACGAGCTACAACGGCGCCGAACTCCAGGCCCCTCCCCCAGGGGAGGAATCGGCACTGGAGGATGCGGCGCTGTGGTGGTCGGCGTGGAACACCTGGTACCGGACGGGCACAGACAGCACGAGGCCCCCTAGTGGCGGGACGGGGACAGACAGACCCTCCTTCGTCCCCAGCCAGCCCTTCCTGACAGCGTTAGTCCAGATCGTCCCTGCCCTCTACCAGCACATAAAGACTGTCTTCAGCATGGAGGACCTGAGGAAACTGGGAGTGATCCTCCACGGGGCCGTGTCCATACCCATCAGCAGTGACGCCTCGCCCTTCATCCTGCCCTCCTACACCGAGGCTGTCCTCACCAGCCTGCAGGAGGCCGTGCTCACAGCGCTCGATGTGCTGCAGAAGGTGGGTGGGCCACAGCACAAATATTATAACATTTTTAAAGTGTTTTGCAAAATCAGCCAAAACCAATCGACACACACACACACACACACACACACACACACACACACACACACACTGTTAAATGCTCTCAAAGTTCCCTTTTTATTAGATGGACAAGGTTGCTATTCCTTTGTTGTCATCTGTTATGGAAACTAGCACATTTATTTAAAGGGTCACTGTTCCTTTTCTCCTGATCTTCTAATGGAACAGTATGTGACTGTAGTATAACCTTGTTTAACCTGATCTTCTAATGGAACAGTATGTGACTGTAGTATAACCTTGTTTAACCTGATCTTCTAATGGAACAGTATGTGACTGTAGTATAACCTTGTTTAACCTGATCTTCTAATGGAACAGTATGTGACTGTAGTATAACCTTGTTTAACCTGATCTTCTAATGGAACAGTATGTGACTGTAGTATAACCTTGTTTAACCTGATCTTCTAATGGAACAGTATGTGACTGTAGTATAACCTTGTTTAACCTGATCTTCTAATGGAACAGTATGTGACTGTAGTATAACCTTGTTTAACCTGATCTTCTAATGGAACAGTATGTGACTGTAGTATAACCTTGTTTAACCTGATGGGAGTCAGTAGTGAGTGAGGTTCCCTGGTTCTAGTGAGTGAGGTTCCCTGGTTCTAGTGAGTGAGGTTCCCTGGTTCTAGTGAGTGAGGTTCCCTGGTTCTAGTGAGTGAGGTTCCCTGGTTCTAGTGAGGGCAGTAGTGAGTGAGGTTACTGTCTCTTTGTCTGCAGGCCATCTGTGTGGGCCCAGAGAACCTGCAGGTCATGTACCCAGCCATCTTTGAACAGCTGCTCCTCTTCGTTGAGTTCTCCTGCAAACCCCCCCAGTACGGCAAGATGGAAACCAAACATGTGGCCAACGCTAAATACAACCAGGTAACGAATCACAATCTCTCTCTCTGCCGTTGTCTTTCTCTGACGCTTGTGCGCAAGTCTTTCGCTCTCGCACGCTCGTCTCGATACCTCAGATATTTTCCATTGATGGAATGTTGAAACATTTTCTATCCCAGTCGTCCGTTTCTGTCCAGACTTTCTGAACATGGTCATCCCCCCCGTCTCGTGACATTAATTAAGCCCCTCCCCTTTATTTTGTCTGGTCCTCATTTGCCCCGCCCCCATTGTTCTAATCAAAAGACACACAGCTAGGTCTTTTAAACCGCATCAGCAGCCATAAACTATCCCTCTTCTTTCTCTCTCTCATTCCCACCAGCCCCTCAGGCTGGCAGCACGCTTGTCCCTCAGGCTGGCAGCACGCTAGTCCCTCAGGCTGGCAGCACGCTAGTCCCTCAGGCTGGCAGCACGCTAGTCCCTCAGGCTGGCAGCACGCTAGTCCCTCAGGCTGGCAGCACGCTAGCCCCTCAGGCTGGCAGCACGCTAGCCCCTCAGGCTGGCAGCACGCTAGCCCCTCAGGCTGGCAGCACGCTAGCCCCTCAGGCTGGCAGCACGCTAGCCCCAGGTGACATTTTTCCGGCTTTCGGCAGGTATCAGACCAAGTTCATAATTCTTCCCTTTTCTCAGAATGAAGGACAAGTGAGATTCACTTAACTCGTACAACCCTTTTTTTTAAGTAGGCTATTGGATGATACCTGCTTTGTTCACACTGAGTTCAGAACAGAAGGGAATCTTTAAAACAAAGCTAGGATCTCATCTCAGTGTTATCCTCACTTGTTTGTATTCTCACACTTACAAAAGAAAAGCTGTCAAACGGTCTGGTCTTTGATGAAATCATCTGGTGTAGCAGCTGCTGTGCCTATCAGGGGAGATGCAGTATGTTGTATTGATGAGTGGTTTTGATTTCATGGTGGTGGCTGAATCAGCTATGCTAATTAACGCCATTGCTACTCTCACCAGTAAAAGCTCCAAGTCTGTCTGTCACTTGACCTGTCAGTCATTCATACTGTCAGTCAGTTTGTTGTTCAGTCAAACCGTTAAGAAACATGATTGCCACTGTCAGTCAATTGGTCAGTGGCGACAAGTTGGTATAACACCAGGCTCCAGCAAACAAGTTAACTCCAACCTTCTTCTCGTTGTTCTGTTTTTGTGTTGTACTATCCATCTACTCACTGGATCAACCTTTAGATCCAGCTGTTTGCACCGGTGAGTTCCACCTCCCCCCTTCAGCCCCCTTTAGTACTGTATTGTACTGTACTCAGCTGTGTATTACTGCTCAATGGTCCCATCACTACTACAGTAGATGAGGCATTTCACCCACCGCATGCATGGTAAGACGTTGTCTACATCATCACTCACTCCATGTTACCTACCTACCCCTATCTGTTCTGTCCGTCACTAACCAGTCCCTCCAGGATTTCGCTTGGAATTTTTGTGAAATTTGCAGGCCCAAATTCTTGATTTTGTTGCTGCAATTCGGACATTTTGCATGGCGATATGCAATGATTTTTTGGTCCGATTCGTCGCAACAATTCTGTCAACGAGTTTGTTGACGTGTGAGTTGATTGAACCATATTATGCGGTAAATGTCCGGTGAATTGTTGAAATTGCGAGCCCTCTTTGTGTTCTGTGGTCATGGATCAGTTCTATGTGATAATATTGCGATGGTTTGAATGTTTTATGCGGAAATAGTGTGACGATTGGTCAAATCTTCAAGCCCTCAAATAATATGCTGGGAATTGTTGATTTTGCTAAAAGAAAATGATCACGGAATCCTGAAGAGGCTGACTAACCAGTGGATATGCCTCTCTCTGAATCTACTACCTACCTGTCAAGTCCCATCCTCCTATCACTTATCTTACTGACTGTTTTAGTGTCGTGCTGTCCATATTTGCACATGTACAGTATTTCTACTACAAGTTATATGGTGATTTGCTCCTCTTAGTATTTGAATGGAGGGATGTTTTCAGCTTTAGTTAACCCCCCCTCTCTCTTTCTTTCTCTCTCTCTCTCTGTACAGGCAGAATGGGTTGCCTTAAACTACGTGCCCTTTGCTGAGAGGTCCCTGGAGGTGGTGGTGGACCTCTACCACAAAACAGCCTGTCACAAAGCTGTCATCAACGAGAAAGTCCTACAGAACATCATCAAGGTGCTGTCTCCAACATCACCAAGACATGTTATTTTGTTTCGAAGTGTTCATGTAAAAGGAGTTGCTCGGAAACTGGAACTCCTAGTTCTGGTTGTGAAACTACTACTCCATAATTTAACATGTCAACGCCATTTGAAAAATCTTTCATATCTCCCATTAGTCTATCATACTCCAGTGACTAGTGTTTCTGTCATGAACAAGCTGCTCTTTGTCGTGGGAAGAAACATCTCAAAGCTGTTAGGTGTTCCTCTATTGTTTCCTGTGGGTCAATGACATACCAAGTTGTTTCTCAACAAGCCCTGGTCTGGTGTGTGTGGGACGATCTGACTCCCATTATCTTCTTAAAGCAACTCCCAGGACTTCTACTCTGCTACGAACTCAGAGTTTTTCTATGGATGGGTTCAAACCAACCCTCCTCTCCTGAGAACAGAGGTCATAGCCATAAAATCCTAACCTTTGGGAGGCCAGCTGTGTATGGAACGAGGGAGCCGTTTTGTTTCTCTTCCGTTGCTTATTCCTTCCATGGTTTTGAGACTAAAATGCATAGACATCGATGGCTCAAGACATCATTGTTTAGATGTGTCTGTGATTGATGTTATACCTGCAGGTCTCTGCATCATTAGTGAGTCACACACACAAGACCATCAGGAATACTTGTTTTCCCTCCTGCACTAGCAGATCGAGCACCAGGCACGTCCACACGTTGAAGACTCCCATTGTGTTTCCAACGCCGCTTCCCCTCTCATTACAGAGAATATGCTACACATTATCTCAATCACACTACATCTAAATATGAACCTTTGTGATCTTAATTTCCCCGTTACCCTCTCTCCTTTCTCACATAGATCCTGAGGAAGTAGCCTGGAAGTCGAGCCTAGGTGTTAGCTAATCCACTAGCAGACCTGTCAACCAGGCTGGTCCATACATTGAAGACTCCCATTCTGTTCCAACCCCACTCTTTTTTTCCTTCCTCCATAGACCCTGCGGATGCCCCTGGGCCTGAAGTATGGGTGTCCGTCAGAGAGCACGTGGAAGCTAGCTGTGTCATCCCTGCTCAAGGTGCTGTCCACTGGGCTGCCCGTGGCCCGTCAGCACGCCTCCTCTGGGATGTTTGACACTATGTGGCCAGAGCTGGCCAACGCCTTCGAAGACTTCCTTTTCACCAAAAGGTAGGCACACCCTTTCTCAGACAGTTCATAAAAAATATGAGGAGCGATTTCTACACATTGCACCTTAAAATGTAATGTTATTCTGGGAAACAGGCATTGATTCAGTATTTACAATGGATGGAGGAATGGGTCTTGATTAGCCATAAAGCAATAGCTCATTAATTGCGTTTCTGTTTTACAGCACACCTCCAGACAATATGTCCATCCAGGAGTTCCAGAAGAATGAAGCCATTGACGTTGAGGTAAAGACCTGACTGACTGACCACACTTTAACCAGTCTTTGAATTGTATTACTGCCTTTATTCCTGCCAATCTCTGAGGTCTGTGTGTGTCCTCTCTCTGTAGGTGGTGCAGTTGATCAGCACAGAGATCTTGCCGTTTGCCATCTTCATCCCCAAAGACTTTGTTGGCCAGATTATGGCCATGCTTAATAAAGGATCCATTCACTCACAGTCCTCCTCATTCACAGGTAAGGAAAGAACACCAACTCTTATTCCAGTCCCGTTTGCTTTTCCCCTAACGATATGTTAACATAGGCCTTACACTTCTGTTGGTCAACATTTTGGATTTTCCTTTTATTAATGAATCTATAATATATAATGTTGGTTAAGGGCTTGTAAGTAAGCCTTTCACGGAAAGGTCTACACCTGTTGTATTCGGCGCATGTGACAAATTAAATTTGATTTGATTAAAACCGCAGAAAAAAAGATGTATTTTCTAGCATCACCTCTGAAACCAAATGTTTTTTGTACGTTTCTCATTCTAGTTATTTAGTAGATGCTCTTATATCACAGTGACTTACAATAAGGGCATTCAAATAGGTATGACAACCACATATCACAATCTTTGCAAATACAACCATATTTCCCTCCACAGAGGCAGAGGTAGACGTGCGGATGCGGGAGGAGTTCTCCAAAGTGTGTTTTGAGACGCTGCTCCAGTTCTCTTTCAGTAACAAGGTGTCCACGCCCCAGGAAGGCTACATCTCCCGCATGGCCCTCTCCGTGCTCCTCAAGAGGTCCCAAGACGTGTTGAGGCGCTACGTGGACGATGAGAGGCTGAGTGGACGCTGCCCACTGCCCAGGTGAGTCTACTTACATCACTAAAATGATTTCTAGAACAGGGATGGTGAGACCACGACCCCTGTAGTAGACGCACCAAAAACCAGCATATTCAGCACTTTTATGCACCTTTTTACACAATTTGCATTCAACTTTAACAAGAGAGTGCTTACACTGGTAAGTACTTCAGCTGAGAACTGGCATCAGTTTCTCCATATTCCTCTAGTCTCGCTCATCATTTTACTTCCCCCTAGTCTCTCTCGTCCTTTCTCTTCCCCCCTTTCTCTTTCATTCTCTTGGTATTCATACAGTGCCTTTCGGAAAGTATTCAGACCCCTTGACTTTTTCCACATTTTGTTAGGTTACAGCCTTAATCTAAAATGGATTAAATAGTTTTCCCCCCCTCATCAATCTACACACACTACCCCATAATGACAAAGCAAAAACTTTTTTTTTTAATGTTTGCTAATTTATTGAAGAGTTAATTTATAAAAAACATTTAATCACATTACATAAGTATTCAAACCCTTTATTCAGTACTTTGTTGAAGCACCTTTGGCAGCAATTACAGCCTCGGGTATTCTTGGGTATGACACTACAGGCTTGGCACACCTGTATTTGGGGATTTTCTCCCATTCTTCTCTGGAGATCCTCTCAAGCTCTGTCAGGTTGGATGGGGAGCTTCGCTGCACAGCTATTTTCAGGTCTCTCCAGAGATGTTCGATCGGGTTCAAGTCCAGCCTCTTGCTGGGATCACGCAAGGACATCCAGAGACTTGCCCCAAAGCCACTCCTGTATTGTCTTGGCTGTGTGCATAGGGTCGTTGTCCTATTGGAAGGTGAATCTTCACCCCAGTCTGAGGTCCTGAGCGCTCTGGAGCAGGTTTATATCAAGGATCTCTCTGTACTTTGCTCTGTTGATCTTTGACCGATTCCTGACTAGTCTCACAGTCCCTGCTGCTGAAAAACATCCCCACAGCATGATGCTGCCACCACCATGCTTCACCGTAGGGATGATGCCAGGTTCCCTCCAGACGTGATGCTTGGAATTCAGGCCAAAGAGTTTAATCTTGGTTTTCTCAGACCAGGGAATCTTGTTTCTCATGGTCTGAGAGTTAGGTGCCTTTTGGCAAACTCCAAGCAGGCTGTCATGTGCCTTTTATTGAGGAGTGGCTTCCGTCTGGCTACTCTACCATAAAGTGCTGCAGAGATGGTTGTCCTTCTGGAAGGTTCTCCCATCTCCACAGAGGAGCTCTGTCAGAGTGACCATCAGGTTCTTAGTCCTCCCTGACCAAGGCCCTTCTCCCTCGATTGCTCAGTTTGGCCGGGCGGCCAGCTCTAGAAAGAGGGGGTTCCAAACTTCTTCAATTTAAGAATGATGGAGGCCACTGTGTTCTTGAGGACCTTCAATGCTGCAGAATTTTTTTTGGTACCCTACCCCAGATCTGTGCCTTGACACAATCCTGTCTCGGAGCTCTACAGACAATTCCTTCAACCTCATGGCTTGGTTTTTGCTCTGACATACTCTGTCAACTGTGGGAGCTTATATAGACAGGTGTGCCTTTCCAAATCATGTCCAATCAATTTAATTTACCACAAGTTGTAGAAACATCTCAAGGAGGGTTAATGGAAACAGGATGCACTTGAGCTCAATTTCAATTCTCATAACAAAGGGTCTGAATACTTATGTAAATAGTATTTTTTTTTTTTTATAAAACATTTTATGCATTTGCAAAAATTTCTAAACCTGTTTTTGCTTTGACATTATGAGGTATTGTGGGCAGATTGCTGAGTTTTTTTTTATTAAATGTTTTATCCATTTTAGAATAAGGTTGTAACGCAACAAAATGTGGAAAACGTCAAGCGGTCTGAATACTTTCCAAAGGCACTGTATGGGGTAGATTCCCTGGTAGGTGTACTGTCATCCTAGAATGTGTTCTGTGTTTGTTTACCATGGCGGCATAGTGTAACAGTCTTTTCACTGTCTTCCATAGTGGACAGAGGATGAAGCTTGATTGCCAACTTCTCAGGTTAATAGCATAATTACATTTGCATCCTTCAGATACACACCTTTTTTCAAACTGCTCCTGTTCCTTTTCTATGTGTTTTTTTTCTCTATTACCTGAGCGAATTCCACACTGACTCATACAAATTATATACAGTGAGTATACATACCATTAGGAATACCTGCTCTTTCCATGACATAGACTGACCAGGTGAATCCAGGTGAAAGCTATGATCGCTTATTGATGTCAATCCACTTCAGTCAGTGTAAATGAAGGGGAGGATACAGGTTACGTTTTTAATACTTGAGACATGGATTGTGTGCCATTGAGGGTGAATGGGCAAGACCAAATATTTAAGTGCCTTTGAAGGGTGTATGGTAGTAGGTGCCAGGCGCACCGGTTTGTGTCAAGAACTGGAACACTGCCTGGTTTTTCACGCTCAACAGTTTCCCATGTGTATCAAGAATGGTCCACCACCCAAAGGACATCCAGCCAACTTGACACAACTGGGGGAAGCATTGGAGTCAACATGGGCCAGCATTCCTGTGGAACGCTTTCGACACCTTGTAGAGTCCATGCCCCGACGAATTGAGGCTGTGGGCAAAAGGGGAGGGTGTAACTCAATATTAGGAAGGTATTCGGTATACTCAGTGTATATATTCATGCCTCCAGCTGCAAAAAGGGGTTTTCATAAAAAATGTTTTACCTATGATTTGTTTGAAGATTTGAAGGTTGGTACTCATTGTATGTCCCCTTGTTTGTTTCTTTTTTTATGCACTACATGAATATCTAAGTATAATTATTCCATTCCTTTTATTTTATTTAAAGGCAACAAGTGACGGAAATCATCTTTGTCTTAAAAGCGATCAGCACTTTGATGGACTCACTTAAAAAGACCCAGCCAGAAAACGGTGAGTAGAAATAAACTACTTAGGAAACACACTGACACTTATTTTACTATGTCAAGCTAGGTTTCCAGCCAATAGGCGACAGATTTTCATGCGAATATTCCAAAATCTGCATAAAAACATATGCACATTTTCCCCCAACTTGTTCATATCAAATTTTATTTGTCACATGCTTCGTTAACAACAGGTGTAGACTAACAGTGACATGCTTACTTACAGGCCCTTCCCAACAATGCAGGGAGAAAGAAAATATGGAAATAGAAAAATAAAACACGTAATAATAAATCCACAGTGATTAACTATAAATTGGCTATATACATGGGTTACCAGTACCAAGTCGATGTGCAGTGGTACAATGTGACTGAGGTAGATATGCACATAACTAGGAATAAAGTGACTAGGCAACATGATGGATAATAAACAGTAGCGGCAGCGTGTGATGAGTCAAAAAAAGTTAGTGAAAAAATGGTAACTATTTGGTTAACTATTTAACTAAATACTACTTTTTGAGGATCTGAGGGCCAAATCATTTGCCTCCTGAGGGTGAACGGGTGTTATTGTGCCCTCTTTACAATTGTGTTGGTGGGTATAGACCATGATAGATCCTTAAGCCATTAGCATGCTTCAGTTCGGCTGGCCCCTAGCCAAACTTGGCTAACCGAACCGAATGAGTGTGTTTGCATGCTTCCTTAAACCTCTTATGGACAGGCGTTCCGCTCGTCAATATCCAATGGTAGCGCCTGGCGCGAAATACGAAAAACCTTAAAAATGCTATAATTTCAATTTCTCAAACATATGACTATTTTACACCATTTGAAAGATAAGACTCTCCTTTATCTAACCAGATTGTCCGATTTCAAAAAGGCTTTACAGCAAAATCAAAACATTAGATTATGTCAGGAGAGTACCCAGCCAGAAATAATCACACACCCATTTTTCAAGCTAGCATATATGTCACAAAAAACAAAACCACAGCTAAATGCAGTACTAACCTTTGATGATCTTCATCAGATGACACTCCTAGGACATTATGTTATACAATACATGCATGTTTTGTTCAATCAAGTTCATATTTATATCAAAAACCAGCTTTTTACATTAGCATGTGATGTTCAGAACTAGCATACCCACCGAAAACTTCCGGTGAATTTACTAAATTACTCACGATAAACGTTGACAAAAAACATAACAATTATTTTAAGAATTATAGATACAGAACTCCTTTATGCAATCGCGGTGTCCGATTTTAAAATAGCTTTTCGGTGAAAGCACATTTTGCAATATTCTGAGTACATAGCTCGGCCATCACGGCTAGCTATTTTGACACCCACCAAGTTTGGCACTCACCAAACTCAGATTTACTATAAGAAAAATTGGATTACCTTTGCTGTTCTTCGTCAGACTTCTACTTCAACAACCAATGTTGTTTTGGTTCCAAATAATCCATAGTTATATCCAAATAGCTCCGTTTTGTTCGTGCGTTCAAGTCACTATCCGAAGGGTGACGCGCCGGCGCGTTTCGTGACAAAAAAAATCTAAATATTCCATTACCGTACTTCGAAGCATGTCAAAAGCTGTTTAAAATCAATTTTTATGCGATTTTTCTCGTAAAATAGCGATAATATTCCAACCGGGAGACGTTGTATCCGTTCAAACACTGAAAGAAAAACATGGAGTCGTCACATGCACGCGCACACCAGTGTCATTGTTCTCAGAAGGACCACTCTCCAAAACCCCTGCTGTTTTTCACCCAGACTGCAGAGCTATTATTCCACGTTCTGGCGCCTTCCTAGAGCCAATGGAAGCCTTAGAAAATGTCACGTTACAGCAGAGATCCTGTATTTTTGATAAAGAGGCTATAGAAGGATAAGAAATGGTCAGACAGGGCACTTCCCATATAGAATCTTCTCAGGTTTTGGCCTGCCATATGAGTTCTGTTATACTCACAGACACCATTCAAACAGTTTTAGAAACTTTAGAGTCTTTTCTATCCACATCTACTAATTATATGCATATTCTAGTTACTGGGCAGGAGTAGTAACCAGATTAAATCGGGTACGTTTTTTATCCGGCCGTGAAAATACTGCCCCCTATCCCAAACAGGTTAAAAGACCTTCGGTTGAAAAACAAGACAAAAGCGGCAATAGTATTGTTTGTCCATTTTGAGACCCCGTACTCAGAATTAATCTAAGATGGCTCAAGAAATCTGTCATTACAACTACCTAAAAAAGATGTTTGGTGCAGTATTTTTCAATTAAAACATTTGCATGAAACGAGTAGTCTCTCTTTGAATGACAACAAAGACTTTGATCAACAGTATGGATTCTTCACTAATCATCGACGATGGGGCGTAGACTTCGGCTTGTCTCCAGAAAAAATGTGTGCTCGAACAGCCGAAAAACCCCTTACCGAAGTTCAAAACGAACGAAAAAACATCACAAAATGTCGTCATAATATACAGTGCATTTGGAAATAATTCAGACCCCTTCCCTTTTTCCACATTGTTACGTTACAGACTTATTCTAAAATGGATTAAATAAATGTTTTTCCTCATCAACCAACACACAATACCCCATAATGACAAAGCGGAAAACATGTTTTTAGAAATTTTTGCAAATGTATAAAAAAAAACATAAACATAAATATTCAGACCCTTTGCTATGAGACTCAAAAATTTTGCTCAGGTGCATCCTGTTTCCATTGATCATCCTATATATTTATATATATTTATATTTATACAACTTGATTGAAGTCCACTTGTGGTAAATTCAATTGATTGGACATGATTTGGAAAGGCACACACCAGTCTATATAAGCTCCCACAGTTGACAGTGCATGTCAGGGCAAAAACCAAGCCATGAGGTCAAAGGAATTGTCCGTAGAGCTCCGAGACAGGATTGTGTCGAGACACAGATCTGGGGAAGGGTACCAAGACATGTCTGCAGCATTGAAGGTCCCCAAGAACACAGTGGCCTCCATCATTCTTAAATGGGAGAAGTTTGGAACCACCAAGACTTTTCCTAGAGCTGGCCGCCTGGCCAAATTGAGCAATCGGGAGAGAAGGGCCTTGGTCAGGGAGGTGACCAAGAACCCAATGGTCACTCTGACAGAGCACCAGTGTTCCTCTGTGGAGATGGGAGAACCTTCCAGAAGGACAACCATCTCTGCAGCACCACCAAAAAGGCACTCTTCAGTAAAAGGCACATGACAGCCCGCTTGGAGTTTTCCAAAAGGCACGTAAAGGACTCTCAAACCATGAGAAACAAGATTCTCTGGTCTGATGAAACCAAGATTGAACTCTTTGGCCTGAATGCCAAGCATCACATCTGGAGGAAACCTGGCATCATCCCTACGGTGAAGCATGGTGGTGGCAGCATCATGCTGTGGGAATGTTTTTCAGCAGCAGGGACTGGGAGACTAGTCAGGATCGAGGGAAAGATGAACGAAGCAAAGTACAGAGAGATCCTTGACGAAAACCTGCTCCAGAGCGCTCAGGATTTGACTGGGGCCAAGGTTCACCTTCCAATAGGACAATGACCCTAAGCACACAGCCAAGACAATGCAGGAGTGGCTTCGAGACAAGTCTCAATGTCCTTGAGTGGCCCAGTCATAGCCCGGACTTGAACCAGATCAAACATCTCTGGAGAGACCTGAAATAGCTGTGCAGCTGTAAGGATGTAACGTAACAAAATTTGGAAAAGGGAAGGAGTCTGAATAATTTCTGAATGCACTATATGCACGAACTCTACCGAACTGTTTTGGCTGGGAAGTATGCGGACGCCTTTAGTGATTTGTACACTGAGAAACTTGAAGCTCTCGGCCCGTTCTACTACAGCCTGTCGACGTGAATGGGTGCGTGCTCAGCCCTCCGTTTCCTGTAGTCCACAATCGGCTCCTTTGCCTTGTTGAGGGAGAGGTTGATGTCCTGACCTCTTTCTTCCCTGTAGGCTGTCTCATCGTTGTCAGTGATCAGGCCTAACATTGTTGTGTCGTCAGCAACTTAATGATGGTGTTGAAGTCGTGCACAGCCACGCAGTACGGGGGGGGGGGGACTAAGCATGCACCCCTGCGGGGCCCCCGTGTCGGCCTGTCAAGAAGTCCAGGATCCAGTTGCAGTGGGAGGTGTTCAGTCTAGCTTAGTGATGAGCTTGAAGGGCACTATGGTCTTGAAGGCTGAGCTGTAGTCGATGAACAGCATTGTCACATAGGTGTTCCTCTTGTCCATTTGGGAGAGAGCAGTGAGTGCAATAGAGATTGTCATCTGTGGAACTATTGGAGTGGGCCCAGGGTTTCTGGGATGATGGTGTTGTGAGCAATAACTAGCCTTTCAAAGCATTTAATGACTACAGATGAGTGCTATGGGGCAATAGTCATTTAGACTGGTTATCTTGCTGTTCTTGGGCACAGGGACTATGGTGGTCTGATTGAAACATGTAGGTATTAGACTGGTTCAGGGAGAGGTTGGAAATGTCAGTGAAGAAAGTTTCCAGCTGGTCAGCGCATGCTCCGAGTACTCGTCCTGGTAATCCGGCTGGGTTTCCCTTTGTAATCCTTGATAGTTTGCAAGCCCTACCACATTCGACAAGCGCCAAGAGCCGGTGTAGTAGGATTCGATCTTAGTCCTGTGTTGACGCTTTGCCTGTTTGATGGCTCGTCGGAGGACGTAGCAGGATTTCTTATAAGCGTCTGGATTAGTGTGCCGCTCCTTGAAAGTGTCAGCTCTCGCCTGCAGCTCAGTGCAGATGTTACCAATAATCCATAGCTTCTGGTTGGGATATGTACCTACGGTCACTGTGGGGACGACGTCGTCAATGCACTTATTAATGAAGCCGGTGACTGATGTGGTAAACTCCTCAATGCCTTCGGATGAATCCCGGAACATATTCCAGTCGATGCTAGCGAAACAGTTCTGTAGTTTAGCATTCGCTTCATCGGACCACTTCCGTCCTGGGCGCATCACTGGTACTTCCTGTTTGAGTTTTTGCATGTTAGCTTTGTATGCGTTTCTGTGTGTAGAGTAAAGGTGATTTGGAGTAAAAGATGTCACCTGTGCCTCTAGTTGCGCAGGTGACATGCTGGATCAGCATTTTCTTGTTTGCTTATGGCCCTATACAGCACGTTGACTGCGGTCTTAGTGCCAGTATCGGTTTGTGGTAGTAAATAGACAGCTACAAAAAATAGTAAATAGTATGGTCTACAGTTTATCATGAGGTATTCTCATGAGTCTCAAGACTTCCTTAATATTAGAGATTGCGCACTAGCTGCTGTTAAGACACCCCTGCCCCTTGAGCTTTCTCGATGCTGCCGTTCTGTCTTGCTGATGCATAGAAAGCCCAGCTAGATGTATATTGTCCTTGTTCAACCACAACTCTGAGAAACATAGGATATTACAGTTCTTATGTTGCTGATCAAATTCTGTGCGTGATGACGTAATGCACATAAAAACACTTTTGCAGTTAAATTCCCATGTACCGAATAAAGAATACAAGTTAAATGGGTTTCCATCACATTTTCAACTCTACTGATGGTTTTGTAAAAATGAAATTGTTATATAGGGAATGTGCCCACTCTGGTCTTGGCGCATGTACGCTAGCCAACAGCTGGCAGATACAGTGTGGGTAGGTTTGCCTACATGATGAGATTATTATGGACAAAAGAGGGAGATTATTTTTATTTTTCAAACAGTAGCCAAGCATCGATCATCTTGTCACCAGAGTACGACCCTCAATATTTATTGGAAAGGAGCATCAAGCTCATCATCGTGCACTTTTACCACCCGTTGAAGTTCATCATACCTTATTTAATCTGTAGCCTAATAAACTGCATTCTTTCCTGAGTCATAGTCGGAGGACCACACAAGATGTCATTGCGTGACTCCCAAGTTTACTTTCGATATGATGGTTATTATATAAATATTTGCAGATAAAGATGTTTCCACCACCATTTTTTCACATAATTAATTTTAGAGACACATAAAGATCCCGCCTTGTCTAGCGTATTTAGTTTTGTCGACATTTGGAAAGTTTGCCTGTCGTGAAATGTTTTATCTGAAATGTACTTTAATCACATAATACGGTTGGATGGAAACCTGGTTTCAGTCATTATTAATTTGTGTCACAGTACAATGGGAATGTTTGCAAATGCAATTTATATCTGAAGAGAGATTTGCATGTACCCTGTTAGGTCAATTTACAATGTTTGATTTTTGGAATCAGAGGCAAAAGTAAGGCATTCAAAGTGCCCTTGAGGTTGTTTATAACCTCATTTTATCCAGACAAAAAGTCATTTATATTTCCCTCTGGCTTTCCATAAAAATAATGATTTATTTAATTGCTTTCTCTCTCACATCTGTCTCTGTGGCTCTCTCCTTTTCCTCTCCCTTCCACTCCTCTGCGTCTTCTTCCCTTTCCTCTTCTCCTCTGCCATCCTCTCCGTTCCACTCCTCCCGTCTTCTCCTCTGCTCTCCTTCTCTTCTCTCTCCTTCTCTTCTCACTCCTCTGTCCACCTTCCTCTCCTTTGCCCTCCTTCCTCTCCTTTCCTATCCCCACATTGCATCTCTTCTGCCTTTCTCTTTCCCCACCGCATTCCATGCCATCCCATGGTGTGTGTGTCCTTCAGTGGATGGGACCACGTGGGCCCAGGTCATTGCACTGTACCCTACCCTGGTGGAGTGCATCACCTGCTCCTCCTCTGAGGTCAGCTCAGCGCTGAAGGAGGCCATGGGGCCCTTCAAAGACTTTATGCAGCCCCCTGTCTCCAGAGTACAAAACGGAGAGTCCTGACTGTTCCAACCCCTTTTTATAATGAAGGAATTCATAATGAATGTGTCCTCCTGAGACCCAAACACACACTTCTTCACACAAGTGGATGGACGGATAGATGGACGGACTATTTTACTTCATATGAGCCCATCTAACAGACAGTAACCAGTGGCAACTGAGCTCCCCCGGGCGACTGCTCGGTCCACAACGACAACTCTGACCTGCTACACACGACATCATCAATGTATGCTTCTAATACACGCTGGTTGATACCACCTCCCATTCTCATTCTGACTGGCTGGACTTGTGTATTAACTGCTACAGTAAAACAATTGCAGTGTTTTTTTCTTTTGGGTTTTATTTTGATTTCTTGAATAGAGTCGATGTACAGTGTGTGGTTAGTGTTGATGTAATTAAGAAAAAACTAAAGTATTGGGGCTATATGGACCTTTTTAAAAAGATTGAGGGGTAAGATGAGATTACCTTTTGTGAAGTTTTTAACATCTAGGATTTTATTCCAAATCTTACTGTAACATTCCATTTCATCTTTTAGCTGACCTGAGAACGGTACTTGTCAGTATAAAATAAATGGGAGAGTTCTACAAACAATGAAATGATTTCTGTGTGTGCCTCGGTGATGTCCTGTCCTTAACCCTGTAATTGACTTGTATGTCGCTCTGTGTCATTTTCTTAAGCATCTGAGATTGTGGCAGAGCTTGCTGACTTGAGTTTAGAAAATGCATTTCCCACAATCCTAAACAACTAACCTGAATGGCATTTCCCGAAAGATTATATCAGAGGAATTCTGATGAATGGGTGAGTGTCATGGCCATAAAATGAGGACTTAGAATACTAGAAGGTCAGGGAGATGGTCAACCATGGTTTGCCAGTGTTGTGATAAGATATTGTGTAAAATATATCAGCACTGTATGTTTGTTAGCTAGCTAGTCAGACAGTTTTAGAGGAATGAATCCATAATTAGAAATATCAACTGCCCAATATGCCTACATTCCATTCAAACAATGCAGTCAATCTACAGCCATACACTGGCTCAAATCAGTTGGTGATAGAACTTAGACAAGTTGTAAATGCAACAAGTACTGATATTGTATCAGATAACACAACGCTTTCCAAGAAAGACCATCAAATGTTAAGATTTTTGTGGTTTACTATATTTTAGAATCTATTTACAGAAAATGTGTATACAACCTGTATAAACTGTATTTATAGTTATATGACTATATTTTAGGTTGACAATAATTCTATTAGACACATTTCTGATATTACTTTTATTTTCCTGCATAAGTAAAATCAGGATTGTGCCTCTACTGCCATTCATTCCAATGAGACTGGTTTGGATTTCTCCCTAACCAATATGGCTGCCATTTTCAGTCCTTTCTGGAATTTTGAGGGTTTATGAAAAATACCCTCTAGTAATTTAATAGTATAATGTTATGTATAAAACTGCACATTTTCTCTTTGCCCCAAGCCAAAAACAATAAGATATCCCTTCTGGGATGTAGCCATATTATCGTGCAACGCAAGAATTATATTTGGTTGCGACCATGTACCTTCTTCACGGTAACAGTCGCGCAAGAAGGCTTGTGAAGTCTTCCATTCTTGCGACAAACTGGAGCTTGAGGTTAGGTCATATGAGGGAAACGACCGCAGGTTGTCTGGTGCACAGGGGAAAGGGGAGGAGTAGACTGGGGGAGGTCTTGGGCGGGGTTTCCCCTCATATTTCAACTCTGCCCATGACACGACAGTCTGCTCACTGTGCTCAGGAGATCGGATGAACAGAACCAGCCCCAGGAGCGTGGAACCGTACGTATCAGGTCGGAATTATAGAAAAATGTATTCGTTATAATTGGCAGTTTTGTGATTTCTGCTATTTCACTGTGTTTCTATCGGCATTTGACCATGTACTGGCTGAGGTAGTAGTTTGTGCTGTTGGTTGGGTTATGACATTTCCCGCTATGGAGATGACTGCGCAAGCTACTGCCTTGCCAGTGCTGGTATTCCACTTCAAGCCGAGGATTTTCCTGTTTATTTTTTTTAAAAGGTAAATCTAAATATATGATGTTAATGTTATAAGAGCTACGTTGTTACAATGGAGCCGTGAAAGTAGTCTAGCCACTGTATTGTTACGTTGTTGCAACATTCCTTCCGTTTTGTCTTGGCTATGAAGGTTCCAGAAGTGGCAGCAGTTATGGTTTTTAACTCAAATAAAATGCTATTCAAAGGGGAAAAGCTGCTTGTGTGTAATTTTGAGCATTTCACATTTCATCGATTTTAAAATATTTTTATTTGGTTGCATTTTTTAAAATGTGATATTATCTAGGCTGCCATGAATGCAAAATAGATGCTCATTTTCAATAACGGTTGATTGTACACCAGGGATAAAAATGTGAAGCAAATAAGTATTTTTATATATACAGCTATTTGGTTTACCCTTAGGCAAAGTGGCTGCTGCGTGTTCTCTTCAATCTGGAAAGCATGTATGATGGGTGATAGATAGTGCTGTTGCTATGAAGAGAGCGAGCTGTGACGTGGCTCCTCTACTGCCCACTGGTAAAACTGGCCTGCTACAGCCTACAGACAGCCAGTCAGGCTAGGTATATGGCTAACCATGACGTCCTTTGTTGATGTTTAGCATATGTTAAGTCACTGGTGAGTGGTAGCTATACTCCAACACGTGACACCTTTATTGTAAGCAAACGTCTAAAGGCAGGTGGCCAATTTTAGCCAAGGCACGTTAGAAAAATGTGAAGCGTTGTACAGTGTTGTTCCTTTGGCACCACTGACTGACCTCGTAATCTGATGACTCAATTAAATCATCGTCAGATGTGCCACAGACAGACAGTATGTAAGCTACTGTACAGAGAACTTACACATGATCCAGCTTGCTAATGCTGCTCAGCACAAGGCTTTACCATGTGTCTCTAAACTGAGTTGTGTCTGGCTGGCTGCAGTTTGCTGATATGGGTCATGCATTGTGAGTTACCCTTTTAAACCCTAGCTGAGATAGCTAGCTGCTGGCAAACTGTACACAGTATCATCTGCCTGCTCTGTGCTGAGCCCTGAATCAGTATGGCAGCCGAGTCTCGTGGTGGATGGAGACTGGCCTGGGAAATGCATCCCTGAAACTGCAGTCCTCCAGCAGGAGATCAGAGCTGCCAGTCTCAGCCGAGACCGTGGCTGTGTGAAATGGCACCCTATTCCCTATACAGTGCACTACTTTTGACCAAAGCCCAATGGGTCATGGTCAAAAGTAGTGCACTATATAGGGAATAGGGTGCCAGACAGACCGTTTTGCTCTGTGAAGCTGCTGTGCTGACTGGATCCTACTACACTTGACCTTCCTACACTGACAAGCTGTAATATTTATCTGGGCAGGTTTATGTTAACAACTTGGGGCAATTTTTTTCTCACGCCAGCACCTTTTCAGTATTGGGGCTTTGGAAGGGTAGTATGTGGAGAATACAGTATTCTGCAGGGCCATGACTGGCTGCCTCCTTTTGCCCATTTCTGTCCCTTCATGATCCCCAGATGGAGATGTCATCCCCTTCAGAGGTAATAACAACTATATTGAACACTCATTTACTCGTCTTCACTTAAGTAACCCTTAGTTTCCATCTCTTTTGCATACACTGACTGAGCTGGCTGCACCATTCCCATCAGTACTGATATAACATGGAAGAAGCGTTGTGAGAGCAAAGACTTTCCCCTTGTCCTGAGTGTGTCTCACAGATGGTACAGTACAGTGAGTAAAGAGGCAGTGCGGATAGCTATATGGTAATGTGGGAGTTATGGAGGATAGCCTCTCCAGCTCGGCCTATCCAGACCCAGTCATCCATCTTGTGTGGTGGTTCCCATTTGAGTCGGCTGCAGATAAATCAGCTTCAGGCCGTTCAGGCCCCAAGGCAGTAAATTAGAGCCACTTCCCGGTGGAAAATCAGCCTGCTCCCTCCGATGATTATCGTCACAGCTGCATCCTGGAAGGGAACCGGCTGCCGCAGCCTCCACTGCTGCACCTTCCTCTGACGGACCGGACAGGACCATCTGCCTCTGGGTGTGAACTACACACCCCACATGCCTTTACATTGCACAACACTGTAACACTAGTCAATGGGAAGTAACACCAGTCAACGAAAAGTTTCCTAAGACAAGTCCATATGGACTGTTCCTCACAAAGCACCAAAATAACAAGGGTTACACATAGACAAAAGGAAAAACAGAGGCGGCAATCCAAGAAATGTATGAAGTCTATCATTTAAAAAAAAAAAAAATTAAGCTGTTCCTTCCTGGCCTTGTAGCTGATTCTGCAGGTTGAGGCATTGGTTTCAAGCCTTCACCAGAGTATAGTGCTACATCAACACTGGTACTGTAACACATGTCATTTGCAGTGCATCATTACCACTTACAGGGTGAGAAGGGGGGATGCTGGTTTTCCCAGCTGCTAATGCCTCAGCTAGGTCGTGAACCTGTAGTGTGTAGCGTTGGCTTACAGCCCAAACCCAAGTGGACGTAATGATATAGTGCATCTATACTGAACAAAAATATAAACGCAAGATGGAAAGTGTTATCCCATGTTTCGTGAGCTGAAGTAAAATATCTCAGAAATGTTCCATACGCACAAAGAGCTTATTTCACTCAAATGTGCATAAATTTAATATCTCTGTGAGTGAGCATTTTATCCTTTGTCAAGATAATTGATCCACCTGATAGGTGTGGCATATCAAGAAGCTGATTAAACAGCATGATCATTACACAGATGCACCTTGTGCTGGGGACAATAAACGGCCACTAAAATATGCAGTTTTGTCACACAACACAATTCCACAAATGTCTCAAGTTTTGAGGGAGTGTGCAATTGGCATGCTGACTGCAGGAATGTCCACCAGAGCTGTTGCCAGAGATTTAAGGTTTATTTTGTTACCATAAGCCACCTTCAACTTCATTTTAGAGAATTTGCAAGTACATCCAACCAGCCTCACAACCGCAGACCACATGTAATCACGCCAGCCCAGGACCTCCACATCCAGCTTCTTCACCGGCAGGATGGTCTGAGGGGGGTGCTGAGGAGTATTTCTGCCTGTAATAAATGCTTTTTGTGGGGAAAAATGTATTCTGATTGGCTGGGTCTGGCTCCCAAGTGGGTGCGCCCCTGCCCAGTCGTGAAATCCATAGATTATTAGGGCCTAATGCATTTATTTCAATTGACTGGTTTCCTTATATGAACAGTAACGCAGCAAAATCTTTGAAATTGTTGCATGTTGCATTTATTTTTGTTCAGTATAATAACTCAGTGAAACAATAAGAAACTGTAAACACAGTCTATCTACTCTTACTAAATGATTCTGCTCATAGCTCACATGCCTTACATGTGAAACATTTTGTCCTTTACACCAACTCTGCTCCTATTTCCCTTTAGCTTTCCTCTCAATATCTATCCAGTTTCCCTATACAGTCATTGATCCAGTTATTGATTGTAAAGGTGCTTACTGTGCGTACCTCTACCTCATCGCATTCACAGTGGCAGGCAGGGATGATGAGTATGGACCCTTGCCTTGCCCAGTCAGCTAACTACTACCTTGGTTACTTCTGTCCTCTGCTTCGGTGCCATGTGATGACCTTGGAAAAAACAACCCACCCACAGACAGGGCTGACTAACTGTGTCATCGCTGCCTTACAATCTGGACCACACACATACGCGTGGGGAGAGTAGGAGTGGACTGCCAGATCAATGCTGGCCTGACTGTATGGGAATTGGTGGGAATTTGTGGTGTAAGGGTTGTATGGACCAGATGGCTCTCAGACTCCTGCAGAGGGCCTGGGAGTGTCAGACGCAGCACTTTGAGATCCACTACAGATTGTGTGTGTGTGTGTGTGTGTGTGTGTGTGTGTGTGTGTGTGTGTGTGTGTGTGTGTGTGTGTGTGTGTGTGTGTGTGTGTGTGTGTGTTTGTGTTCGAGCATGCATGCGTGTATCCGTGGGTGGATGGGTGTGTGTGTGTTTGTGTTCGAGCATGCATGCGTGTATACGTGGGTGGATGGGTGTGTGTGTGTGTGTGTGTGTGTGTGTTTGTGTTCGAGCATGCATGCGTGTATACGTGGGTGGATGGGTGTGTGTGTGCGTGCGTGTCTTTCTTTTAATCACCACTCAAGGATAGGATAATGTGGCCAGATAAGACTTCTGGAACATACAGTTATGCAGTGAGTTAAATCCACAATAACAATACTGTTATAGTAATGGTCACTGGCGGTCCATAAACCCACACTACTCTCCCCAACCTCATTCAATATGATTCCACTAACCAAACATGAATTTACTCAGAAACAAGATGGCAACTAGCAGTGAATTAAGTATATGCTATCTCAAAAAATGAATGACGTTATGTTTGATAATACAATATTTAGAGGGTTAAAGATCCATTATGATAGGCTGCCTCAACATTCCAGAACATTTCCTGGAGTGTCCAGTTCTGAATAAGACACTCAAATCATTCTCACACAGACCTCACCAGCCAGGTGGAAAACCTGCAGTTCAGCAAGGCTGACTAATTGGTCTAAAGTATAAACTATTCCATCTACGAACTTCAGGTGTGGTAAGACTCCTTTCTCTTATTGCCACACTCTCTTCAATCCTGTATTAGGCTGCGTTTACACAGAGCCCAATTCTGATATTTTTCCACTAATTAGTCTTTTTGACCAATCACATCAGATCTTTTCACATCAGATATTTTTCAGAGCTAATCTGATTGGTGAAAAAAAAACAATTGGGCTGCCTGTGTAAGAGTACAACTTGGCTTGTTCTCTGGAATACAAAGCGGAATCTTCTGAATCAGTGGAATCCATCCAAATGGAATATTAGCCTTCATCTCAAACGCAGCTGGACTCAAGTACATTTCCCATTTATGAATATTGACATATGTGGAACTTTACTTTCAGACAGGACAAGGATATGATATTCTACATTTTCTCTCTGTGGTGTAGTATGCTCAGACAACACGCTTTATAAATCTCAAAATGTATGTACATTGAACAAAAATATGAACACAACATGTAAAGTGTTGGTTGCATGTTTCATAAACTGAAATAAAAGATCCCATAAATTTGCCATATGCACAAAAAGCTTATTTCTCTCAAATGTTGTGCATAAATTAGTTTACATCACTGTTAGTGAGCATTTATCATTTACCTAGATAATCCATCCACCTGACAGGTGTGGCATAAGAAGCTGATGAAACAGCATGATCATCACACAGGTGCACCTTATGCTGGGGACAATAAAAGGCCACTAAAATGTGAGGTTGTGTCATAACACAATGCCACAGATATATCAAGTTGAAGGAGCAGGCAATTTGCATGCTGACTGAAGGAATGTCCACTAGAGCTGTTGCCAGAGAATTTAATGTTACTTTCTCTACCATAAGCCATCACCAATGTCATTTTAGAGAATTTGGCAGTATGTCCAACCGGTCTCAACCACAGACCACGTGCATCGCGTTGTGTGGGCGAACAGTTTCCTGATGTCAACGTTGTGAACAGAGTGCCCCATGGTGGCGGTGGGATTATGGTATGGGCAGGCATAAGCTACAGACAACGAACACAATTGCATTTTATCAATGGCAATTTGAATGCACTGAGATACCGTGACGAGATCCTGAGGCCCATTGTCATACTATTTATCCGCCGCCATCATCTCCTGTTTCAGCATGATCATGCACGGCCCCATGTCACAAGGATCTGTAAACAATTCCTGGAAGCTGAAAATGTCCCAGTTCTTCCATGGCCTGCATACTCACCAGCCATGTTACCTATTGAGCATGTTTGGGATGTTCTGGATCAACGTCTACGGCAGCGTGTTCCATTTCCCGCCAATATCCAGCAACTTCGCCCAGCCATTTTAGAGGAGTGGAACAACATTCCACAGGCCACAATCAACAGCCTCAACTCTTTGAGGTGGTGTGTCACACTACATGAGGGACATGGTGGTCACAACAGATACTGACTGGTTTTCCAACCATGCCCCCCTTCTTTTTTTTTTTTAAGGTATCTGTGATCAACAGATGCATATCTGTATTGCCGGTCATGTGAAATCCATAGATTAGGGCCGAATTAATTTATTTAAATTGCCTGATTTACATATATGAACTGTAACTCAGTACGTCTTTGAAATTGTTGCATGTTGCGTTTATATTTTTGTTCAATATAGACATCGACAAAAATATATTACATACAAACTCGAAGGTGTGGACAGTTGCATGGGTGTCATACGATCCCCCAGTCTCCCACGAGCCTTCCTTTCTCCCTCGCAGAAGCTCCATCTGCCAGTTGGGGATTTGTTCTAACTAACTGATCGGCCTACCCCTCACCCCATGGGACTCTGACAGGGAGTTGAATATCATGACACTGTGTCACAATGAGTGCACTGAGGGCACAGACACACCAGGGTGCCCCTGCTAAGCTGCTCTAGTTCCCTGGCTGTGTGTGATTGGTGGTGGTGGGGAGGCGGGGGCTGTGATGGGTTATTTCTCAATTCATATTCCCCTCGATTCCTCAAATGCATTGTAGGGGAGGGACCTTGAACCTACTCTTCCAATACAGGTAAGAAAAAGGCAAGGAGTCACAATGTGAGGAATAACAAAGACAAATGGAGAGCCCTGGTAACAGAGCAACCAGCCAGTCAACCTCCTCCCTCCCTCCAGCTGTCTGCTCCCCCAGGGGCCCAGCCTGCCATACATGGCTCACCAGAGCACTGCTCTAACCATGAATCAATCACCACCTCTTGTAGCACCTTCCATCTGTCTAAAGCAAAACACTTAGTGCAGTCTGGGTATTGAGAGCTGAAATCTCTAGACAAAGGCTTCCTACATCAGTATGTCTACTGTATCCATCTGATGTATAGAACTATCTAAATCTGTTGTGGTAAATACTGTAGACACAATGGTACTTTGTGTTAATGAGTGTACCCTTTGTAAACATTTCCTTATGAAACATTTACAAGAAAAAAGGCTTCAGAATCAGCTCATAGTATTTTTAATCCATTTGCAAAGCAATCCTTCAAATTATTTTCTTCTTTGCATTTTCCAAAACATTACAAAATGTCTGTTTACTTTATTTTTTTTCTTGGGGCTTAAGAAAAATGTAGAGCACATACAGTAGTACAAAGGAGAGAATTATTCCAGAAGTATCCTTTACATTTTATTTACAATTATGTAAACATTCTGCTTCTGCTTGAGGCTCTATTCAATACATACAGTTGAATTCGGAAGTTAACATGCACTTAGGTTGGAGTCATTAAAAATCGTTTTTCAACTACTCCACAAATTTCTTGTTAACAAACTATAGTTTTTGCAAGTCGGTTTGGACATCTACCTTGTGCATGACAAGTCATCTTTCCAACAATTGTTTACAGACAGATTATTTCACTTAATCATAATTCCAGTGGGTCAGAAGTTTACATACACTAAGTTGAATGGCTTTAGAAGCTTCTGATAGGCTAATTGACATCATTTGAGTCAATTGGAGGTGTACATGTGGATGTATTTCAAGGCCTACCTTCAAACTCAGTGCCTCTTTGCAGCAGCCAAGACCTCAGAAAAAAAATTGTAGACCTCCACAAGTCTGGTACATCCTTGGGAGCAATTTCCAAACGCCTGAAGGTACCACGTTCATCCGTACAAACAATAGTACGCAAGTATAAACACCATGGGACCACGCAGCTGTCATACCGCTCAGGAAGGAGATGCGTTCTGTCTCCTAGAGATGAACGTACTTTGGTGCGAAAAGTGCAAATCAATCCCAGAACAACAGCAAAGGACCTTGTGAAGATCCTGGAGGAAACAGGTACAAAAGTATCTATATCCACAGTAAAACGAGTCCTATATCGGCATAACCTGAAAGGCCGCTCAGCAAGGAGGAAGCCACTGCTCTAAAACCGCCATAAAAAAGCCAGACTACGGTTTGCAACTGCACATGGGGACAAAGATCACACTTTTTGGAGAAATGTCCTCTGGTGAAACAAAAACACAACTGTTTGGCCATAATGACCATCATTATGTTTGGAGGAAAAAGGGGGACGCTTGCAAGCCGAAGAACACCATCCCAACCGTGAAGCACAGGGGTGGCAGCATCATGTTGTGGGGGTGCTTTGCTGCAGGAGGGACTGGTGCACTTCACAAAATAGATGGCATCATGGACAATGACCCCAAGCATACTTCCAAAGTTGTGGCAAAATGGCTTAAGGACAACAAAGTCAAGGTATTGGAGTGGCCATCACAAAGCCCTGACCTCAATCCTGTAGAAAATGTGTGGGCAGAACTGAAAAAGCGTGTGCGAGCAAGGAGGCCTACAAACCTGACTCAGTTACACCAGCTCTGTCAGGAGGAATGAGCCAAATTTCACCCAACTTATTGTGGGAAGCTTGTGGAAGGCTACCCGAAACGTTTGACCCAAGTTAAACAATTTAAAGGCAATGCTACCAAATACTAATTGAGTGCATGTGAACTTCTGACCCACTGGGAATGTGATGAAAGAAATAAAAGCTGAAAGAAATTATTCGCTTTACTATTATTCTGACATTTCACATTTAAAATAAAGTGGTGATCCTAACTGACCTAAGACAGGGAATTAAATGTTAGGAATTGTGAAAAACTGAGTTTAAAATGTATTTGGCTAAGGTGTATGTAAACTTCCGACTTCAACTGTATTGAGTAAGTTCAGCGTTACAGTGTGATTGAAATGTAAAGCCAATGTTCCCACGCTAGCGGAGACTGCATTCACGGTAAACACTGCTTATGTCGGCTCAATCTGAAATTACCTTTACATTTCTATCACACAATCTGTAACGCTTCGGCGATCCAGACTGAATAGAGCCCTGGGCCTCTTTCTGCAATGTTTTGAGCAGGTCAGTTATAGAGAAATAGATGAGTAAAGTTTGTTATCAGAACAAAAACACTGATACAGCTTGAAAAGAAACATGCCAAATACATTAAAAGGAACAGAGACAAATGAACATGGATTAGGCCATGACTAGACTAATTTGATTGGATTAGAAACAGTGTGGTCTTAGTCAGCGACACACACGTCAACACCTCCCTAACAACGGTTTTAAACAACTCAGAGATGAATCAACTTAAAACGACATCTAGCAAGTCCCAAGTTCTGACATCATTAGTGACTGTGTGAGTGTTTTTAGAGCGCCAGTGGCATCAGTAGAGGTCCCACGGCAGTAGGAGAGATGTGTACAATGTCCATTAGTGTAGTTCATGACTGGACATCCAGGAACATTGTCATCATACTGCATTGAATAAAGGAAGTGCACCTGGCATTACATCCTCAATTTTCTTATCCAGAAAATGGAAGAGGTGGAAACCCAGAATACAATGTACATCCTTCATACTGTATCTGAACAGCAATCCATTCAGGTTAATGCCCTAAATGGTTAGTTTGCAGAGTATTGTTCAGCAAAGGGTAAATACCAGACTGCATAATAACAAAAGGATTCAGGATAAAATAAGAATTCCTGTACAGAGCAGAGGAGGCTGGTGGGAGGAGCTATAGGACAGGCTCATTGTAATGGCTGGAATGGCATTGAATGAACAGCGTCAAACCTTGTTTATACCATTCCATTTATTCCATTCCAGTCTGTACAATGAACCGGTCCTCCTAAAGCTCCTCCCACCAGCCTCCTCTGGTACATACACATTTTCTGTATAGCATCCGGTATGAGAATTGGTCACATAGCTCCCTGAGTTGTGACGCATGTTCAGTAAACTACAAGTAAAGATCACTAAAAAACAACAAACAACAGAGAGCAACAGTTTTCATACCAGCATTCAATTTAATCTCCCAAGCACTTGCTAATCAATGTATCTGCTTAAGGGATGTAACTCTAGCCTTCAAGGGCTGAATGTTCATTTGAGAGATCCACACTTGTAACTTGAACTTTTGCGTAAATCAAGCATTTGTCTCAATAAGATAAAATGACAACCATGTCTCAATTTAGGATTCAGCTGTAAGAACATTCAGTAAACTTGACCCATTCTACATCCTATTCATGTCGCTATACAGGACACTTTTCCTAATATTTTTTTACAGAGCTAAACTAAGCTATATTTGTATGAAAACTAGTGACAATTAATTAAGGAATGGCTGTTTCATATTTGAAAAGTAAACGAGCAGGATGATGCAAACAAGTATTTGACATATAGAAAAATAAAAGGTTAAACTGGGGCAAGGGATTGGATATCTTGTTTAAAACAAAGCAAAAACATGAGGTAGCTGTTTCACAATTATGTATAAAATAAAATGTATTCCTTCACATCCTTTAAGTAAATCCACTTTCAGGGTCATCGCAATGACAAAGAAAAAAACTAACCTATCAAAATTATGAAAAAATAAACAATGAGAGATTAACATTGTCACTGTCAATAAAACAACCATAAGACTGACTTCATTCACCTTACACTTGGAGAGGAACACCCAAACAATAGTTCTGAAAGCTGAACGCTATAGTTTGTCGGTGAAAGGATTGTACTGTCTAGGTCACTGACTTACGTATGTACGTAATGGATCATAGGGACAGGAGAGGTTTCATAACGTACAGTATATACAGACAACTCAAAACAGGTTCTTTACACTGTACAGCATAAACATGGATATCTAAAATCCATTCATTTTTAAGCATTTTTGCTTGTTCATAATCAGTAATACAGTAACAATATCTCATCTAAAAAGAATAAAAAACAATCCCATAAAGCATTGCACTTTGAAAGAGTCCCTTTGTCTTTCCCCATGCGATATCCATAAGAGAAGTATTGCCTTTGTGAAAGCAATACTCTTCCATTGCATCAGAAAATATCTGGCTATGCAGAAGCTGTAGCCTACTGAAAAACAACAAAGGGTTGGTTATGAATTAATGGAAATACATGGCCCCAGTAGGCCTTTGAATCCAGAATTGTCCTTTGTTCCTTTGCAGCACAGAAACACAAGAAGAAACTGAAGGTACTGTATATTGGAACATCCTGAGATTTTCCTTCCTTTCACAAGAGACAAGAACAATCATGCTACCCTGTACTGTACAACAACCAGCAGCCATTTTGTTTCCTCAGGAAAACCGTTCGGGATGAAGCACTGTGAGCACCAGGGCATTGCTTTTAGGACAGAGGGGATAGGATAGATGGGAGAGGGGGGCAGCCTGTCTAGAGTCCTATGGTGGGTGGTGAGCTGGTCCTTAGCTAGGTCTGCCGGTTGGGAGAACGCCTACAATTGTACCCTACTCCCTACATAATGCAATACTTGTCATGGCCTTGGCCTAAAGTAGTGCACTATATAGGGAGTCATTTTGGACACAGAACCTGTCTAGAGTCCCATGGTGGGTGGTGGTGAGCTGGGCCTGGGCTACGGCTAGGTCTGCAGGTTGCCGTACCTCAGAGGGATGATGTAGACAGAGATGTCGTCTCCGGAGCCCAGACGTTCGTTGGCTATCCTCCAGCCTCGGTCCTTCAGGACCCCCCGTGCCCTCATCACCAAGTCCTGAGCTGCCATTGTGTACCTGGGTCACAATGGAAGAGACAAAGAACAGTTAGAAGACACTATGGACAATATACTTTGACATAGGGCAGACAGTTGTATTCATCTCCATACAGTGTGTGAACAAAGACCAAGAGAATGATGACATTACAACCTACACTTTAGAAAGTCTCTACACTCTCCCACCAGTCATCTGGAGCTTACTTTACCCCAAACTAAGAAAGGGGTAGGACATTTCAGAAATTATTTCAATGTTATCACTTAAATCAACCACCATGCCATGGTATCCTCAAGAAAGGAACCTTTACGTTACTAGTCTCACAAGCTCTTCATCAACTTCAGAAAATACTTTTAAAATGTGTGTAATTACAGCAAGATACTGTAAGAAGCATATCCTCTCCAAATAAGAGCGAGAGAGGTGAGTGTGATTTGACCACAGCGTCTGTCTGTCAGCAGCTGGGCTACAGTAGTACGAGCGGAACATGGAACGTAGAACATGCCTATACTGGTCGTCAGGGCCACAGTTGGCAAGGAAACCAGTGACTGCCTCGGCAACCTCCTGGTTGGATAGGACGTCCCACAGCCCATCTGTCCCCATCACCAGGACGTCATCCGCCCCGTGTTCATACTGCGTCAGAGGGTACACTTTGACCTGTGGATGGGGAGAGAGGGAGGTAATGGTGATGTTATTACAGAGAAAATAGAAGATCACAGACACATCCTGGCTGCACTGTAGACCATTAATAGTGATAGAAAATCAACATCATTCAGAGGTATGCACTACACAATTTGTAACACCGTCTCCCTCCACACAATATCCCTTTTAGACCGGTGTGGTCTTAAAGGGATACTTCGGGATTTTGGCAATCAGGCGCTTTATCTACTTCTCCAGAGTCAGAAGAACTTGTTGAAAACATTTTTATGTCTCTGTTCCCAGTATGAAGGAAGTTAGAGCTACACACAATACCCCATAATGAAAAAGGAAAAAATGGCATTTAGAAATGTTTGCAAATGGAAATAAATAAATAAATACCTGAAATATCACATTTACATAAGTATTCAGACCCTTTACTCAGTACTTTGTTGAAGCACCTTTGGCAGTGATTACAGCCATGAGTCTTCTTGGGTATGATGCTACAAGTTTGGCACACATGTATTTGGGGAGTTTCTCCCATTCCTCTCTGCAGATCCTGTCAGGTTGGATGGGGAGCGTCGCTGCACAGCTATTTTCAGGTCTCTCCAGAGATGTTCGATCATGTTCAAGTCCAGGCTCTGGCTGGGCCACTCAAGGACATTCAGAGACTTGTCCCGAAGCCACTCCTGCATTGTCTTGGCTGTGTGCTTAGGGTCGTTTTCCTGTTGGAATGTGAACCTTCGCCCCCGTCTGAGATCCTGAGCTTTCTGGAGCAGGTTTTCTTCAAAGATCTCTCTGTACTTTGCTTCGTTCATCTTTCCCTCGATCCTGACTATTCTCCCAGTCCCTGAAAAACATCCCCACAGCATGATGCTGCCACCATCATGCTTCACCGTAGGGATGGTGCCAGGTTTCCCCCAGACATGACGCTTGGCATTCAGGCCAAAGAGTTCCATCTTGGTTTCATTAGACCAGAGAATCTTGTTTCTCATGGTCAGAGTCCTTTAGGTGCCTTTTGGCAAACTCCAAGTGGGCTGTCATGTGCCTTTTACTGAGGAGTGTCTTCCATCTGGCCACTCTACCATAAAGGCCTGATTGGTGGAGTGCTGCAGAGATGGTTGTCCTTCTCAAAGGTTCTCCCATCTCCACAAAAGGAACTCTGGAGCTCTGTCAGAGTGACCATCAGGTTCTTGGTCCTCCCTGACCAAGGCCCTTCTTCCCCGATTGCTCAGTTTGGCCGGGTGGCCAGCTCTAGAAAGAGGGGGTTCCAAACTTTTTCCATTTAAGAATGATGGAGGCCACTGTGTTCTTGAGGACCTTCATTGCTGCAGACATTTTATGGTTCCCTTCCCCACATCCCACAATCCTGTCTAGGAGCTCAACAGACAATTCCTTTGACCTCATAGTTTGGTTTTTGCTCTGACATGCACTGTCAACTGTGGGACCTTATATAGACAGGTGTGGGCCCTACCAAATCATGTCCAATCAATTGAATTTACCACAGGTCTTGTAAAAACATCTCAAGAATGATCAATGGAACCAGGATGCCCTTGAGCTCTATTTCTGGTCTCATAGCAATGGGTCTGAATACTTACGTAAATAAGGTATCTATTTATTATTCTTAATACATTCGCAAAAATTTATACAAAAACTTGTTTTTGCTTTGTCATTATGGGGTATTGTGTGTAGATTGATGAGAAAAAAACATATTTAATCAATTTTAGAACAAGGCTGTAATGTAACAAAATGTGGAAAATGTGAAGGGGTCTGAATACTTTCCGAATGCACTGCATCTGCTTACCCATAGACTTCCAGCCATTGTGCTAATGCTATTTCGCTACTTCTGGGGAAGTAGATAAAAGGGCCTCCTTGCCAAAATCTCAAAGTATCCATTTAATGAACAGGCTATGAAGAATGACTCATCTGTATATACGTTCTTCCTTTCCTTGATCTTGTCTTTTACCCCTGTCTTTTATGATAACAGACAGCTATAGCCTGCAGGTTCCACAAAGAGGTCTTCTAAATGTATAGATCAGCGCTACTCCGTCTACTAGCACTGCTACAGCACACGCTCTTCAAGTATCTGGTATAATGAAAAGGCATCCTGCAGTATGTCACAATCAGAGAGCACTAAGTAATGCCCCTGGCTTTGGTCTTTGGACAAAGTGCCATGGTTTTGAAGTATTGTTGTTTCAATGTGCTGGTAGAGGGAGTACTGTTATGGCGATAACCATGGACATGTTGCTATGTTGTTCCTCCATAGGAGGCATATCACATCACCTCACACAAACTGGGAGTGCTAGTCAGTCACTGCACAAACACTACATGAAGACGGTGTTGTAATAGTGGTTGTGAAAGAATCAGTCAAAAGGCAAAAAATATTGTCTCATCAACCTCTGTCTGACTGGAATAATAACCAGCAATGGGAGACGCAATCTTAAGAATCTGTTTCACAATATAGTTCAAGGGAGATTTCGAAATGGAGACGTCAAACTGTAAAACAGTGATGACTCTCCCACTAAGCACATCTTACTTTTGACCCACAACAGGAAGTGGTTAACAGGAAGAGCCTTGACCTTGGGTCCACCCAATGGGAAACCGTGGAAACCACTGACCGCTGGATTCCATAGCAATTTTTACGACCTCCATCTTATATACATACTGTCTGCACATGTATTTACTGTGACTTTAAAGCAACAGCAAGGGCAGATATACGGCAAGGAAAAAAGGTTCAAAAGAAGAGATTTAAAAAAAAAAGCTAATCTACTGTAGTAGTTGCACACTGCCTGAACCATGACTGAACTCAGAGGGTGATGAATTAAAGATCAAGAGAGTGTTGAGAGCTTCCTGACTATCAGGAGGCAGGAGGTACGTGTTCAGTGGAGGGTTGGTTGGGAGGTGAGAGCTTCTTTTAAGACTTGATGTGCCCTGGTCAAAAGCGGTAAACTATAAAAGGGATAGGGTGCCATTTGGAACACAGGCATGGTTTCCTCTCATTGTATCATGATGATCTTGAGGTCAATAAGGATTGATGCACTGGAATGTGATTACGGCACTATTAAAAACCCACCAGGTTATTGATAGACAGGAAATAGAAAATGAGGAGTACAGTACTTTACCTCGGGACAGCAGGACAGGAAGGGCTTGATGTAGATGTTGGAGTCATGCACTTTGAGCTCGTGGTCTCCCAGGCCCCTGGTGACCCCAATGGTAGCCAACACACGGGCCTGTGGAGGGATGAGACCATCAAAGAGAGGAACTATAATCACCTCCCTCTGACCCTATGACCCTCATTCCCCAACTCTGTTTTGGCAACAATAATTAGTTCAAACCAATGTTTGGAATCATTTGAACCATTGAAGTCTTTTGATGTGTGTGGACCTCAGGGTCAATTCTACTGGTTTTTCAACTCTGTCAACTTGGCGGGATGGGGAATTGAAATAACAATCATGAATTGAAAGAATCCTAATTTAAAATAATCTACTAAATTGAAATTCTATTTACCCTGGCCCAGATAAATCATACTCCCCTCTGTGAGATTCCTTATTCATCAGGGCAGAACTGAAAACTGGACCAATGATGGCCTCATGACCTTAATAATGATGACCTCCAAGGAAATGTTCTCTCTGAGAGCAAATCTGATCTTCATAAACACACACAATCCTTAACGATCTCTCTCTTCACTCCCTAGTCTGAGACGCCGGCACGGTCTTCGGTCTCCCTCATTTGTACTCTGTGTGAAATTCCTTTTGATTGCTACTGTCTGCACATATCGCCTCTGTCTCTGAAAAGGGCTATCGGCTCGGAGCTGGGGAGCAGTACTAATTGAATCTATATCAAATAGGAGCCATGTGAGGAGGAGAGAGAGAGAGGAGGGAAGCGGTGAGAGTGAGGAAGGTGAGAAAGAGAATGGGAGACAGAGGGGGGCGAGGAAAGAAAGAAGGGGTAAGAGTGAAGGTAGAGGAGAGAGACAGAGAGAAATTGAGGAGGCAATCGTACAGTCCGTTGGCCTGACCTTGGATCAGTATGCAGTGCAAATGCCGCAACGAGAGAGCGATGAAAAGAGAGACTAGATAATGATGGAGAGAGACAGGGAGAAAGAGAGAGCTCCTCGGGCAGAGAAGGAGAAACATCCTGGGATTAATTGTTGAGCGTATGTACGGCCCCAACATGCTGCGCCGGGCTCTGAAGTTCCTCTCCAGCACAACCCCATCCGCTCCCTTCTATCGCCATATCTACCCATCTCTCCCTCCCTTCTATCGCTCTATCTACCCATCTCTTGCCCCCTTTCCCTACACTCTATTGCCCTATCTACCCATCTCTTCCCCCCCCCCACTGTAAAGGAGGGACTGGCCCCGGCTGGCACTTGATGTCTTGGGCACAGCCGACTGTGATAGGAGGGTTAGTGCGGTGTGGTAACAGACTGCACTTGGCGGAATATCTTCTTGGTCCTCAACTAACGACACAGCCCTCTACTGCCTACATGTCAGATGATGGGCATAGTAGCAAACTGTGATAACCAGACTTTGGCTTGACATCTCAGGAACCACATTAACATGATATAGGCTAGCAATCTTATTGTGTGTGCAGTGTGACTGTTCTGAAGATGGTCTGGAATGCCACCATCGTGAGCCTTCCTGCAGGCTGAAACGGCTCCTTCCTCCAGTGTGACACTGGGTTGACTAATGGTGCCCTGGTGGAGCTTTGATTACAGCTTAGCAACACAAGGCTGTGGGAGTGACCCTATCAGCAGGCAGGGAGCGAGAGAGGCAGGCGGTTCGGCGAGATCAGTCTTACCTTCTTCCCTTCGCCGTAGATTAGGGGAAACTTCAGGTCGTCGTCCTCAATGGTTTTATATGCCCTGCACACAGGAGAGAAAAGACTTTAATGGGTTTTTGTTTTATGGCAGCCAGGCAGGCAGTGGTTCGTACGCAGTGTGCCCGGGAGATACACCACCTCCCTCAGGGCCTGTAGACGAGACGAGCTGAGGAGACAGAGTTAGGAAGAAAAGAGAAACACCCAGACAATACAAAGAGAGAAAACATATCTTTACATTTTTTATTTTTGCTGTTTTTGTGAAAATATACCCTTGTGACAAAGTGGGAAATACCAATGAATGTATGAGATGGTGTTCCTGTTTCAGATTGTGTGTGTGTGGTGTTGTGTGTGTAGAGAGGGATGATTGATTGATTTCCCCCCCCCCCTGTATAATCCCCATATTCTCAAAGCAGTGTTTAAACAACCCCCACTCATGCATTTTTCAACAGCATGTGACGGAGTCAAAGATGCAGTACAAGAGATCAGACTGGAAAATATTACACACGTGCTAAGGAAAGGTCTTACATTTGAATCTGGGTATCTATAGTACATTCAATGTAAAACGTCTATACTGGCTCCTTAAGAAAGCCAATGTACTAATGCACATGATGCCTACTGCCCATTCTTTTTCAGTGTTAAACGTTCCACCTTCCTTTCTAAGCAGCAGTTATGACCACATTGAAAGTAACCACCCCATGGTCACAAATCACACACCATTTATACCGACTGAAAGGATTCTGGATTTTCTATTCTAAATTCACACCTGGTCCTGCATGTGAATGTGAAAAACACCAGCTTGGTAATGAAAGCCGTCCTACCATATCTTGTCAGATGCATTTCAGCTGTGCTGGTGTACAGAGAGGAGGGTTAGACAGGACTGGAATGGTTTTTAGATTACTGGTTCCACTCGGAGACCATATGCTTCCACCCTGGGCAGGCAGGACTCACACACTCAGCACTTTCTGCAGCATGCAGAGCTAGATCTGAGGCCATCCATCCATTCACAGTATTTATCTATTCATCTATCCACAGTATCCATCCATCCACAGTATCCATCCATCCATCCATCTGCAGGTATTCCTAAACTGGGGTACGCGTACCCCTGGCCGTCGGAGGTACGCCAAATAAAAATGTGATTCACCTTTTTTTTTTCCTTCACATTTTCAAAACAGTCCATTTATATTTTCCAACGGGGCCATACATTTGGGTGTGTTTTTTCCCCCCCTCGCCTGAGTAGCCTCTTCTCACTGCCAAAAATAAAATGAAACCATCTAGAGTTCAGAGAAATAACAACAATGCCAAATACAGGTAGCCTAGTCAAATAATTAACATCCAATCACATTAACCGTTACTCTCTCGCGGGAATTCCACTAACCGTCCGTATGTAACCTAACATAGCTGCTGCTCATGTTGGTATCAGTACTGATGGCGCAAAAGCCATGACAGGGAGACATAGTGGAGTGGTAACTCGCATGCAAGCAGTTGCTCCCGACGCCACTTGGGTACATTGCAGAATCCACCGAGAGGCTCTTGCTGCCAAGGGAATGCCTGACAGCTTGAAATGCGTTTTGGACACTACAGTGAAAATGGTTAACTTTATTAAAGCAAGGACCTTGAACTCATGTATTTTGTGCACTATGCAATGATATGGGCAGCGACCATGTAACGCTTTTACAACATAAGTGTGCTGGTTATCAAGGCACAAAGTATGGACACGGTTTTTTTTAAATTAAGAGACGAGCTTAAAGTTCTTTACTGACCATAATTTTCACTTGTCTGACCGCTTGCATGATGACGAGTTTCTCACACGACAGGCCTATCTAGGTGATGTTATTATTATTATTTTTTTTCCGCCTGAATGATCTGAATCTAGGATTACAGGGACTCTCCGCAACTATATTCAATGTGCGGGACAAAATTTAGGCTATGATTAAGAAGTTGGAGCTCTTCTCTATTTGCATGAACAAGGACAACACATATGTCTTTCCATCATTGTATGATTTTTTTGTGTGCAAATTAACTCAAGCTTACGGACAATGTCAAATGTGATATAGCGAAGCACCTGAGTGAGTTGGGTGCTCAATTACGCAGGTACTTTCCAGAAACGGATGACACAAACAACTGGATTCGTTATCCCTTTCATGTTTCATGCCCTGCCTCCAGTCCACTTACCGATATCTGAACAAGAGAGCCTCATCGAAATTGCAACAAGCGGTTCTGTGAAAATTTAATTTAAAATCAGAAGCCACTGCCAGATTTCTGGATTGGGCTGCGCTCAGAGTATCCTGCCTTGGCAAATCGCGCTGTTAAGACACTGATATCCTTTGCAACCATGTACCTATGTGAGAGTGGATTCTCGGCCTTTACTAGTATGAAAACTAAATACAGGCACAGACTGTGTGGAAAATTATTTAAGACTGAGACTCTCTCCAATACAACCCAACATTGCAGAGTTATGTGCATCCTTTCAAGCACATCCTTCTCATTAACATGTGGTGAGTTATTCACAATTTTCAATGAACAAATAAGGTTTTATATGCAAGATGGTTAAATAAAGAGTACAATGATTGATTATTATTATATTATTATTTGTGCCCTGGTCCTGCATGCGAGCCGGGTTGTGACAAAAACTCACACTTATGTTTAATAAATGTATCGTATAGTGTGTGTGTGGCAGGCTTACAATGATGGCAAAAAAACATTTGAGAGTGAGCTGACCCTGGTGCTAGAGGGGGTATGCAGCTGGAAGTTGGATGTTTGAAGGGGTACGGGACTATCAAAAGTTTGGGAACCACTGATCTACAGTATCCATCCAGCCATCCATCCATCCACAGCATGCATGCCCATCCATCCATCCATCCATCCATCCATCCATCGTATCCATCCATCCACCATATCCCCATCCATCCACCCACATCTACAGTATCCATCTATCCATATCTACAGTACCCATCTATCTACAGTATCCATCTAGTGTTATACAAACTTATAAGGCTGAGCACAGAAATACTGTCCTTCACTTTAACACTTTAATATGATCTATGGTCCTTTCTGACTCATTCTGTGGGGTTCTTTTCATTCCATCATTTCACCTACAAAAACATAAACCTTTCTACTGAAAAGCCCCAGCAGCCTTTATGATTTCAAAGGACATCTAGCAGACATCTTCGGACTAGTCCCTATGGGGACTGAGTCAGACTCCCAGTGAAGTTAGTGTTTTACCAGGACGCTCCCAGTCTCAGAGCTCGGTCTCTCTCTGTCTAGCTGGAGATAAAGCATTTGTAACAGCGTGACATACACACATTAATCCTCTTATAATACCTGCTCCCACTCATACCTCTGGGACTGTCAGGGACAACGCTATGGTTGCTGCAAACAGCACCAGACATTCACAGGCTCATTTTGCTGACGAAGACCCAGTTTGGGGTTGAAACGATGTTCAATGAACCTACCCCTGGGAACATGTACCTGTGTGTGGATTTCATTATTCGTTAGACCATGGTTTCTACAACGTGATGATCTATTTCAGACAACCACACTGTAGTGTGTGACAGAGGAGAGGTGAGGAGAGGGGAGGAGAGGTGGTGGGTGTAGTAACTGCTAGCCTGTATCCTCCACTCTGCCGGTGATGAGAGATGGGCAGGAGAGCAGTGATCTCATCTCTTACGAGTGGGCAGGGCCACTGCTCAGTGTACTGGGGTGATAGAGAGAGACATTAGCTTTACGTGCTCAGTATACTAACCACGACTCAAAACACACACAGGCACTCACAGTGCACACACACATCAATAAACTGTGGGGTGACATTGAGGGGCCGTCAGCAGCAGTCAGTCATGTATGGAGTCAAACGGATTGCGATATTAGAGAGTAAAGGCAAAGCTTAAGACAACCGTTTGCCCAAGTTTGATAGACTATAAATCGATGCAGTGTGCGTTCAGAATTAAAACAGGGCCAAAGTGGACAGGGGTGTGGGCCTACAGTATCTCTCCAAAAATAGACTATTAACATCACACTGCCAGCGTAGGCAAGAAAGAGGGGAGTGCATGTGGAGAGGGAGAAGGAAGAGAGAGAAAGACAAAAGAGAGCAGTAAATAAGTGTGACAATGATGAACGTTCTAGGATTCGCCCCTCTCTCCTCTCCTTTGTCTCAGAGAACAGGAGTCCAGTGAGACAGCTTGAGTCCCTTGATCTCCTGCTCCCTCTTTCTCCCTCTTTGCCTCCCTGTCTCCCTCCATCCACTGTTGACTGCCGGGGTGTTTGAACATGTAGAACATGCGTGCTGCTAAACATCCATCAACTGAACACAGCCCTGAAACACCACCGCCTGCCATCCTTAACAACCCCCCATCTGCACTATCAACCTCACAGCCCAGCTCACAGCCCAGCTCACTGCCAACTGGGCATGAGAGGGAGGAGGTGGTGGAGGGAGTGAGGGAGCACACAGACAGACACACACAAATGCAGTTACATCTTTTTGTCTGTTATGGTACACTAGAGGCCAGTTGTAGTCCTGAGAAGAGGCCACTTTTAAAGGAATCTGTTTAAAAATACATCACAGGCATGTGTGAGTCAGTGAGACAGATCATCAGTTCTGGATTCAACAAGGAGCAGCACTGCTCTACATCGGCACATCTTAACAGCACAGACAGAACCGCATTGAGAAAGCTCCAGCACCAATAAACTTCCCCTCAATCACCTCTTGCTCGTTCACGCCTCCCTTCATTCTGCCTCTGTATGAAAGATGATGTGGAGCTGTGATGGGCCCTAGTTCTGTCCAGATCACTGATGAGCTGAATTGTCCCTGTCATTCATTCAGACAACACCGAATGTCTGGGTCTATCAGAGCATTCCCGGTCAATCAGCTTTACTGAGGGCCATGGATGAGAATGAGAGTTTCAGATAGACAAAGTGATTGCGGACAAAGGACATTATTTCAATAGTACTGTGTAGTTGCTTGTGAAATTGCAAAATGTAAAGTTCCAATGACAAATCATGCAAAGATGCCTAATTTTAATGATCTAATGATTATGGATCTCATGAATATAGTAAAATGGTGGGGTAGTGTGATGTCCTAAATGCAGCATCTGTCTAACTTATTCCAATGAGAGGACCAAGGCCCTCATTACTTGAGTTCCAGTAATCAAACAAACCACTGGTGGAAAGAAAGACAGACACAGACAGTTGGATAGACAGACAGATAAATAGATACCCACCAGCCAGACATAGTGAAGTCCCGGTAAAGCATCCTCTTCCCCACTTCCTTCCTCTGTACACGTCTGGGGAACTCCAGATGTGTAAACTCGCCTCCTAACAAGTGCGGCTGCATGTAGGCCTTTACAGAGAGAGAAGAGAAAAAGAGAGAAAGAGAGAAAGAGAGAAAGAGAGAGAGGAGATTGCCGTCCTATCCACTGGGCATTTCAATCACACAGTCTATTAAACCATCCAAGACACCAGGCAGGAGAGTTAAGCCTAGTAACTGTCTGTACAGGGAGTCATATGTTGTGATAACTGACAGCTGTGCTTAATAAGAACAGAGCAGACCTGGGTTCAAATACTATTTGAAATCTTTCAAATACTTTGATCGTTTTCTCTGCCTGGAATGTTAGATGCCTGGGGTTTGCACTTTTGCGACTAGTCTATTGGTTCCGTTGCGCCAGTCAAGCACAGCTAAAGTTCCCTATGATTCAGGGGGTTGTAGTCGAGTTCCTCCACTTACCGGGAACTGTGGGAGCTATTACACAGACCTGATCAGAAAATATGAGTATTTCGTAGTTTATTTCCAAATATCAACAATACAATATAATATTCAAAGTATTCAAAAATGTAGTCGAATATAGAGAATCAACTGAAGGCAATTATTTCCCTTGATATTCAAATAAAGGTCTCAGAAAAACAAATAACATTTAAAAGTATCCTGAATACCTCTCAGAAAAACAAATAATATTTGAAGGTATTTGAATATGTGCAAGTTATTTGAAACCCCCCTAAAAATGATGGCTGCTAAATATTTGATGAAGAACTAAAAAACTACAACAGTTTGTTTGATTAGTTTAAAATACTGTATATGATCATTAGGGTCAAGGTCAATAACTAGATCTACACAACAAATGACCTGGGACATGGACTTCTGATGTCCCTTTCAGGCATTTAGCTAGATCTAGGAAACCGTGTGAGGAACATTGACTCATAACAATAGAGCAGAACACTTTTGCAGTTTAAAATAATGACAAAAATACATTTACATAATGAGTGAGACATAAGGTAATACACTTACACTTGACATCAAGTTGTTATACATATGTAGTGACTGTGGTCATGTGGTGTGATACAGTAGGAGCTGAATTCTTCCTCTTACCAGGAACTGCAGGCGCTGCCTCTCTGACTCTGGTGTGAACTCTGTAGACATGGGGATGACCTCTCCACCTCGGATAATGATCGCTCTGAAGGGCAAAGCAACAAAACAATATGTGTTTATTTCTGTGTGTGTAAATACAATGGCTCTCCCACACCACATGTCCCTGCAAGAATGACCTTAATACCAGTAGACAGCATTTTTTCTCTGTTACCCAAATTGTAAATTAAAGGCTTTTTAAAATAACCACACATTTGTGAATCATTATATTAATCAAGTGTGCAACACTATGTGCAATGTGGTTTAGATGAGAAGCTCCTGTATAGTTTGAATTGGTGTCCTTATTTTGTTTGTCTATATACTATTACAGTATGCTAATAGCTGAACTCAAACCTGAAGCCGGAATGTGGCTTTGGCCACACCACATCCAAGGCTAGTGTAAACAGAAAAGTTGAGAGAGATAGATCTCACCAGACATATTTTGCTCATCGAAATCCACCCGTGTGCATGTCTCTCACCTGCTGTCCCCGGCATTTCCAACATAGAGCTTTCCCAATAAAAAGAGTGCACACAGAGCAGTACAGCCTCCTGAGATGTTAAACACAGCCTTGTCTCTCTCAATCTGGGCATCCTGCAAACACAACAAACACATAAGTACACACACACACAGAGCAAAAAAGCCTTGTCTCTAAACATATATTTTCCAGTTACAAAGTAGTACAAAAGAAGGACATGATTTGGATTAAAGTCCTTGCTACGGTAACATACCATATATAACATTTGCATTTTGTATTTATAATGGATCCCGATTAGCTGATGCCAAGGCAGCAGCGACTCTTCCTGGGGTCCAAGCACATTAAGGATGACTCACAGTAAGAGCATTATGTCCAAGAACAAAAACAATAAATGAAAACCTAAAGACGAGGTGAAGTTTGAGGGAGTACTCGTTATTACATGGCTTAATTAGGTTGATTCATTTAGCACTAATTAAACCGAGAAAATTATTTTAAAAATCCATGATGTTAATTCATTAATAAAGGTGAATAATTAATCTGTCACTGAATTAATCAAAAAGCTAACATAAAAAAAAATGTAACCAAGCAACCTATAGCTCTACCAAAACGATGTACTATTTCACAAGTTAACCCTTTCTATATGATCATGAGAGAGTCGTGGAGAAGTTAAAATGGTTTGAAGCACAAACCAGAGTATGTAGCCTTGTACGAGCAAGAACAGCTCATAGGGCAGCAGCCAATCTCATGTTTCTGTAGCGTGAAGCAGCTTGATGTACATTGTACACCCCCCTGGATAGGATGCTCGTCTATCGCTGGGTCAACAATCCCACTGTGACGCTGGCTGTATGAATACGGGTCCAGACCAGGAAGTGATGAGTGAAAATGTGTATCCTGGGTTACAGCAATGTCATGAGTCTCTAAAGATATGTTAAGAGTGAAGAAATAATGCACGCTAATACATGTACTCTGTCCCTAGCATGTAGTTCGCTGTGGAAAACACACAAGGTTAGTTTCACAAGACTGTGTGTGTGTGTGGTTTGTGTCAAATAAAATTGTATAGGGCCGAATACAACAGGTGTAGACTTTACAGTGAAATGCTTACTTACGAGCCCATTCCCAACGATGCAGAGTTAAAAAGTAAGACAAATATTTGCTAAATAAAAATAGTAACAAAAATAAAACCTATACATACACTGAACAAAAATATAAACTCAACAGGTAACAATTTCAAACATTTTACTGAGTTACAGTTCATGAAGAAATCAGCCAATTGAAATAAATGAATTAGGCCCTAATCTATGGATTTCACATGACTGGGAATAAAGATATGCATCCTTTGGTCACAAATACCGTAAAGTAAATGGGATCACAATGGGCCTCGTCACTGTATTTCTGTGCATTCAAATTTCCAAATCGATAAAATGCAACTGTGTTCATTGTCTGTAGCTTATGCCTACCCATACCATTGCCCCACCACCACAGGGCATTCTGTTCACAACGTTGACATCAGCAAGCTGCTCGCCCACATGACGCCATACACGTTTCCTCACAACTTGAGCCATCTGTGGCAATGTGTTGTGACAAAACTGCACATTTTAGAGTGGCCTTTTGTCCCCAGCACAAGGTGCACCTGTGCAATGATCATGCTGTTCAGCATCTTGATATGCCACACCTGTTAAGTGGATGGATTATCTGGGCAAAGGAGAAATGCTCACTAACAGGGATGTAAACAAATTTGTACACATCATTTCAGAGAAATAAGCTTTTTGTGCTTATGGAACATTTCTGGGATATTTTATTTCAGCTCATGAAACATGGGACCAACACTTTACATGTTGCATTTATATTTTAGTTCAGAGTACCAGGAGTACCATTACAGAGTCAATGTGCAGGGGTACGAGGTAGTTGAGGCAATACAGTATGTAGGTACGGGTACAAGTGACCAGGCATTCAGGATATATAATAAACAGAGTAGCAGCAGCATATGTGAAGAATGTGAAAGTGTGTCTATGTGTGTGTCAATATGCATGTGTGTGTGTGTGTGTGTGTGTGTATGTGTGAGAGGGTGTGTGTGTGTGTGTGTGTGTATGTGTGTGTGTACAGTATGTGTGTTGGACTGTCAGTGTAGTATGCGTGAGTAGAGTCTAGTGAGTGTGCATAGAGTCAGTGCAAGAGAGTCAGTGCAAAACAATTAAAATAATGAAATAAATAATAAAAACCGGGTCAATGTCAATAGTCCGGGTAGCCATTTGATTAACTAATCAGCCGTTTTATGGCTTGGGGATAGAAACTGTTCAGGTGCCTTTCGGTCCCAGACTTGACGCTCCAGTACTGCTTGACATACGGCAGAAGAGAGAACAGTCTATGACTAGGGTGGCTGGAGTCCTTGAAACTTTTTAAGGCCTTCCTCTGACAACACCTGGTATAGAGGTCCTGGATGGCAGGGAATTCGGGCCCAGTGATGTACGTCGGATGTGGCAGGGCTTGCCAACTATCACGGAGGATTTTAACAGGAAGCACAGCCGAGAGCTGCCCAGTGACACGAGCCTACCAGACGAGCTAAATGGCTTCTATGCTCGCTTCGTGGCAAGCAACACTGAACCATGTATGAAAGCACCAACTGTTCCGGACGACTGTATGATCGAGCTCTCCATAGACAATGCGAGTAAGACCTTTAAACAGGTTAACATTTACAAGGCCGCAGGGCCAGACGGATTACCAGGACGCGTACTCAGAGCATGCGCTGACCAGCTGGCAAGTGTCTTCACTGACATTTGTGTGTATGTGTGCGTGTGTGTGTGTGTGTGTGTGTAAAACTCTCCTGTAACAAGGCCCTAGTGACACGCCAGCAAACATTTCCCACCACTGCTGTCGGCTTGGAGGAGAAACACATTTCTCAGGAGATGTGTGTTTGTCTGTGTGCGTGTGTGTGTGTGTGTGTGTTACGAAGGGGGAACGACGTGAACAAATGTGTCCTTCACCCAGGGTGAGATTTGAATCTGTAGCGGTGCATACATATTCATCATGTCATCAAACGCCTGTGGCTGCAGGGAGGGAAGCCTTCAATAATAAATATTTCCGCATAAAAAACTAGCTACACCTTTCTTCCCTTATGGCATCTGGTAGGCACAATGAAAAAAAACTTTCACAATTACATCAAAGCATACAAACAGTCAATCCAAGACAACAAGTTAAAATTAGGGTTTTTACCCCATTGCAGGCATAATTGACTGTAGCTTTAGTGGGGTATATGCCTGTCTTTCCAGAGCAGCAGAGAGGAAGACTAGGCTTCCCAAAGATCTGATCTTCCCCTGTTATTTCTGTCCTTCTGTAAACAGATTGCTGATAAGGCCGTCGTGACCCATGTTTCTTTTTGATGTTTACTTGTCTCTGTGTGTTTATCAGGCTCTGGCAGCCTCCTCCAGACACGGCCTGTTTCCATAGGAATGTGGTGATTCATGTCAGCCTGAGAACTAGACTCCGAGCTGGTGGTTGGTGGTTACCCCAGATAAGAGAGGGGTAAACTAGTCAGACAGAGTTACTGGCAAATTATGCACCACCACCACCCCAATAATGATGACAGATTTACATTTATTTGAGAATTAGGTTAATTAAAATAAGAAGCGAGATTACAAAGAGATGGGGGAGCAGAGGGACAGAAAAGCGCAGCTTCAACTCTTCAAAACAAGAGGAACCAGAGGGGACGTGAGGAAAGATGGGAAAGTTGCCTTGTCCCTGTGAAGAGAGAGTGACAGAGAGAAAGAATGAGAGCAGCTTTATCACGTTATGAAATCAAGTATGTGAACGAGCTGAATAGTGTGAAATATCATGGTACGGGTTTAACATCTAAAATTCTCCATAATAGACTGCTTTTGGATCAAAGCCAAAAATGTGTGTGACATCCACTCAACTGTATCGGCATGACCATGTACTGTTTGATGAAATTCTGGATTTATATATAGAGGTTTAATCTTAAATCCTTGTACATCACACTTTCATTATAACACGATCGTTAAGAATCAACACAGTCTGAAATGTGCACAGGTGCATAAGGAATGGCGCATTATTATTAGACTCGATAGCTTAGGTTGACAGTGACAATAGACTGGGAAAATCACACTAACTCTCAATAGATGGCTGCACACTGCCATCTAGTGGTGATAGAGGAAACGGCTGCCGCCGCAGTACCCAGGTTTGTCTGAAGTTATGCATGTTAATATCAGAATGCATTTTGGCACTCAGATATCAGCATTTCAGGCTTAGATGTTATCAATTAACTAGACACCAGGAGGTGAGCTCTCTCAGATATGTAGATAGGAAACGACAGCTGAAGTCAGCAGGGACAAAAGCAAGAATCCTCAATAAGAACGTTAGACAACGAGGCTAATAAACCACGACCTTCCTGACCCCTCATTGGCCAATCCTGTCATGACCACTCTTTTGATTGGCTCTGTGTGTATGACCACTGGGCTGCTGACTGAGCTAATTTAAGTCCACACATCCACTTACAGCCCCACAACCAGATGTTGAGCAGCACAGACATTTTTGGAGGGCCTGCGGGTTGGAAGGGAAAAGTCCACCAATTGCGCTACTGTGGATTGACTGGCACCATATGCTGCTAATTTGAAGGGAACAGTCACAGATAATGGATTAAAGCGACGGGGAGATAGAGAGGGGGTAACATGCCTTATCACTGGCAGCCAGCTGTTAAAACACCCACTCGTCTTAATGCTAAGGAGCTGCCGAGGAACACAGACACAAGATGGAGCAAATTAAAATCAAACCTGGAGTTTAGAAACATTGTAAACTGGGTGATTCGAGCCCTGAATGCTGATTTGCTGAAAGCCCTGGTATATTAGACTGTATACCACAGGTATGACAAAACATTTATTTTTACCGCTCTAATTACATTAATAACTAGTTTATAATAGCAATAAGGCACCTCAGGGGTTTGTGGTACAGTTGAAGTCAGAAGTTTACATACACTTAAGTTGGAGTCACTAAAACTCGTTTTTCAACCACTCCACAAATTTCTTGTTGACAAACTATTGTTTTGGCAAGTCGGTTAGGACATCTACTTTGTGCATGACAAGTAATCTTTCTAACAATTGTTTACAGACAGATTATTTCACTTAATCACAATTCCAGTGGATCAGAAGTTTACATACACTAAGTTGACTGTGCCTTTATACAGCTTGGAAAATTCCAGAAAATGATGTCATGGCTTTAGAAGCTTCTGATAGGCTAATTGACATCATTTGAATCAATTGGAGGTGTACCTGTGGATGCATTTCAAGCCCTAGCTTCAAACGCAGTGCCTCGTTGCTTGACATCATGGGAAAATCAAAAGAAAATCAGCCAAGACCTCAGAAAAAAAAACTGTAGACCTCCACAAGTCTGGTTCATCCTTGGGAGCAATTTCCAAATGCCTGAAGGTACCACGTTCATCTGTACAAACAATAGTACGCAAGTATAAACACCATGGGACCACACCGCCATCATACCGCTCAGGAAGGAGACGCGTTCTGTCTCCTAGAGATGAACGTACTTTGGTGCGAAAAGTGCAAATCAATTCAAGAACAACAGCAAAGGACCTTGTGAAGATGCAGGGGGAAACGGGTACAAAAGTATCTATATCCACACTAAAAGGAGTCCTATATCGACATAACCTGAAAGGCCGCTCAGCAAGGAAGAAGCCACTGCTCCAAAACCACCACTAAAAAGCTAGACTATGGTTTGCAACTGCACATGGGGACAAAGATCACACTTTTTGGAGAAATGTCCTCTGGTCTGATGAAACAAAAATAGAACTGTTTGGCCATAATGACCATTGTTATGTTTGGAGGAAAAAGGGAGATGCTTGCAAGCCAAAGAACACCATCCCAACAGTGAAGCTCTGGGGTGGCAGCATCATGTTGTGGGGGTGCTTTGCTGCAGGAGGGACTGGTGCACTTCACAAAATAGATGGCATCATGAGGCAGGAAAATTATGTGGATATATTGAAACATCTCAAGACATCAGTCAGGAAGTTGTAGCTTGGTCGCAAATGGGTCTTCCAAATGGACAATGACCCCAAGCATACTTCCAAAGTTGGGGCAAAATGGCTTAAGGACAACAAAGTCAAGGTATTGGAGTTGCCATCACAAAGCCCTGACCTCAATCCTATAGAAAATTTGCGGGCAGAACAGAAAAAGCGTGTGCGAGCAAGGAGGCCTACAAACCTGACTCAGTTACACCAGCTCTGTCAGGAGGAATGGGCCAAAATTCACCTAACTTATTGTAAGAAGCTTGTGGAAGGCTACCCGAAACATTTGACCCAAGTTAAACAATTTAAAGGCAATGCTACCAAATACTAATTAGGTGTATGTACACTTCTGACCCACTGGGAATGTGATGAAAGAAATAAAAGCTGAAATAAATAACTCTCGACTATTATTATGACATTTCACATTCTTAAAATAAAGTGGTGATCCTAACTGACCTAAGACAGGGAATTTATGAGGATTAAATGTCACGAATTGTGAAAAACTGAGTTGAAATGTATTTGGCTAAGGTGTATGTGAAATTCCGACTTCAACTGTATATAGCCAATATACCACGGCTAAGGGCTGTATCTAGGAACTCTGTGTTGCGTTGTACTTAAGAACAGCCCTAAGGCATTATATATTTATTGGCCATATAAATCACATTTTATTTGTCACATACATGCGTTTAGTAGATGTTATTGCGGGTGTAGTGAAATGCTTGCGTTTCTAGCTTTAACAGTGTAGTAATATCTAACAACAATACACACAAATCTAAAGTAAAGGAATGGAATTAGAATATATAAACATTTTGGCAAGCCATCTCAGAGCGGCATAGAATAAGATACAGTAGAATAGTATAGAATACAGTATATACATATGAGATGAGTAATGCAAGATATGTAAAGATTATTAAACATGACTAGTGTTCTATTATTAAAGTGGCCAGTGATTGATGTACCACACCCCCTCGTGCCTTATTGCTTAATTAACCTACTTCAACCATACAGGCAGAGAACGTCTGTATGGACAAAAACCAGACAGCTTTATTAGAAATAAAGAAGGAAGCTGCATTCATACAATGCTTACTAGTCCTATTCCCAGTGGGTTGCGATGTTGATCTCCGTATGCCAACTGCTTATATAAATCGGCAGAAAAAATAATACTGTAATTGCCGAGAGGCCGCTGATCAATGTCCATCAACTGAGCAGATAATGAACGGATAATGAATAGTTAAAGTGTGCCGCGATGTCTCTTAAAGTGAATGTGCTGTATTTAATTGATGCTGCGGTGTCCCTTATGCTATAATTAATGTCTAATTAATGCATGGTTAATATGTGTAGAGTCCCTTATTCTCAGAACATCACCCAGCACAATTGAAAATACGTTCCTTCAGACCGGAGTTCAACAGGCCACAACGTAGAGGAACGTTCAGGTAGAAATAGATGTAGAACAAACATGCCCGTCTCTGACATGTAAAACAAGGAATCACGTCCAGTCTTTTCATTACACTTCCATCTACAATGTTCTCCTACTGAACATAGCCCTGAACTCACCATCTCTTTAAAAGCGTTCTCAATGGCTCCCATCACCATGCTCTCGTGATGGATCTTCTTTTCTGTGAAGAACCTGGTGGGCGGGGGGTGGCTGGGAGAGCCGGGGGCCCCTGCAGCCCCCCGCAGGGAGGCGGCCCTGGTGATGCCCCGGTGGGTGGTGGGGGTGAGGTGGTAGTTGGTGGGCTCTTCCCCCTGGATGATGGGGGCCAGCTGGGCCGGGTTCCTCAGGACATCCAGGACCTCCTGGAGGTGTTCTATGATGTGGTGCTGGAGCAGCTTAGATGCCACCACCGCTGCCCCTGAGCCCGCGTGGCCGTCAAACAGACCCCAGTAGTGGAAGGTCAGTCCGGGCTCTACGTCCTACACACACAGTATTTCAGAAGGAAACAGATATTCCCCAAGCACAAACACATACTGTTTTGTTTTTTCAGTGGTAGACCTGAAAACTGCAGCACACACATAGGAAGCTTGTGTACATCTCAGAGACTATCAAATATACATATATTCCTGTGTGGTCCGGCATGCACAGACACACAGGAATTTAAGTAGAACAAAACAAATGCATACAAACCACATGCATACAAATACATCACTTGACTTCATGTACCTAAAACACTTTCATATCCCACTGTAGCTGCAAAACTATTGTTTGCAAGCAGTCTACAATGTACAACATAGAGCATGCCAAAAACAGTACATCATGCTGGACTCTACACTGGTATTATTTCACTGTCTGATGAAGTGATTAAATGGGGCACTTGTGTAGGTCTATATTGGTGTAGGCTTTGAGTGGGCCTGAGTAGAACGGGTTGAGAGGGACAGGAGGCTAGACTTACAGCTCTGGAACCAACCCTGGTCCTGGACATCTACAGGCCCACTGCTACTAGTCTGCAGCTCTGGAACCAACCCTGGTCCTGGACATCTACAGGCCCACAGTTACTAGTCTGCAGCTCTGGAACCAACCCTGGTCATCTACAGGAACACAGCTACTAGTCTGCAGCTCTGGAACCAACCCTGGTCATCTACAGGAACACAGCTACTAGTCTGCAGCTCTGGAACCAACCCTGGTCCTGGTCATCTACAGGCCCACAGCTACTAGTCTGCAGCTCTGGAACCAACCCTGGTCCTGGACATCTACAGGCCCACAGCTACTAGGCTGCAGCTCTGGAACCAACCCTGGTCCTGGTCATCTACAGGAACACAGCTACTAGTCTGCAGCTCTGGAACCAACCCTGGTCATCTACAGGAACACAGCTACTAGTCTGCAGCTCTGGAACCAACCCTGGTCATCTACAGGAACACAGCTACTAGTCTGCAGCTCTGGAACCAACCCTGGTCCTGGTCATCTACAGGCCCACAGCTACTAGTCTGCAGCTCTGGAACTAACCCTGGTCATCTACAGGAACACAGCTACTAGTCTGCAGCTCTGGAACCAACCCTGGTCATCTACAGGAACACAGCTACTAGTCTGCAACTCTGGAACCAACCCTGGTCCTGGTCATCTACAGGAACACAGCTAATAGTCTGCAGCTCTGAAACCAACCCTGGTCCTGGTCATCTACAGGCCCACAGCTACTAGTCTGCAGCTCTGGAACCAACCCTGGTCCTGGTCATCTACAGGAACACAGCTACTAGTCTGCAGCTCTGGAACCAACCCTGGTCATCTACAGGAACACAGCTACTAGTCTGCAGCTCTGGAACCAACCCTGGTCATCTACAGGAACACAGCTACTAGTCTGCAACTCTGGAACCAACCCTGGTCATCTACAGGAACACAGCTAATAGTCTGCAGCTCTGAAACCAACCCTGGTCCTGGTCATCTACAGGCCCACAGCTACTAGTCTGCAGCTCTGGAACCAACCCTGGTCCTGGTCATCTACAGGAACACAGCTACTAGTCTGCAGCTCTGGAACCAACCCTGGTCATCTACAGGAACACAGCTACTAGTCTGCAGCTCTGGAACCAACCCTGGTCCTGGACATCTACAGGAACACAGCTACTAGTCTGCAGCTCTGGAACCAACCCTGGTCCTGGTCATCTACAGGAACACAGCTACTAGTCTGCAGTCTTTTGTTCCCGTCCATCACTTACACTCCCCTTTCAGCTAACCATCATTTTGCAGATTAGTTGACATGGTCAAGTGTGTTTGCCATTCCAGCCCAGCGCTGTCTTCACATCCTGTGTGTTAGTGCTGGAATATCACAACCCTGCACACCGCACCCTGCAGCTCGCTCTAGAACCAGGCTTAGCGACCACTGCTGTAGCTGGAAGGCAGTGGACTGTAGCCTCATTTCGCCTCGTTTACCAAGCTTATATGTCAGGCTGGATAAGAGACTATGGATGATGTGAGGCCAGGGAATAGAAGAGTCTACAGGTCCTGATGTGATAGAATGAGAGGGAATGCCCCAGGGTGTTAGACTACGTCTGGAAAGGGGGTGCTACTCACAGCGTTCTCCCTGAGCCCCAGCCCCTCTCCATTGGGCAGGGAGGACCTCCTCCGGGTGGTAGGGGGCCTGTTGGAGGTGGAGTTGCCCCCGGCACTGGGTCTACTCCTCACTACCACCACCTCACAGCACGCCTGGTCTTCGTTCAGATGGCTCTTCCCCGCGTTGATCACCCTGTGGGAGAGAGAGGCCAATGGGAAGCAGACACACATTCATTTCTCTCGTACATTAAGGACAGCAGGTAAATCTGAACCAGTGGATACTTTATGTAAACAAACAATTCATACAATGCAACAATAAATGAGCAAGAATTGGCGGGAGGCAGCTGAGCACATTCTGGAGAGCTGAGCGCCTGATTTCTGGAGAGAGATGTGCCATGTCTTCGCCACACACCTCTCCCCTTCTTGCCTCAACATTTTAAATGACTCTTCAAGACACATTATCTTCAAAAATATTTCAGTGGTCACAGTGGTATCAGTGGTCACCAACCCGTCCATGACGGTTGACTGGTCGTTCTCCAAGGCATTCCTAGTCGATCACCAAACATTTCTGTAAAAAAACCAACGATAAAGCCTTGCATTCCTATAGATTCTTTTTTTTTTTTTTCATTTCATGTTGTTGGCGGTAGGTGCACTTGATTCAGTAGCCCTAGTGCCGGGAAGGCAACATGTGTCCCATTTTTAACCATTTCATGTCTGAAGGTAGAACTCCACCTACCCGGCAGGCCCAGAGAGCAAATCAAGTGCACCTATAGGCCTACCGCTGTCCAATCAGATAGCTCAGATCAACATGTCTGCACAGTTTCCTCGAGCCATGGACTGTAAGAATAAGCTTTGAACGCACAGCAAAGTTGATACTGTGATATTTCAAAACCATGACTAGAAAGACTCAATGAATACAGCAAAGAGCTACTGTTTTATGAGTAAGTTCATGTTTAAGTTGTTATTCAGCACTGTCAACACTTTGTTCAACACTTTTATAGGCCATAAAATGTGCCTTCTCCCTACTTCCACTCACGCCACAACCAGCACTGCAGCTGTAATGAATGAATATAGCAAATTTATCCGATAAGCCTGCTTTGTTATTATTAGCAGCTTGTGTCTCTTAATATCAAGGAATATTTCACTTTCTCTGGTCATAGGAGTAGCAACATGAATTGGTGCATGAGGCAGAAATAATGTAGTGCGACTTGAATTTCACCATCAGTAGAGGGAGAGCGGAGGGATGGTGAGTCAGGTGAGAGGCAGCCTCTCAGCTGCTCCCTCCCCTCAAACTGACCATCAGATGCAGGCCATCAGTCCAGAACAAAATAATAAATATATACACACACATACACACACACAGTTGAAATTTGAAGTTTACGTACACTTAGGTTGGAGTCATTAAAACTCTGTTTTCAACCACTCAACAAATTTCTTGTTAACAAACAATGGTTTTGGCATTGTTTAAGGTGCTTTTCACTCACAGCCGCAACTCAATCAGCTACGCCTATTGCCACGCACGCTGCCCAAATTGTGGGCTTTCCAATGCCTAAGCACTTGTGATTTGAAATAATCCACAGCAATTATTATTGTTTTTTATTTTTTACAGAAGCTAATGATCCTCTGTGGCTAAGTCATGCTCTCTGGTGAAGTATTTTCAATGGTTTTATTTGGACAGGAGTAATTCTATCATTTTGGCAAACTGCGCAACAGTCAACTTTCCAAATCACAAGTGGTTAAAACCAGAGATCTGTAGCCTATGTAATGACGAGATGCTCATGTCTCCATCCTAACAATGGGAGGCATTGTTCTAAAGGCGCAAAGGCAGGCGACAAGCTTAGGTCTGCATATTATGCCCATAGAAACACATTAGGCTTATTCTGGACAGATTTTGGTGAGAGTGACTCTTCCTCTGCTGAAACTCTCTCACCGGAGAGAACAGCACAGCGAGCGAAACAGTGCTCCTCTGTCTTGCTATATGTAACCCATGTATCTGATGCGGTCTGGCCAGAAATAGTATGACATTCCATCCTCTCTTTGTCCAGACAGCATCAGATACATGGTCTACACATACCGAGACAGAGGGGCGCTGTTTCGCTTACTCAGCTGCTTGATCTGAGATTGATGTGTCTTTCTGGTGTAGGCATGGATGGGCTTTTCCTTTGGCATAGACATGGGTGGGCCTCCCTTCTCAGATTGAGCAAAAATAAAATACATTGTTATTAAGATGTCTTCTATAATATTGTGGATAACCATGCTCCTTCAAAAAAATGAAAGGTTGAAAGGTAGACCGAATGCCTGGTACACTCCGGCATTATCAGAAGAAGTCTTTCATAAAAGAGATGATGCTTGGGTCAAGGCCAGGAACACAGGGTTAGGCCCGGACTCGCAAGCTTTTAAGCAACTGAGGAATCATTGTGTAAGACAAATCAGAAAGGCTACATCTGATTATTATGTAACCGTTCTTTCAGATTGTAATGGGAACCCGCTACATTCTGGAAAACTGTCAAATCACAAAAAAGGGTTCTACTTCCTCCTCTTTGCCACAACAAATTAATTCAGACACTGGCCTCATTACAGGAAAAATACCATCATTGATGCTTTTAAAGAACATTTTATTTCAGCAGGCTCTCTCTTTGAAAGAACTTCTAAGGCAATTCACAATGATATTGGGCTGGAAGCTGATAGGGGAAACCTACTGAATGATAAGAGAAATCATAGTCAAACCATTTCTTTTAGGCTATTTACAGAAAAATAAGTTCTGGACGCTTTGCTACAGCAATAGACAAGAAATCCACAGGGGCCGACTAATTGGATCCCGGTCTGCTTAAGTGTGCAGCGCCCATCATTGTTTGCTTAATAACCCACTCTTCTTGCCACTCCATAATCCGGGATAGTAGTGATCTTAATAATTAAATCGCTACATTTCAAGGCTTCCTTGTCTAGCTAAGATTCTTGAATTCTTAGTAAAATGTACAACTTCACTATTTTTTTTATCTGAGAAATGTTTTTTCAATGTAAACCAAATCAGGGCATTGCACTATTCCAGCAACCACTTTAGCTGTTAATGATCTTGTCAATGCTTCAGACACTACAATGAAATGTGCTGCTTTGCTTGTGGACCTGTCAAAAGCTTTTGATACTGTTGATCATGCTATTTTATTGAATAAGTTGTCCTCCATAGGCCTGAGCTTTGACGCCAGTTAATGGTTTCATGAGTATCTTAGTGACAGAACTCAGGCTATCGGGATTGATGGGGATCGGAATTTCCCCGGCGGCATCCCTAGCCGCATCCTCAGAGAATGTGCAGACCACCTGGCTGGAGTGTTTACGGACATATTCAATCTCTACATGACTATCGCCCCGTAGCACTCACTTATGTCATCATGAAGTGCTTTGAAAGACTAGTCATGGATCTTCTCACCTCTACCTTTCCTGACACCCTAGACCCACTTCAATTTGCTTACCGCCCCAATGGACTATGCAATCGCACTGCACACTGCCCTATCCCATCTGGACAAGAGGTATACCCATGTTAGAATGCTTTTCATTGACTATAGCTCAGCATTCAACACCATAGTACATTCCAAGCTCATCATTAAGCTTGAGGCCCTGGGTCTGAACCCCGCCCTGTGCAACTGGGTCCTGGACTTCCTGACAGGACGCCCCCGGGTGGTGAAGGTGGGAAACAACACCTCCACTTCGCTGATCATCAACACTGGGGCCCCACATGGATGCGTGCTTAGCCCCTCCTGTACACTTACTGCACCCGATGTCACAGGAAGACCAACAACATAATCTAGGACTACAACCACTCGAGCCACTGCATGTTCACCCTGCTGTCATCCAGAAGGCGAGGTCAGTACAGGTGCATCAAAGCTGGGACTCAAGAGACTGAACAACAGCTTTTATCGCAAGGTCATCAGACTGTTAAATAGCCATCACTAGCACAGAGGCTGCTGCCCTATATACATAGACTTGAAATCGTCACTGGCCACTTTAATAATGGAACACTAGTAACTTTAATAATGTTTACATATTTTGCATTACTCATCTCATATGTATATACTGTATTCCATCCTATTCTACTGTATCTTCATCTATGCCGCTCTGACATTGCTAGCTCAAATATTGATATATTCTTAATTCCATTCCTTTAGATGCATTTGTGTGTATTGTTAGATATCTAACAAGTAATAATACTGCACCGTCGGAGCTGGGAACACAAGCATTCCGCTACACCCGCAATAACTTCTGCTAAACACGTGTGGCAAATAAAACTTGATTTGATTGGGAGAAACTCCCCAATCAAAAGACTCCCTGCTGTAATCACTGCCAAAGATGCTTCAACAAAGTACTGAATAAAGGGTGTGAATACTTATGTAAATGTACTATTTCAGATTTCTACAAACCTGTATTTGCTTTCTCAATATTGGGTATTGTGTGTAGATTGATGGGGGGGGGGGGGGGGGACTATTTAATACGTTTTAAAATAAGGCTGTAACGTAACAAAATGTGGAAAAAGTCAAGGGGTCTGAATACTTCACGAAGGCACTGTTGACTCATCAGATGGTTCTCCAATCGAACATGTTCCTGCATATAAATACTTAGGCATTTGGATTGATATGGATTTCACATTTAAAAAACAAATTACTGGTTAAGAAGCTAAGATTTAAAGTTTGCTTTTTCTACACAAACATAGTGCCTTTCTCTAAGCAGTAGTAAACAGATTATTCAGTCAACCTTTTTATCTGTTCTTGATTATGGTGATATTATTTATCAAAGTGCAGCTGCCACTACTTTTAAACCTTTGGATGCCATCTACCATAGTGCCTTTGTTACACGTAACAGTTTTGATACTCACTACTGCATCAAAAGGTTGGCTGGACTTCGCTAAACACCCGCAGATCACCACATTCCTCCTTTTTGTTTACAAGGCCCTACTTCATAAACTTCCGTCTTAGCTAACTTTGCTGTCGAGTAGATACACCAGAGTTGCCTAACCCGTTCACAGGATTGGTTAACTTGAGGTTCTTAGGGTCTCCACTGAGCTAGGTAAAGCTGCATTTAGTTTTAATGCATCGTATTGTCCTTCGCCTCGAGCGGACCGCGGGCAAGCAGATTCAAAGTACATTTCATCTTGATGTTCTGGTACCGTTCGGGCGCGCGACATTTCACGAGCGGACCGCGGGCATTGCATTGGGGGACTTATTTGTGGAGGAATGTAACAGTTTTTCTAGTTGATTTGTGCTGGTTTTGTTTGTACTTCCCATGACTGTTTTTGTATTGTAATGTGTGTGTGTGTGTGTGTAAACTCAGCAAAAAAAGAAACGTCCCTTTTTCAGCACCCTGTCTTTCAAAGATAATTTGTAAAAATCCAAATAACTTCACAGATCTTCATTGTAAAGGGTTTAAACACTGTTTCCCATGCTTGTTCAATGAACCATAAACAATTAATGAACATGCACCTGTGGAACGGTCATTAAGACACTAACAGCTTACAGAGGGTAGGCAATTAAGGTCGCAGTTATGAAAACTTAGGACCCTAAAGAGGCCTTTCTACTGACTCTTAAAAACACCAAAAGAAAGATGCCCAGGGTCCCTGCTCATCTGCGTGAACGTGCCTTAGGCATGCTGCAAGGAGGCATGAGGACTGCAGATGGGCAATAAATTGCAATGTCCGTACTGTGAGACGCCTAAGACAGCGCTACAGGGAGACAGGACGGACAGCTGATCATCCTCGCAGTGGCAGACCACGTGTAACAACACCTGCACAGGATCAGTACATCCGAACATCACACCTGCGAGACAGGTACAGGATGGCAACAACAACTGTCCGAGTTACACCAGGAACGCACAATCCCTCCCTCAGTGCTCAGACTGTCCGCAATAGGCTGAGAGAGGCTGGACTGAGGGCTTGTAGGCCTGTTGGAAGGCAGGTCCTCACCAGACATCACCGGCAACAACGTTGCCTATGGGCACAAACCCACCGTCGCTGGACCAAACAGGACTGGCAAAAAGTGCTCTTCACTGACGAGTCATGGTTTTGTCTCGCCAGGGGTGATGGTCGGAGTCGCATTTATCGAAGGAATGAGCGTTACACCGAGGCCTGTACTCTGGAGCGGGATCATTTTGGAGGTGGAGGGTCCGTCATGGTCTGGGGCGGTGTGTCACAGCATCAACGGACTGAGCTTGTTGTCATTGCAGGCAATCTCAATGCTGTGCATCTCAATCCCATTGAGCACGTCTGGGACCTGTTGGGTCGGAGGGTGAGGACTGGGCCATTTCTCCCAGAAATGTCCGTAAACTTGCAGGAGCCTTGGTGGAAGAGTGGGGTAACAAGTCACAGCAAAAACTGGCAAATCTGGTGCAGTCCATGAGGAGGAGATGCACTGCAGTACTTAATGCAGCTGGTGGCCACACCAGATACTGACTGTTACTTTTGATTTTGACCCCACCTTTGCACAGGGACACATTATTACATTTCTGTTAGTCACATGTCTGTGGAACTTGTTCAGTTTATATCTCAGTTGTTGAATCTTATGTTCATACAAATATTTACACATGTTATGTTTGCTGAAAATAAACGCAGTTGACAGTGAGAGGACGTTTCTTTTTTTGCTGAGTTTATATTTAGTGTATAATGTTATATTATGCAGGGAACATTTGAAAAAGAGACCTCAATATGTCTTCCCTGTCAAAATAAACATAGCAATTTTTTAAGCATACACCCCTGGGGGGCCCATATTATGAGTCAGCATGGCGGAGGTTTTGTTGCCTACCCTCATCACCTGGAGTCTGACAGTCAGGAAGTCCTGGGTCCAGTTGCAGAGGGAGGGGTTCAGTGTACTGTATGGTTGAGGATACTTTTCTAGTTTAAATAGTGTTTCTGGTACCAGGCAGATTACACAAAATGACCTCCACCTCAGTAGGGTTTCCCATAGATCAGGGATTCCCAAACTAGGTCCTGGGGCCTCCCATGTGTGCACGTTTTGGTTTTTGCCCTAGCACTACACAGCTGATTCAAATAATCACCTCATCATTAAGCTTTGATTATTTGAAAAAGCCATGTGCTAGTGTCAAAAATCAAAACGTGCACCCCTGGGAGGCCCCAGGACCAAGTTTGGGAAACCCTACCACAGATAAAGAAGATACTGTAATGAATGATCCCTAGGTGTTTGAGCCCAGACTGTCTGAGGTGGAGCTACAAGGAGTGGGAGCTGCAGAGCTGGACCATCAAGTGTTACACTTTTGTCTTGATAAGTCTGATCTGAGTGGAATGGACAGCCAGGTCAGGCCTAAGGGATGAACAGCATCTTCTGAGACAGTGATTATGGTATTCAGTTGGTTACCTCATTCCACTTCCTCTATATTTGGCCTCACTTATTCGGTCTGACCTTCAATAGACCCGAATGCATTTGGACCCGTCACTGTGTACCATTGCCTGATCCTAATAATAGGGCATTGGCTGTGTTCCAATATCCACAGTCAACACGAGCATATCACATCAAAACGAGTCAATGTATTAGAAATTGCTAAGTGTTGTGCTTGTGTGGATATGGGAATGTAGCCAGTGATATGCTTGGCTTTGAAGTCAGAATTTGACTGTTACACAGTAGAATACTACAATCAATGTGCATCAGTGTTGGGAAAGCTACTCAAAATAGTTTATCAAGCTACAGTACCAATTACTTCACACTGCATTTACATTTACATTTTAGTCATTTAGCAGACGCTCTTATCCAGAGCGACTTACAGTAGTGAATACATACATTTCATTTCATGATTTTTTTTTTGTACTGGCCCCCCGTGGGAATCGAACCCTGGCGTTGCACACACCATGCTCTACCAACTCAGCCACACCAAAACCCCTCTGGAGGAAGTTAAGCAACACTAAAGCTACCCTTAAGAAAATATAAATCAAATCGTATGTCACATGCTTCGTAAAACAGCTGTAGACCAACAACGCAGAGAGCGAAAAAAAAAAAAAAGTTTGTTACTTTGAAAAAGTAAAAACTACTTTGTGAAAAATGATACGTAAATCTGAAATGTCAGACTACAAATTCCAAGAACCAATCACTTTGGGGTCATATGTTAATAGGCCAAATTATACCTTCTGTTAAAACAAAAATAAATGTTTCAAGTGAGAATTAGGCAGGTCTGAACCCGAAAAGGAAAGGAATGCCTACTTCACCCATATTTTCTTTTTGCGGAAAAAAGTGTGTAGTTCCAGTAGTTAGCTACACCGCTACATTGTAAAAAAAGCAACTGTAGTTAAATTACTAGTGGAAATACATGTAGTTTACTACTCCCCAACACTAATGGGCATGTGAAGGGTGTGATTGTGTAATCACAGTCATAGTCTGAACAAAGCCAGTGCAGAAAAGAGCAAACCACCAGCCTCCATTGTGAAAATTGCATCTGAGGAGAAGTACAATTCTCTTATCACCAGTAATCCTACTTCACAAGCAGACCTTGATCATTCGACAGAATAGACATTTCTCATGTAATCTAATTCCTCTCTTATACATTCTGATTACATTGTCAGGATCTATTTCATGACAAAGGCACGACTTGATTGATCATTCGAACCCAAAGTGAGTGATTGGATCACATTTAAGTCACGCTCAAACCATAACATTACATTAGGAGAGGAGAACACTTAAAATTATGACTGATGCAGTTCCTGTGTATAACAGTCGCCGTGATTGGTGGACAATTGAACTGAAACTGCTCTCATTTCCTTGTGGACATCTGCCTTGTTACGAGATAGAAACGATGTACAGTAGAAGCAGTATGCTACTACATCATGTGCTACCCCATCCACTATCTATGTGAGTACAGTGATATGTATGGGTACTCTGAAGTTGACCGACATCCCCTTAGACATGCATGTCTGCCGGCCTCCAGTCATCAAAGTAGCAGTGTTCATGCTACATAGACACACATATCGACTGATGTATTGATCCTTATCCATTCAGTTCATGAGTGCTATGTAAATGCAGGACAGGAAGCAGGGAGAGAGGGAGAGAGAGAGCAGGACTCTCTGCCCTTCTGAAATGTTAGCACTAACAAGACCTGACAGCAGACCGGGAGAGAGCGTGCGAAGCGGCCGGGTCAGGGGAGGGATGCTGCTTTGGTTTAGACTGCAATATCCATTATATTATTTCTCCATCCATCAGTTAAATACAACAGCCTGCACCCAGCTCTTATAACACAGCCTATGACTAGGTTATCACAGTTAGGGGGTGATTCCTTGGCACAGGACACTGCTTATTCTCTCCCTAAGTGGATCAGTAGATATCACATCATCTCAATATGGCCTGGCTTCCGGCTGGGAGGAGATGGGCCAGATCTCACCACAACAACACGGCCTGCTGGTCAACCAGCTGTTGACAAATCCACTGCAGTGTAGCAGTGCCATGCCTACACGGAGAGCTGGCAGAGGCATGTTGGGCATAGCCTCACATGGACTAGATTGCTTTTATTTGAAGTGGCGTGTAATCTGGTGCTTTGCAGCATGCATGCTGAGTAGGTGCTGAATGACCATGGTTGTCCAAATGGGTTCTTCCGCTGTCCCCATAGAATAACCTTTTTTGGTTCCAGGTAGAACCCTTTTGGGTTCTGTGTAGAACCCTCTGTGGAAAGGGTTCTTCATGGAACCCAAAAGAGTTCTACCTGGAACCAAAAATAGTTATTCGAAGGGTTCACCTATGGGACCAGCCGAATAACCCTTTGAGGTTCTAGATAGCACCTTTTTTTCTTATGAGTGTAGGCTGATGTAGGCTTATGAGTGTAGGCTGATGTAGGCTTATAAGTGTAGGCTAATCCTTTTTTCATTCTTGTGATTGAAATGTCTCCATACCTAGTGGCTAGTTGAGATGATATTGAGATATGATGATCTCTAATCCTGAGGGAGTAAGCGGGTATCACCCTCAACATTCCACAGTCGAGGGGTGCAGACAGAGGGGTTTTGGTGTCATTTAAAATAACACAGATCCATTGAAAACCTTTTTGTTCTTTGAAGTTCAAACCATGACGATCTTGAACATCACTCACCACTGCATTAGGCCTAAATACTGTATATTGTACTCTTTTGCACTGGGTGAAAATGCTTTGGTCAGTTTTGTGGATTTGTGCCAGTAGTCATGTCTAGCTTGAGATGAAGAAGCATTTGCATATCTAAATTGGGTTAATCGTCGGGACATAGGAGTTGAAGCTGTAACATCCATGCAGAGGAGAGCTCCTTCCTGCACATTGTGTCCTTGTATTACAAATTGCATTTCATTATCATAGACAGATAATATGTCAGTCTACCAGAGCTGAGAAATTACTAAGAAATGGAAAACTGTGGAGAATAGATGGACAGATTAAGCTTGAGAGAAAATAGTGTAAAATCCAAATCACAGACAAGGAACAGACATTAAAACTATTTGTATATATACAGTTGAAGTCGAAGTTAGCATACACTTATGTTGGAGTCATTAAAACTCGTTTTTCAACCACTCCACGAATTTCTTGTTAACAAACTATAGTTTTGGCAAGTCGGTTAGGACATCTACTTTGTGCATGACAAGTAATTTTGCCAACAATTGTTTACAGATTATTTCATTTATAATCCACTGTATCACAATTGCAGGGGGTCAGAAGTTTACATACACTAAGTTGACTGTGCCTTAATCAGCTTGGAAAATTCTTGAAAATTATGTCATGGCTTTAGAAGCTTCTGATAGGCTAATTGACAAAATTTGAGTCAATTGCAGGTGTACCTGTGGATGCATTTCAAGGCCTACCTTCAAACTCAGTGCCTCTTTGCTTGACATCATGGGAAAAATCTAAATAAATCACCCAAGACCTAAGAAAATAAAGTTGTAGACCTCCACAAGTCTGGTTCATCCTTGGGAGCAATTTCCAAACGCCTGAAGGTACCACGTTCATCTGTACAAACAATAGCACGCAAGTATAAACCCCATGGGACCACGCAGCTGTCATACTGCTCAGGAAGGAGACGCGTTCTGTCTCCTAGAAATAACCGTACTTTTGTGCGAAAAGTGCAAGTCAATCTCAGAACCACAGCAAAGGACCTTGTGAAGATGCTGGAGGAAACAGGTACAAAAGTATCTATATCCACAGTAAAACGAGCCCTATATCGACATAACCTGAAAGGCCGCAAAGCAAGGAAGAAGCCACTGCTCCAAAACCGCCATAAATAGCCAGACTACGGTTTGCAACTGCACATGGGGACAAAGATCGTACTTTTTGGAGAAATATCCTCTGGTCTGATGAAACAAAAATAGAACTGTTTGGCCATAATGACCATCGGTTGGAGGAAAAAGGGGGAAGCTTGCAAGCCGAAGAACACCATCCCAACAGTGAAGCTCGGGGGTGGCAGCATCATGTTGTTGGGGTGCTTTGCTGCAGGAGGAACTGGTGCACTTCACAAAATAAATGGCATCATGAGGAGGAAAATTATGTGGATATGTTGAAGCAACATCTCAAGACATCAGTCAGCAAGTTAAAGCTTGGTCGCAAATTGGTCTTCCAAATGGACAATGACCCTAAGCATACTTCCAAAGTTGGGGCAAAATGGCTTAAGGACAACAAAGTCAAGGTATTGGAGAGGCCATCAAAGCCCTGACCTCAACCCAATAGAACATTTGTGGGCAGAACTGAAAAAGCGTGTGCAGGCAAGGAGGCCTACAAACCTGACTCAAAAACAAAACAAAAATAAGTTTGTAGATCAAACATTTAAAAAATCTAATGTCAAGGCCTTTAATCACTTATTGGACAATAATTGTAAAAAATAAAAGCATTTTATTGTATCTGACGAAGCCTTCAGAAAAATAGTGGTTGTTCCTTTACATGGTGTGATAGCTGATACTTTAGTCTATCAAAATATACATTTAAAATGTTAATATTAAGACAAATATTTGTGGGGAAAAAGTTGAGATTGTCCCATCTTTCAAGAATCCCTGACCTCTAAAACAGCAACATTTTCTCTCAGCCTCATGGCTAAATGTGCAAAATAGCTCAAGATTATCTATACAACTGCAGATTTGTCTCTCTGCCCCATGGCAGCAACAAAAATCCACACACAAAAAGTGAATGTTTTATTTATTTTGGAGAAAAATTGTGCTTCGCCACTGAGCCAGCAGGTATGGCACGTGTCAAACTCATTCCCCGGAGGGCCGAGTGTCTGCGGGGTTTCACTTCTCCCTTGATGAATTAAGGTCACTAATTAGTAAAAACTCCACACTTGGTTGTCTAAGTCTTAATTGAAAGGGAAAATCTAAAACCCACAGACACTAGGCTCTCCATGGAATGAGTTTGACACCCCCGAGGTATGGTGTGGGTAAATGCAATAACAATAGGATAGGCCTACTAATTGTAACAGGCATGAGCTCTTGAATGCAGTCTCATGGCCTGTTAGGTGTTCGTTGTTGTTAATTAAGAGCGTGGCCTCAGGTATAAATGTTTGTGTATCAGTTAAAAATGCACTATGCAGAAATCGCACCTCCATTTCCTAGTTGCTAAAATTCTAATAGTTAGCCTAATTTCAGTTTGTGACAAAACAAATATAGTTTAGAAAATAATTGTACCATCTAAACCGCTGTGACATACCTGAATTTTTTTTTTTCATTCTCATCTGTTTGAAGCTGGTGTACAAAACCAAAAGTAAAAAAAACGCTAAAACTTAAGAATGGGAAACATAGAAATATAGCACACATAGAACAGATCTACCACTTCTTAGACTTAATTTGAATGAAAACTCACATTTCTATGTGAATTTGGTCAGGTTGCCCAAAAAGTAGCATATTGCAGCTTTCAATCAGGGGATCCCCTTAGTTTGTGTCAGTTGGCATAAACTGGGAGAATGGGAGTGGGTTTTATCTATTTGTAAGAGTTGTGTTTTAATGGGAATGCCTCGTCAACCTATATCTGCTCTCCTTCTCCCTGGGCACGCCTATCAGTTAGTGTTACAAAACTATCTTTGTTTGATTGAAGTTCATTTATATTGTCAGATACCCTATAAATGTAATCATTGTCTTGTTGGTGGTGGTTTCTCTGTTGTTGTTGGGTCATAAGACTGGCATTTCCATGAAATGTCATTAAGTAAATACAAGCGTTTTTATCTGTTTGCGTTTCAGACATCAAGGGGCAACCTTTGCACCCACTATTGCATGGGTAGGCTCAGTGGCGATTTCATCATGGGTAGGCTCAGTGGCGATGTAAATATTGGTGGGGCAAAAAAATATATATAAAGTGGGACGCATATGCCAGCAAAGCCACAACACTAAACAATACATGAATTGCACTATAATGGTGACAAACGGTACCCACAAACTGTTAGGGCCTACATAAAGCTGTCCCAACATCTTACCACTGCTACACCTGGCTATCAGCAGAGCCTTGTCTGGAAGCGAAACCGTTAATTCAGCCTCATTTTCCACCTCAAAAAAAAAAAGACATAGCCGATATACCTGACTTGCTTAAACAAATGTGGTTTTTACTGAGAATTGAGATGTATAAACTATGGCATAAGGGAACGATGAGTGGATAAGAGGTAATCCGTAATTTCGATTAAGACATTAATGAGCGACGACGGACGTAGTCAATATACCTATTTGTTCTCCTTGTACACCAAGTCAGAACTGTAGGACAAATAAGGGGGGCATATAAGCAGACAATGAAAGCTCTTACAATATTCAATGATTACATTTCTCTAAAACAGGTTATAGGCTACATGTGCACCACCAAGTCAGAACAGTAGGCGAAATTAAGAGGGGTAAATAGACCAAATTATTAAGGTGAGGCACATGGGCTACTAACATCTTACTACAGAACATACACTTAGTATTACTTTCTTAGCTACAGTATACATGTCTCCCTGGCATATTACACCATTTATGCAGCAGCATACAATACATTTTTGGATCACCTTGTTGTGCTGTGCTCACAGGAAGGTGGCGCAGCGGTCATTTGTGGGCAAATTTTGTCATCAGTCTGGCATTCTCTGGATTTATGGCGCATTCAAAACAACTGGGAACTCGAGAAAAAAACAAGGTTGACGTCATTGATATTCAGGTCGTAGCTCTAGAAAGAGGGACAGATTTACAATTCCGAGTTGGATGACCTTCCAAACCGTATTTTCCCAGTCAGAGCGCCTTTATTCCCGACTTCCCAGTTGTCCTGAACTCACTGAAGTTAAGTTTTCACATTTCCGAGTTAAGTTGTTTTGAGTGCGGCACAAATCATGCTTCATTGACAGCATGGCCAATGTTGAATGTTTATTATTTTAAACTTGGAAAAGAGCCCCTTACTCCCAGATTTCAGACCACACAGCCACTCCACTAAATAGCAGGCTAGTGATTGCTTTACAATGCTGGCAGTTAGCCACTGTCACTGATTCCTTTCAAACCACTCATTGTTGAATTTGAGATTTCCAACTTGTTGTGTAATGTTTATGTCCAATGGCCGATGAGCACCGATACGTTTTATCTGTAATTTCACTTCATATAAAAAGGATTTGCCAGTAGATTGTCGATTTGATTCATGATGATGACTGCTAGCTAAGATTGAAAGTATGACGTTGACATGATCAGTCCAATCAAAGCGACTGTACATGTAACATGATTTGACAATTTTATCTGTGGCCAACGACCTTGAGCCTTCTTGGATGGGCACTTCTAATGCAACTCTATGGCAGCACCCATGGGGCTAGAATTTTAGAGCTCTACCATTAGACTTGGTGGTGATGTAGTGTCCTTATGGGTGGCATAACACTGGGTAGGCAACTAGATTAAGCTGCTGGACGATTTTTGTCTGAATGGATGGTCGGGTCAGAACATAATTATAATAATTTGTACACTACAAATTGACCATAACAAAGCCCCAAAATAGATTGTATTTGAAAATAACAATAATTTAATACCTTGATTACATTGCGACACGATCATGTCTCTTGGGAAAAGATTGCCTAATTTAAACAAATGTGTACCTGGATTCCTGGTGATTTGACAAAAAAAAAACGTAAATCCTAAATAAATAAAAATCACTTGCGGGCAAGTTTTGGCACAAGGGCTGCCTGTTGCCAACCCCTGCACTAGTGTGGCAGGCTACACTGACAGACGCAATTATAGCCTATTCCCATGGAACTAACTGGGGCACAATCAAATGAGGCTGATGTTTACGCTTCCTCTGGTGCAGGTAGTGCAATGTGCATGCTATAACCTGCTGCGACTTAATAAAGATGGACGCATACTTACTCTGCATAACCAGTGGCCCACGGAAGCCTCTTCGTCTCTTTCAGAATGAGTATCGGCCGAGCAACATGATCCGCCGAGCACTCGATTTCATCCGGTGACAGTCCCAGAAACTCCGGTCTTGTGTACGGGTATTTCAGCGGTAAATCGGAGCCACCGAGAGGTTCACTGTTCGAACTGCCAGCCATCATACCGCCCATAAAATTGGCCACAGCTGATTTCACCCGGGTGAGCATGTTCTTGCTGCAGCGTGTGTCCAGGCAATGCTAATGCCGGGGTCCCCTCTCAGAATGTCGCCTTGGCTCGGCGGCGCGTTTTGCGGACCGTAACGGTTCAGGTATGCACCTCTCTCTATCAAATCATTCTGTACCGAATGAACGCGGAAATAAACTCATGGTGAGCACAGTCATGTGACAAACCGTTTGCTTGCTGGATTAGGTCGCGTACCTATCGCGCTATGACGGTGAGCAGCTGTTATTGGCAAAGCGCCAGTAGGTGAAAAATGTAGGCTAATTATCCTGGAATGCCGTGGCAGGTAGGCAACAGTAGACTGCGACAACAAGAACCGACGGCAAGGTACAGTGAAAGGCACTTCAAACCAAGTATTTGCTTGCCCTGAAATGCTCCATGCTCAGACCCTCAAAATATGGTGAGTGCAGTCAGCTGACAGATAGCCTATATCCTCTTTGGAGTAGCCTACATCCTCTTTGGAGTAGCCTAGTTGGTCTCCTTTTCTGCACGACAAAGCATTTTCTGCTCATTCTATTTGAGACTCTCCCACGTCACATGCTCTTTTCATTCATGTCAAAATTGTCCTTGTCCCATTTTCATTTTGTGTAATGGGAATAGAACTTCCACTAGCCTATGTGTCTTTAATTAGGCTATTATGGAATAACCAGGTAAATGCCGATGTTATAGTAACCATACCTATCGAGTTATGATGTTCTATGATCAATACATTTTTTTTGCTGTGACTAGGTGATGGGATGATTTGACTATATTAACTCATGTATTATGGTAGTATTTTCCAGATCTAGGTTCTCATTATGGAAGGAGCCTCTCCAATGAGAATTAAGGAACTCCTGAGACACTGCAGATGCCAAACTGGCAGCATAGATCAATCTTTAATTCATGGATTTGTCTTTTAAGAGGTTCATTGACCTAATTACAAACAGCCAATCAGAGAAAATATATCAGACTATCTAGAGGTATATATTTCTATGCAGACAATCAAAGTGATGCTGGCGGTGATTATGTTCTATATAAAGCAAGTGTTAGTCCCTATATAGCGCCTTCAGAAAGTATTCATAGCCCTTGACTTTTTCCATATTTTGTTGTGTTACAGCCTGGGTTATGTTTTAAAAAATGTATTCAAATTAATTAAAAGTGAAATGTCTTCAGTCAAGTATTCAACCCCTTTGATATGACAAGCTTAAATAAGTTCAGTAGTAAAAAAAAGTCAGATAACAAGTTGCATGGACTGTGTGCAAAAAGTGCTTAACATGATTTTTGAATAACTACCTCATCTCTGTACCCCACACATTCAATTATCTGTAAGGTTCCTCAGTCGAGCAGTAAATATCAAACACAGATTCCATCACAAAGACCAGGGAGATTTTCCAATGCCTTGCAAAAAAACCCCGGATATTTTAGCATGGGGAAGTTATTCATTGAACGTTGGATGGTGTATCAATACACCCAATCACTACAAAGATACAGGCGATTTTCGTAACTCAGTTAGAAGAGAGGAAGGAAACCGCTCAGGGGTTTTACCATGAGGCCAATGGTGACTTTAAAACAGTTCGTTTAAAGCTGCAATACGTAACTTTTTGGGGCAACCCAACAAAATTCACAGAAATGTGCGTTATAGATCTGTCATTCTCATTGAAAGCAAGTCGGAAACGGTAGATCTCTTCTATGTGCTACAGTATTTCTATGCTTTACGTTTTAAAGTTATGTTTATGTGTCTTTTGCTGAATTTTTTTACACCAGCTGAAAATACAATATTTTATTATAAACATGCATCCTGTTTGCAACAAGGCACTAAAGTAAAACTGCAAAAAATATGGCAAAAAATTCACTTTGTCCTGAATACAAAGCATTATGTTTGGGGCAAACACAACACATCACTGAGTTCCACTCTTCATATTTTCAAGCATGGTGGTGGCTGCATCATGTTATGGGTATGCTTGTCATTGGCAAGGACTGGGGAGTTTTTCAGAATAAAGAAACGGAATGGAGCTAAGCACAGGCAAAATCCTAGAGGAAAACCTGGTTAAGTCTGCTTTCCACCAGACGCTAGGAGATTAATTCACCTTTCAGCAGGGCAATAACCTAAAACACAAGGCCAAATCTACACTGGAGTTGCTTACTAAGAAGTCAGTGAATGTTCCTGAGTGGCCAAGTTGACTTAAATCTACTTGAAAATACAGTACTGTATATGGCAAGACCTGAAAATGGTTGTCTAGCAACGATCAAGAACCAATTTGACAGAGCTTGAAGAATTTTGAAAAGTATAATGGGCAAATGTTGCGGAATGGTGTGGAAAGCTCTTAGAGACTTAGACGAAAGAGAGATTATATCATTCTGTATTTCATTTTCAATAAATTTGCACAGAAAAAACATGTTTTCACTTTGTCATGGGGTATTGTGTGTAGATGGGAAAGCAAGAAAATCTACCTAATCCATTTTGAATTCAGGCTATAACACAACAAAATGTGGAGTAAGTCAAGGGGTATGAATACTTTCTGAAGGTACTATATATCCTAGTTTCAAAAGGAAGTCTGGATGATTTCCTTTCGTGCTGCTGCCAGATACTTTATGAAGCTGCAGGATTACTGTATGAGAAAATGTAAGGAAATGACGAAGCAACACCAGATTGCAGAAGGTGATGTGGTATTGATGATGAAAATGATTACCAATCAATTATTACGGACTTCTGTTGTCTGCAAAATGAGCTCAAATCAATCAGGCTCTTCTTTCCTCTGACAGAAAAGTATTGAAATCCAGAATCAACCCAGTCAACTCACTTATATTGCTGGTTGAATTTAAAGGCTAAGCATCTTCAGGATTGTTGTTTTATATAATGTTATTTCTGCTCAGGGCTGTGAGGTAGGATAGGGTGTATTCAAGCACACTAAGTTCAGAACATTCATGCTAGGGTCTTGGGCATGCACCCATGACTGGGTCAGTGATAGCTGAGATTGATCTGAATTAAAAATAAAAAAAATATTTAACCTTTATTTAACCAGGTAGGCTAGTTGAGAACAAGTTCTCATTTACAACTGCGACCTGGCCAAGATAAAGCGAAGCGGTGCGACACAAACAACAACACAGAGTTACACATGGAATAAACAAACATACAGTCAATAACACAAAAAGGAAACAAAGAGAAAATAAAGTCTATATACAGTGTGGGAAAATGAGGTAAAGGAGGTGCAAAGGAGCTAAAAAAAATTATAACAGTATGGGGATGAGGTAGTTGGATGGGCTATTTACAAATGGGTATGTACAGATGCAGTGATCTGTGAGCTGCTCTGACAGCTGGTGTTTAAAACTAGTGAGGGAGATATGAGTCTCCAGCTTCAGTGATTTTATTTTATTTTTTTTTTTTTTTTAATGTGCAATACGTTCCAGTCATTGGCAGCAGAGAACTGGAAGGAAAGGCGGCCAAAGGGGGAATTGGCTTTGGGGGTGACCAGTGAAATATACCTGCTGGAGCATGTGCTACTGGTGGGTGCTGCTATGGTGACCAGTGAGCTGAGATAAGGCAGGGCTTTACCTAGCAAAGACTTATAGATGACCTGAAGCCAGTGGGTTTGTCGACGAATATGAAGCGAGGGCCAGCCAACTAGAGCATACAGGTTGCAGTGGTGGGTAGTATATGGGGCTTTGGTGACAAAACGGATGGCACTGTGATAGACTGCATCCAATTTGCTGAGTAGAGTGTTGGAGGCTATTTTGTAAATGACATCGCCGAAGTCAAGGATCGGTAGGATAGTCAGTTTTACGAGGGTATGTTTGGCAGCATGAGTGAAGGACGCTTTGTTGCGAAACAGGAAGCCGATTCTAGATTCAGTTTTGGATTGGAGATGCTTAATGTGAGTCTGGAAGGAGAGTTTACAGTCTAACCAGACACCTAGGTATTTGTAGTTGTCCACATATTCTAAGTCAGAACCGTCCAGAGTAGTGATGCTGGACGGGCGGGCAGCTGCTGGTAGCGATCGGTTGAAGAGAATGCATTTAGTTTAACTTGTATTTAAGAGCAGTTGGAGGCCACGGAAGGAGAGTTGTATGGCATTGAAGCTCGTCTGGAGGTTATTTAACACAGTGTCCAAAGAAGGGCCAGAAGTATACAGAATGGTGTCGTCTGCGTAGAGGTGGATCAGAGAATCACCAGCAGCAAGAGCAACATCATTGATGTATACAGAGAAAAGAGTCGGCCCGAGAATTGAACCCTGTGGCACCCCCATAGAGACTGCCAGAGGTCCGGACAACAGGCCCTCTGATTTGACACACTGAACTCTGTCTGACAAGTAGTTGGTGAACCAGGCGAGGCAGTCATTTGAGATACCAAGGCTATTGAGTCTGCCGATAAGAATGTGGTGATTGACAGAGTCGAAAGCCTTGGCCAGGTCGATGAATACAGCTGCACAGTATTATCTCTTATCAATGGAGGTTATGATATCGTTTAGGACCTTGAGCGTGGCTGAGGTGCACCCATGACCAGCTCTGAAACCAGATTGCATAGCGGAGAAGGTACGGTGGGATTGGAAGTGGTCGGTGATCTGTTTTGTTAACTTGGCTTTCGAAGACCTTGGAAAGGCAGGGTAGGGTAAATATAGGTCTGTAGCAGTTTGGGTCTAGAGTGTCTCCCCCTTTGAAGAGTGGGATGTCCGCGGCAGCTTTCCAATCTTTGGGGATCTCAGACGATACGAAAGAGAGGTTGAACAGGCTAGTAATAGGGGTTGCAACAATTTTGGCTCATAATTGTAGAAAGAGAGGGTCCAGATTGTCTAGCCCTGCTGATTTGTAGGGGTCCAGATTTTGCAGCTCTTTCAGAACATCAGCTATCTGGATTTGCGTGAAGAAGAAATGGGAGAGGCTTGGGCAAGTTGCTGTGGGGGGTACAGGGCTGTTGACCAGGGTAGGGGTGGCCAGGTGGAAAGCATGGCCAGCCGTAGAAAAATGCTTATTGAAATTTTCAATTATCGTGGATTTATTGGTGGTGACAAGTGTTTCCTAGCCTCAGTGCAGTGGGCAGCTGGGAGGAGGTGCTCTTATTCTCCATGGACTTTAGAGTGTCCCAGAACTTTTTGGAGTTTGTCCTGCAGGATGCAAATTTCTGTTTGAAAAAGCTAGCCTTTGCTTTCCTAACTGCCTGTGTATATTGATTCCTAACTTCCCTGAAAAGTTGCATATCACGGGGGCTGTTCGATGCTAATGCAGAACGCCACAGGATGTTTTTGTGCTGGTCAAGGTCAGACAGGTCTGGAGTGAACCACGGGCTATATCTGTTCCTGGTCCTACATTTTTTTAAATGGGGCATGCTTATTTAAGATTGTGAGGAAAGCACACGTGAAATTAACGTCAATGCCTGCTGTCTCCCACAGATATGGTATGGAGTTTTGTCTGCAGTCACCAAGAGAACTGGCATGTAGTGGAACAAACGAGAGAAGCATGCCCGAAACAGTCTGTGTGTGATGGAGAGGAGATCTCAATTGCCAATGATAAGTAATAGTGTTTAACATCTGGTGTTTGAGGTTTGTTACAGAAGTTAGATTTGCTCAAGGGGTTTACAGTTGACTTCTTGGCATTATGGGTGTGTGTTATTCCCAAGGGAAAATAATACCTTTGCGACCTCCCTGTTCTACCAACCTGCATGAACATAAGGCTATACCCTAGACATGTGTTGGTTTCAACAATAGAGGCATTTTTAAGTATTTTTCCATTGTCAGCCAAGAGTGTCTGAAAATGTTCCTACTTTTTGACATTATAGTCATTTAGCAGACACTCTTATCCACATCAGTGACCTGACTGACAAACAGCTGGATGATTGGTCAGGCAGCTTGTGTTGTTGTATTGTGAGTCGTGTCTTGTTGGCTGTGATCCCATCTCCACACTAGAGCTTTATTTATTTATTCTGGTCCAGCAGAAGGAGCTCTGGCTGTGATTTTATCAGCTCATCAATGTTTTTTCCTTCAATTTTAACGCTTTTAACGGCTTTTCTTGCGTCACAAGAATGTTATTTTTCCATTAATTTAGGGTCAAATCCTTACTTAACCTCTGTGTGTTAAACTAACATTGGATTAACGTCAATGCCTAATGCACGTGAAAATCAATTATGTTGAATACTGTATTCACACCACAAAAACATCTCATCAGATTTGTGATCTCTCTCTTTTTCTCTCTATCCCTCTCCCTCTCTGTGTTTTGTTTGAGTTGGAGGTCTGTCTTCAGAGAGGGATAGACCATCTCTGTTTTGTCATGAGTGGATTATGCCTGTGATGAGACATTGAGGGATGAAGCCACTGGTGTGTGTGTGTGTGTGTGTGTGTGTGTGTGTGTGTGTGTGTGTGTGTGTGTGTGTGTGTGTGTGTGTGTGTGTGTGTGTGTGTGTGTGTGTGTGTGTGTGTGTGTGTGTGTGTGTGTGTGTGTGTGTGTGTGTGTGTGTGTGTGTGTGTGTGAGACTAGTAAACAAACAAAACATTTACCAACTGGGGACATTTTGTTATTCTAGGAGGGTTAAGGTTAGAATTAGGGTTAGAATGAGGGTTAGGGTTAATGTTAGTGTTAGGGTTAGAATGAGGGTTAGGGGCTAGGGTTAGGGTTAATGTTAGGTTTTTGGGTTAATGTTAGCGTAAGAGTATGAGTTAGGGTTTAGGGAAAGTAGGATGTTGAATGGGACTGAATTTTGTGTCCCCACAAGGTTAGCGTGTGTGTGTGTGTGTGTGTGTGTGTGTGTGTGTGTGTGTGTGTGTGTGTGTGTGTGTGTGTGTGTGTGTGTGTGTGTGTGTGTGTGTGTGTGTGTGTGTGTGTGTGTGTGTGTGTGTGTGTGTGTGTGTGTGTGTGTGTAAAGAGAGGAGGTGGGGGCGCTAGATATCAGCCCACTAGGCCTAAAGATGGGCGGGACACAGATGGACGGACAGACAGACTGTCGTCCACTCATTCAAGATCCTTAACTACACCATCAGATTATCCATGGGATTTTATGTGTGTGTGTATCATGAGTCATGGTAATGACTCGACAAAGCTCAGAGCTTTGCACAGTGCTTTGTTCAGCTGATTAGAGGATCTGACCAGCTTTGCATTAAGAGTCCCGTGTGGCTCAGTTGGTAGAGCATGGTGTTTGCAACACCAGCGTTGTGGGTTCGATTCCCATGGGGCACCAGTACAGGGGAAGAAAATGTATGAAATGTATGCATTCACTACTGTAAGTTGCTCTGGATAAGAGCGTCTGCTAAATGACTAAAATGTAATGTGAATGTAAGAGAAGGTGGGAATGGATCAGCATACCAGGGTCACATTGAGACAATGCATCCAGGTTTCCCTCCTCTGGTACAGCCAACATACACATTTTTATTGTGGCCCTGGACAAAAAAACTGATTCAACAAGGGCTTGATGATTAGTTGACAAGTAGAATCAGGTTTGCTTGTCTGGGGCCACAACAGAAATATGTTCTGTTGGGGGTACCACTGGGCAAAAACTGAATCAACGTTGTTTCCACGTCATTTTAGCCCCAAAAATATAAGTGATGACATTGAATCAATGTGGAAAACTCATTAGATTTGCAAAAAGTCATCTATGTAAGGTCATTTCATGTTTTAACCGAAATCCAATGACATGGTGACATTTTTTGTTATATTCACATTGAATTCACAATAGTTGACAACTCAACCAAATGTAAATCAAAACTAGATGTTGAACTGACGTCTGTGCCCAGTGGGTAGGCCAGTGGGTAGGCCAATATTCAGTTAGTGGAATCAGGGAATTTGTTGGTAAAACAGTTGTGTTAATAATATCAGTGACGGAGACTTCTGTCTTGGATTTAACCTGGAACAGCTCAAATGCACTCTTCCTGACTGTCCGGTGTTGTTCTAACAGCAGCCATAAGAACCTTGCACACTGGAAAAATCTTACTGCTGCCCATGGGCCACAACCCTGTAACAGAAAAGTAATAGCAGTTTTAGTGTAAAATGCATACTTATGTATTACAATGGTGTGTGTGTGTGTGTGTGTGTGTGTGTGTGTGTGTGTTAGTTAAATACTAGTATATTCCTTGTATGACCACCAGGTGTCACCAAGCTCATTCAGAATCTTCCAAGGAAATTCGGCTGACTGTTCATCTGGCTTCATTCACACCAGAGGTCCCAGTAGTTATCAGCAGGGGGAGTGTGAGTAAGTGTGCTGGATTAGATAAAAGCACGGAGGGACTTCACAAACAACCCCTTTGAGACTTTTTTGTTGTTGTTGTTGCTTTTTACAGTCCTTGATCTTTTGTCTTAGCTGATAGGGCCCTTGGCTTAGAATAACGTGACTGAATGAGTGTGTCTAGTAAGTGTGTTTCTCATCACACCCAACGTGATTCTGTGTGGCTACAGGGAGCATTCCATTAATTCTGTTCCAGATATTACTATGAGCAGGTCCTCCACAGTTAAGGTGCCACCAGCTGCCTGTGGACAGTACCACAGGAGGTTGGTGGCACCTTAATTGGGGAGGACGGGCTCGTAGTAATGACTGGAGTGGAATCGGTGGAATGGTATCAAATACATCACACACATTGTTTCTATGTGTTTAATGCCGTTGCATTCGCTCTGTTCCAGCCATTATTATGTGCCGTCCTCCCCTCAGTAGCCTCCTGTGGACAGTACATATTCTAAGTTAACTAGGCAGGTGAAGGTGGACTGAGTCAGTTACAGTGAGTAGCTCCCTGATGGATTGCATTGTTTCCAATGACAGTCGTGTTGCTTTGAAGAGTCGACCCGTTTCACCTTGACTGGGTAGGTAAAGTCTATTTATTGAAGTCATTACACAGTAGGTGTGAACAGGCCTACTGTAAATCAATATTTTGATGACTGGGGTTTGAATAATCTCACATAATTATGTTTGATTATTTATGCCTGTTCATTTTGATTATGCCCAGGTATACCTGTGCCTTGTTTATGGTAGAAATGTGAAGACATATTCCTGTCCCTACTGTATAACTGAGTGTAGAACACAATGCCAGGGTGAGCCACTGACTGTACTGCAGACATGTCTAACACAACAATGTTCCCCACGAGAATTTGAAGGTTAGATCAATTCCATTAAGCACATCTTGCTTCTCTCTGTGGATGGCATTGAGCAGCAGTCAATCTTATATAAGCTTCTTAACAATCAATGTTTTGTTTTATTCTCAGATTCTGAGATCCTGTAAGGTAAAATGCAGGCATGCTCACAATACTGTATGCCACAACAATATGGAAATAGATAATTTATTCATTAATCAATAGTTATGTTCCCACAGGGGTTGTGCTATAGATCATTTGGCCTAATGAAGTACACACTGTACATTTCACCACATATGGGCTTTCAGGTTCTGTTCCAGTGAACTGTTATGACACACGATATCATAAACTATGAGAACTAACTCAGACTAACATCAGAACAACACCTTGTCGTTCATTCAGGTCCAATTAATATTAACAGACTATACCATAATGTTATATAAACAACTGGAAGGCTTGTCTGTCTCAGGTTGCGTCCCAAATTGTACCCTATTCCCTATAGAGCCTGGTTAAAGGTAGCACACCCTCAATCTGTTCATTAATCATTAGCGAGGACATGACAATTTGGTGAGGGTTTCCAGGTAACCACAGAGCTGTGGAAGAATAGTTTATGCGTGTTACTCTTGTTCCCTGCATGTTTTACTCTGTTGCTGCTGAATGCATGTGTAGACCTTCCACATTGTTGTGTTATTTATCAATGGCGTTGCTTTGAGAGGCTTGAGCTACTGTTTCTGTTTGAAGTCTTTAGGTACTTACTTTGTTTCCAAACTTCTGTTCCTGCCCGGTTAGGCCGGCTGTGTGGGCGGAAGGTGTGCCTGGTAGCCTCCATCTCACTTTCCTGGCTCTGCCTTTGATTCCTGGCTGCGCGCCTGGCCTCTGAGCTCACTATGAAAGACTATTGCCTGTCTGTCGGTCAGTCGGCCAGTCGCGGTGGCATCCACAGGCCCTTCACACTGTGTTCCCAGACAAATAAAAGCACCGCTTTTATTAATATACCTCTGATATGACATTTTACCCTTCCTGGAATTCCTCTGTGAAATTCACCCCTTTGCCATTTCACCCCCTTGCCACCCCCTTGCCATTCACCTGGTGGTGAGTGTAGGCAACAACATGTCCGCCACGCTGACCCTCACCACAGGGCCCCTCGGGTGTATGCTTAGTCTCCTCCTGTACACCCTGTACACCTGTCGTATATAGCCAAGTTATCCTTACTCATTGTCTATTTATTATTACTTTTATTATTATGTGTTTTACTTTTCTATTATTTCTCTTTTCTTTCTTTCTGCATTGTTGGGAAGGGCCCGTAAGTAAGCATTTCACTGTTAGTCTCCACCTGTTGTTTACAAAGCATGTGACAAAACAAAAAGTGGTTTCCTTACCAATCCATGCTTATTTAAAAAAATGTTTTACATTTAAAAAAAAGTAAGTTTCAAAATGCTAACGTTTTAGCATTTGTGGCACAAGTCCCCGTACCGATATTGGCATTTTTCGTGCATCATATCCAAATCATCCGAAAGTTTCTAAAATGTATGCCTGAAAAACGCTAAAATCGGTAACATGACTTTTAGGCATTTGTGGTACAAATCCCATTTTAAGTTATGGTACGGATATCATTTTTCACACATCATGTTCAAATCATCTGTGGCTTTCTTTGAGCTTTCAGATGATCTGGACATGATGCGCAAAAAAATGCTCATATCAGTTCCAGGACTTGGATGGGATTTTTGCCACAAATGCTAAAACGTTACCATTTGGAAACAGTGCCATGTAAACTAAACCAAAATCACAGATTGCTGTCAAACCTTGTCCATAGACAGGTTCCCATAGCCTGTGAACAATGTCATTTTGTAATTTGGGTGAACTATCCCTTTAAGAAATGGCAAATGTTTAGTTTCACAACACGGGCATGTTGTGTAGAATCTCTGTATATATTCTGCTCATCTCATGTAACATCCACTTGTGTCCCAGGAAACAACAGCCTAACAGCAGCTGTGTTACTTTGGAAGTTCTGTGTTCCAAGAGGTCATTCCTACAAAGAATTCTGACCCACAGTTCTAGGAGCAGATGACATATGGGTATAGAGTAAGCTGACTTAAGAGCATGGTGACAGTTTAGATTAGTCGTCATAAGGAAAGTACACTTCAGCCATGCACTGCCCCATATGTACACTGCAGTTGGTAGAGTGAGAGAATAGCCAACCAGTGGTAAATCAAATCAGTACTCCGCTCTGACATTTTTACTGTATTCATCCTTGTGAATTGGCAACAATGTGGGGTATTTAAAATGCTATTGATAAATAGATTACAATGTTATAGTTCACCTGACCTGTGGTGAACAATAGCACAGGAAGGGAAGACTGTTGTTGTAGTGTGGAAGCGGACATGTTGCAGGAGAGCTTGGTCTCTGGGAGGTCCTCTTCATGAAGCTGTGGAGGCATCCCAAATGGCACCCTATTCCATTTAAATTGCACAACCTTTGTCCAGTAGCGCACTATAGGGTGTCATTTGGGATGCAACCCATGGGTGGGTGAGACACTTCCTTTACCGTTGAAGGGCTTGTTAAAAACACACTCTGGTCCTCTTAACTTTACTACCTAACTCCCAGATTGAAGAGTGTCAGAGACTCATCTCTCCATTTAGCTCCTGTTATAACTCATGTTATCTTGTACAGTATGTCATAAAATGTAACATTGAACTAAGATTTTCACCTCAAAAATCAACTTCATTCTTTGTATTGTAAATCTTGAATAAATAGTAAGGTGATCTGCTGTACCCCTGACCATTGCGTTCAGAAGAGAGAGAGAGAATTCCTCCTGCAGCTTTTCTGAACCTAATGGGGTGTGTGTGTGTGTGTGTGTGTGTGTGTGTGTGTGTGTGTGTGTGTGTGTGTGTGTGTGTGTGTGTGTGTGTGTGTGTACAGTGGCTTGCGAAAGTATTCACACACCCCCCCCCCCCCCCCCCCCGGCATTCTTCCTATTTTGTTGCCTTACAACCTGGAATTAAAATAGATTTTGGGGGGGGGGGGTTTGTATCATTTGATTTACACAACATGCCTACCACTTTGAAGATACAAAAATATTTGAAACAACACAAAAAAACAGAACAAGAGCATGCATAACTATTCACCCCCCCCCCCAGTCAATACTTTGTAGAGCCACCTTTTGCAGCAATTACAGCTGCAAGTCTCTTGGGGTATGTCTCTATAAGCTTGGCACATCTAGCCACTGGGATTTATGCCCATTCTTCAAGGCAAAACTGCTCCAGCTCCTTCAAGTTGGATCAGTTCCGCTGGTGTACAGCAATCTTTAAGTCACCCCAGATTCTCAATTGTATTGAGGTCTGGGCTTTGACTAGGCCATTCCAAGGCATTTAAACGTTTCCTCTTAAACCACTCAAGTGTTGCTTTAGCAGGGCCATTGTCCTGCTGGACGGTGAACCTCCGTCCCAGTCTCAAATCTCTTGAAGAGAGAGTGGAGTGTACGGCTTAATGTGGCCCTATGGACAGTTACTCCAATCTCCGCCGTGGAGCTTTGCAGCTCCTTCAGTGTTATCTTTGGTCTCCTTGTTGCCTCTCTGATTAATGCCCTCCTTGCCCGGTCCGTGAGTTTTGGTGGGTGGCCCTCTCTTGGCAGGTTTGTTGTGGTGCCATATTCTTTCCATTTTGAAATAATGTATTTATTAATGCCGTGGGATGTTCAAAGTTTCTGATATATTTTTTAAACCCAACCCTGATCTGTACTTCTCCACAACTTTGTCCCTGACCTGTTTGGAGAGCTCCTTGGTCTTCATAGTGCCGCTTGCTTGGTGGTGCCCCTTGCTTAGCAGTGTTGCAGACTCTGGGGCCTTTCAAAACAGTGTGTGTGTGTGTGTGTGTGTGTGTGTGTGTGTGTGTGTGTGTGTGTGTGTGGTGTGTGTGTGTGTGTGTGTGTGTGTGTGTGTGTGTGTGTGTGTGTGTGTGTGTGTGTGTGTGTGTGTGTGTGTGTGTGTGTGTGTGTGTGTGTGTGTGTGTGTGTGTGTGTGTGTGTGTATATATATTATGAGTAAGCTGATACTACTGCACTATAAGTTCTTTTTTTTCATTTCACTTCACCAATTTGGACTTTTGTGTATGCCCATTACATGAAATGCATTTAAATTACAGGTTGTAATGCAACAAAATAGGAAAAACGCCAAGGAGGGTGAATACTTTTGCAAGGCACTGTATATACACACACACATTTATGTATATACAGTACCAGTCAAATGTTTGGACAGACCTACTCATTCCAGGCCATCAGACTGTCAAATAGCCATCACTAGCCGGCTACCACCCGGTTACTCAACCCTGCACCTTCGAGGCTGCTGCCCTATATACATAGACATGGAATCACTGGCCACTTTAATAATGGAACACTAGTCACTTTAATAATGTTTACATACTGCTTTACTCATCTCATATGTATATACTGTATTCTATTCTAAAGTATCTTTGTCAATGCCACTCTGACATTGCTCGTTCTAATATTTATATATTCTTAATACCATTATTTTGCTTTTAGATTTGTGTATTGTTGTGAATTGTTACATACTACTGCACTGTTGGAGCTAGGAACACAAGCATTTAGCGACACCCGCAATAACATCTGCTAAGTATGTGTATGTGACCAATACAATGTGATTTGATATACAGTACCAGTCAAAAGTTTGGACACACCCATTAATTCCAGGGTTTTTCTTTATTTTTGCTATTTTCTATATTGTAGAATAATAGTTAAGACATCAAAAATATGAAATAACACATATGGAATCATGCAGTAACCAAAAAAGTGCTAAACAAATCAAAATATTTTTCAGATTTGAGATTCTTCAAAGTAGCCACCCTTAGCCTTGATGACAGCTTTGCACACTCTTGGCATTCTCTCAACCAGCTTCATGAGGTAGTCATCTGGAATGCATTTCAATTAACAAGTGTGCCTTGTTAATTTGTGGAATTTCTTTCCTTCTTAATACGTTTGAGACTATCAGTTCTGTTGTGACAAGGTAGGGGTGGTAAACAGAAGATAGCCCTATTTGGTAAAAGACCAAGTCCATATTATGGCAAGAACAACTCAAATAAGCAAAGAGAAATGACAGTCCATCATTACTTTAAGACATGAAGATCAGTCAATCAGGAAAATGTCAAGAACTTTGAAAGTTTCTTCAAGCGCAGGCGCAAAAACCATCAAGTGCTATGATGAAACTGGCACTCATGAGGACTGCCGCCGGAAAGGAAGACCCAGAATTACTTCTACTGCAGAGGATAAGTTAATTAGAGTTAATTGCACCTCAGATTGCAGCCCAAATAAATGCTTCAGAGTTCAAGTAACAGATGCATCTCAACATCAACTGTTCAGGGGAGACTGTGTGAATCAGGCCTTCATGGTCGAATTGCTGCAATGAAACCACTACCAAAGGACACCAATAATAAGAAGAGACTTGCTTGGGCCAAGAAACATGAGCAATGGACATTAGACCGGTGGAAATGTCTCATTTGGTCTGATGAATCCAAATTTGAGATTCTTGGTTCCAACCGGCGTGTCTTTGAGACGCAGAGTAAGTGAACGGATGATCTCAGCGTGTGTGGTTCCCACCGCGAAGCATAGAGGAGGAGGTGTGGGGCTGCTTTGCTGATGACACTATCTGTGATTTATTTAGAATTCAAGGAACACAACCAGCATGGCTACCACAGCATTCTGCAGCGATACACCATCCCATCTGGTTTGTGCTTAGTGGGACTATCATTTGTTTTTCAACAGGACAGTGACCCAACACACCTCCAGGCTGTGTAAGGGCTATTTGACCAAGAAGGAGTGATGGAGTGCTGCATCAGATGACCTGGCCTCCACAATCACCCAACCTCAACCCAATTGAGATGGTTTCTCGGACAACTCAAAGATTCCTAGATGCCCTTCCAGACTCCCTCCGCCTACCCAAGGACGTCCGAGTACAAAAATTGGTTAACTTCTTGCATCTAGGTGTTCCACTAGCGGAACCCCGTTCCGCCAGCGGGACCCTTAGCCAACAGCCAATGGAACAGCAGGGCGTGAAATTCAAAACATTAAAAATCGAATAATTTCAATTTCTCAAACATATGACTATTTTACACCATTTTAAAGATACACGTCTCCTGAATCCAACCACGTTGTCCGATTTCAAAAAGGCTTTACAGCGAAAGCAAAACATTAGATTATGTTAGGACACCACCTAAACAAGAAAAGCCACACAGCCATTTTCCTAGCAAGGAGATGTGTCACAAAAACCCAAAATCCAGCTAAAATGAAGCACTAACCTTTGACAATCTTCATCAGATGACACTTCTAGGACATCATGTTACACAATACATGTATGTTTTGTTCGATCAAGTTCATATTTATATCCAAAAACAGCATTTTACATTGGCGCGTGATGTTCAGAAAATGATTTGCCTCCAAAACTTCCGGTGAATGTGCACATTCATTTACAGAAATACTCATCATAAACGTTGACAAAATATACAACAATTATTTAAAGAATTATAGATATACTACCTCTTAATGCAACCACTGTGTCAGATTTCAAAAAACTTCACGGAGAAAGCACATTGTTCAATATTCTGAGTACAGAGCTCCGCCATCAATGCAAGCTATACAGTTAGCCGTCAAGCCACGGCGTCGTCAAAACTCTAAAATACTGTTAGAAATATTTTCTTACCTTTGCTGATCTTCGGCGGAATGCACTCGGAAGGACTCCCACTTCCACAATACATTTTCATTTGTTTGATAAAGTCCATAATTTATGTCCAAATACCTCAGTTTTGTTGGCGCGTCCAGAACACTATTCCAAAGGCACGAGACGGGGGCGCAAATCAATAGACGAAAAGTTCAAAAGTTCCATTACCGTTTGTAGAAACATGTCAAACGCTGTTTACAATCAAACCTTAGGGTATTTTTAACATAAACAATCGATAATATTCCAACCGGACAATAGCGTATTCATTACAGAAGAAAAATAAAAAATGCTATCCATGTGTGAATGCGCATGAAGTAACTACATGACCTCAGACAGTCCACTGCTTGAACCGGCTGTTATTCGGTCAAACTTCACCATAGAAGACTCAAACAACTTTGTAAAGACTGTTGACATCTAGTGGAAGCCTTAGGAAGTGCAAGTTGACCCCAATCACACTGTAGTTTCAATAGAAAATGGTCTGAAAGACTACAAGTCTCAGACTTCCCACTTCCTGGTTGGATTTTTCTCAGGTTTTTGCCTGCCATATGAGTTCTGTTATACTCACAGACATCATTCAAACAGTTTTAGAAACTTCAGAGTGTTTTCTATCCAAATCTACTAATAATATGCAAATATTTGACTCTGGGCCCGAGTAGTAGGCCGTTTAATTTGGGTGTGTTTTTCATCCGGCCGTGAAAATACTGCCCCCTATAGCGAAGAGGTTAACCACCTAACTGAGGAACTAAATGTAACCTTGCGTAATACCCTAGATGCAGTCTCACCCCTAAAAACAAAAAAACATTTGTCATAAGAAACTAGCTCTCTGGTATACAGAAAATACCCGAGCACTGAAACAAGCTTCCAGAAATTTGGAACGGAAATGGCGCTACACCAAACTGGAAGTCTTCCAACGAGCTTGGAAAGACAGTATCGTGCAGTATCGAAGAGCCCTCACTGCTGCTCGGTCATCCTATTTTTTCCAACTTAATTGAGGAGAATAAGAACAATCCAAATGTATTTTTGACACTATTGCAAAGCTAACTAAAAAGCAGCATTCCCCAAGAGAGGATGGCTTTCACTCAGTAGTGATAAATTCATGAACTTCTTTGACGAAAAGATCATGATTATTAGAAAGCTAGTTACGGACTCCTCTTTAAATCTGCGTATTTCTCCAAAGCTCAGTTCTCCTGAGTCCGCACAACACTGCCAGGACCTAGGATCAAGGGAGACATTCAAGTTTTTTAATCCTATATCTCTTGACACATTCATGAAAATAGTAATGGCCTCTAAACCTTCAAGCTGCATACTGGACCCTATTCCAACTAAACTACTGAAAAAGCTGCTTCCTTTGCTTGGCCCTCCTATGTTGAACATAATAAACGGCTCCCTATCCACCGGATGTGTACCAAACTCACTAAAAGTGGCAGTAATAAAGCCTCTCTCTCTCTCTTGAAAAAGCCAAACCTTGACCCAGAAAATATTTAAAAAACTATCGGCCTATATCGAATCTCCCATTCCTCTCAAATTTTAGAAAAAGCTGTTGCACAGCAACTCACTGCCTTCCCAGAGACAAACAATGTATACAAATTGCTTCAGTATGGTTTTAGCCCCATCATAGCACTGAGACTGCACTCTTGAAGGTGGTAAATTACCTTTTTAATGGCATCAGACCAAGGCTCTGCATCTGTCCTCGTGCTCCTAGACCTTAGTGTTGCTTTTGACATCATCGATCACCACATTCTTTTGGAGAGATTGGAAACCCAAATTGGTCTACACGGACAAGTTCTGGCCTGGTTTAGATCTTATCTGTCGGAAAGATATCAGTTTGTCTCTGTGGATGGTTTGTCCTCTGGCAAATCAACTGTAAGTTTCGGTGTTCCTCAAGGTTGAGTTTTAGGACCACTATTGTTTTGACTATATATTTTACCTTGTCGTGATGTCATTCGGAAACATAATGTTAACTTTCACTGCTATGCGGACGATACACAGCTGTACAATTCAATGAAACATGGTGAAGCCCCAAAATTGCCCTCCATGGAAGCCTGTGTTTCAGACAGGCTTCAGGAAGTGGATGGCGGCAAATTATTTACTTTTAAATTCGGACAAAACAGAGATGCTTGTTCTAGGTCCCAAGAAACAAAGAGATCTTCTGTTGGATCTGACAATTAATCTTGATGGTTGTACAGTCATCTCAAATAAAACTGTGAAGGACCTCGGCGTCACTCTGGACACTGATCTCTCTTTTGACGAACATATCAAGACTATTTCAAGGACCGCTTTGTTTCCAACCTTCGTAACATTGCAAAAATCAGAAACTTTATGTCCAAAAATGACGCAGAACAGTTAATTTGGGCTTTTGTCACTTCTAGATTAGACTACTGCAATGCTTTACTTTCTGGCTACCTGGATAAAGCACTAAATACATTTCAGTTAGTGCTAAACATGGCTGCTAGAATCTTGACTAGAACCCAAAAATGTGATCATATTACTCCAGTGCTAGCCTCTCTATACTGGCTTCCTGTTAAGGCAAGGGCTGATTTGAAGGATTTACTGCTAACCCACAAAGCATTACATGGACTTGCACCTACCTATCTCTCCGATGTTGCCATGCCGTTCATACCTACACGTTCACTATGGTCGCAAGACGCAGGCCTCTTTATTTTCCCTAGAATTTCTAAGCAAACAGCTGGAGGCAGGGCTTTCTCAGCTGGAGGCAGACTCGGTCTCAACCTTTAAGTATTTATTAAAGACTCATCTCTTCAGTGGGTCCTATGATTGAGTGTAGTCTGGCCCAGGGGTGTGAAGGTGAACAGAAAGGCACTGGAGCGACGAACCACCCTTGCTGTCTCTGCCTGGCCGCTTCCCCTCTCACCACCGGGATTCTCTGCCTCTAACCCTATTATGGGGGCTGAGTCACTGGCTTACTGGTGCTCTTCCATTCCGTCCCTAGGAGGGGTGCGTCACTTGAGTGGGTTGAGTCACTGATGTGATCTTCCTGTCCAGCATTGGCACCCCCCTCGGGTTTGTAAAGGGCTTTATAAAAAACATTTGCTTGATTGATTTGGGATGAGTTGGACTGCAGAGTGAAGTAAAAGCAGCAAACAAGTGCTCAGCATATGTGGGAACTCCTTCAAGACTGTTGGAAAAGCATTCCAGGTGAAGCTGGTTGAGAGAATGTCAAGAGTGTGCAAAGCGGTCGTCAAGGCAAAGGGTGGCTACTTTGAAGAATCTCAAGTATAAAATATATTTTGATTTGTTTAACACTTTTGGTTACCACATGATTCGATATGTGTTATTTCATAGTTTTGATGTCTTCAGTATTATTCTAATCTACAATGTAGAAATAAAGAAAAACCATAAAATGAGTAGGTGTGTCCAAAGTTTTGACTGGTTGTGTGTGTGTGTGTGTGAGAGTCTGCACACTCCAATCAGATGCAATTTCAGAGTGTTAATTTTCTAAGCTTTTGGTCTGTGATGACCTTCCTCTGAGCAATAATGGAATGATTAAAATGAATTTGCTTCAAAATGTTGTATAAGTAAAAAGTTATTATATTACTGTGTGCTTTTGTGTGTGTGTGTGTGGGGGGGGCAGGCAGGCAGGCAGGCAGGCAGGAGATGGACCAGATAGTGTAAGAGAATGGGACATGTTTCCTGCCATGAAAACACCATTGTAGGATGGAGGTTGTTTACTTCCCTTGTTAAGGTAACAGCCAAATTGGCAAGAATCTGCCGTGGAGCTATCACTACATAGAACATGATGATCAAAAGCACTCTTAATCTGAGGGACCCATCAAAACTACCCTATTACAGTTCCAATGCAGATGTTTTTATCCCAATATCAAATCATTTCTGGCTAACAATTAAGTACCTTACTGTGATTGTTTCTTTTTTGACCATTTTCATTGAAAACAAAGTGCTCTCTTACAAAAGAGCCATTTCTCAAACAAGAATTTTGCTAGGACTGTCTGGGAGTGGTCTGAGTGGGGAAGGGAAAACTGAGAATTTGTAGGTTTGGAACTCTCATTCCTATTGGTGTATTAACTAATTTATCACATGGTGATGTCACCATGGAAGGCCAAAGCTCCATCCCATCAAAACAGGCAGAAACAGCACTTACACTAAAAGGGCATCATAATTTTCACAATTCATAGTATTATTCCAACCTCATAGTGTGGAAATATAAGTACATAAAACACTGAGATTTTTAACTGCACTGAGGCCTTGAAGCAATCGCAAAGGTCTTTGCGGAAAAATTTGAGGATCATATGTTACATCTTATCTATGATATTGATGATTTATTCCCTTATCACTCTCTTAGCAATTGAAACATGCAGGATGGAATTGAGACAGAAACATGTGTATCACATCATCATAGCGAGGTAAGTTTCAGATATGATACTATATACTGTATCCCTCTGATGTCTCCAGGAGAGAACACTGTTTCCAGTGTCTCTGTGACCTGCATGTTATCAATCAATCAGAGATCAATCACTGTTTTGCCTTCTTTAGCAACCTACTTTCCCCTCTGCTGGAGGTGTAGATTAATCAAACACCACACAGAGGTACAACAGCCTTTGTTCATGAAGAAATGTACACACTCCACAGCCCCTGTCAGCTGCATTGATCTTTATTCAAGCTTTCTCACAGAGTATTTGTTACGTTTCCCAGTTTCTGTGTTATGGGCTTGTGTATATGTATGTGTGTATTTCAGGAAATGGCTTCCTGGATTCACCCAAGCGGCTGATTGGTCGGCCCCATTGCAGATTGGAGCTCTGATCCCGCCCTCTCGTTAGGGGATACCGCTGTCGGCAATTACAAACTCCTTCTGCAGCTGGATAAAAGCCAGTGTTCCTTTGTTAGGAGAGAGAGCTTCTCGGATGTCCTGTGTTGGTTGTTGAGCAGAGACAGTTTTGTTGAAAGTGGTTTGTAGCTGCTACTACTGAGGTATGTGTGTGCGCCAATAGGACTCAGTGTTTTTGATTATTGAAATTGTTCACTTTAAGTTTGTATTATTCTGTTTTATTTGTTCCCAGGGGGAAGGGGAAGGCACCTTGGGAGTGCTTAGGCAAGAGGCCTGTGGGAATACATATACCCGTAGTATGTACTCTGTCTATGCACACTAGGTAAGACCTGGGCGGACAACCCCCTGTATTTAGGTTAGCGCACCAGGTGGTGTTAAGGTTAGGTAAGTAGTAGGCAGGTAAGGTAGGAGAGGGGACTCTAACTTTTTACTTTCTTTGCTTTGGTTTTGTCCAGCCCCTTTTCCCCACAATACCATGTTAAGGAAATAAATTCCCAGTAAATGGTAATATTCTCTGCTTCTGTCATCCTTACCTGCACCTACTGTCACATACCTCTTTCACTCCACCTACAGTCACATACCTCTTTCACTCCACGGGGAGTTGAGTAGCAGGGTGTTGCGTTCCCTCCTCCAAGAGGTGTGTGTAAGAGTATTGTATGTAATTATTGTTATAAAAGTTAATATCATTCACACTCACAGAAACCTAATATCAGAGCCAATATGATAATTTCAAAATAATGGTAGTTGGTGTACCGAATGAAGTTTTTCTACCGTACCACTTGGAGTGTGTACAGTACACTTTTCTTTCTCAATACATTACTTTTCAGTCTTACCTTTACACTATTTCCAAATTCATCGCTACATTGTCTACATTCATTGAGTGTGACTCTTTCTCAATCCCTGCGTGTGATTTCTATGGATAATCCCAACCGACGTGTCAGATGACCTAGAAAATGGACTTCTCTTCGTTTCCATGCTGTATGCCAATATCTGTCAAAGCCCACAGTCCCTGGCTGCTAACTCTCTGCTCTTAAAGTTTACATATTTTAAATGTAACATTTATCAAGGCGAGTAAGAGCAAATTCTTATTTACAATAATAGACTACCAAGAGGCAAAAGGCTGGGATTAAAAATGTAGGACAAAACACATCACGACAAGAGACTCACCACAACACTGCATAAAGAGAGACATAAAACACAGCATGGCAGCAACACATGACCACATGGTAGCAACACAATATGGCAGTAGCACAAAATGGAAATGGTAGCAGCACAAATATGGTTATATTCATTGTTAGGCAGAGACAACTCTGTCTGATCGGTAACCTCTGACCACTAGCATGAGATGTTTTGGCATCACTTGCCTTTCAAAGGGTTAGAGACTTGCCTGTTCATTGGCGTGGCCAATGAGATGCAGAGATATTGCCAGGTTGGGAATCGGAGACACCTGCATTCTCCACGCTATCCTTCGGGACTCCTTGTCACGGAAACCCTGTGCACTCAGTCTGGTTGGGGTTGACAACACTATCTGATAATATCTCGCTGGCTGGGCCCCGGCTTGTTCCGGCCCATTTCACACAATCACACTAGTATAAGGATGTCCCCTACCCCACCCACAATACCAGACTATCTGGCTTGGTTGGTCTTGGTATCAGACCTGGGTTCAAGTAGTATTTGACATCTTTCAAAATACTTTATCTGTGCTTGATTGAGCTTATCTGCACCAACAGAACCAATTAAATAATCTAGAGGTGGAAGGTAGCTCCGTTTTGTAACAAGACTGTGTCTATATGAAGAAACCAGACAATATCAGTTTCATTAAGCCTTTAAAATCGATAGATCAATATATCACCAAGTAACCGGGAGAGAGTGAGCAGTCAGTTATTCACAAGTGAACCAATCTGTGAGTGGAGCGACGCTGAGATTCGAGCTCAACACGCCATGGCTTCCCTTAGAGGAAAAGACAAAGAACAACTTGGAGATGCAAATGAGAGCAGCAAACAGCTGGAGGATATCCAGGAAACATAGTTAAAATGCTCTAAATGTTCACCAAAACAAACACTGTTACAGTCTGTTGTTAAAGGTTGATTTGCTCGTGGGGAAAGTGGAGTCTATCGGATCAGATATGCATTACAGGGCCGGAGCATGGACGAACAAGACACAAAACTGGTCTTCTTGAAACCTAAGTGCAAACTTTAGAAGATGAACTGGATCAGCTCGAAAAATGGTTGATACAAAATAATATGAGAATATTGTCCTTACTGGAGGATGAGGAAAAAGGAGAACTTTCCAGCTATGTGATCAAGTTGATATCGGGGGAGCTTGACGTGGAGGTGTCGCCGGAGGATCTGGAGCGATGCCATTGGATCGCCGTGAAGCAGAAGAACGCCAAATACCCTCTCATGGTAATGTTTAAGCTGTGGAAATATCAGACCAGGGTCAACATTCTGAGGGCACAGGGGGGAAAGGAGATTAAGATCCAGGACCAGTCCATTCAATTCATCCAGGACCTACTGGTAGACTGAGGAAGAAGCAATTCATTCCGATCGGACAGTCACTTAAGGAAAAAGGGATTAAGTCTCAACTCCGATTCCCAGCAGTACTATGGGTATGGAAGGGAACACAGAGAATGGAGTTCACAAGCACTGATGAAGCCATGAACAGGCTGCAGGAAACCTTTCCAGTTGAAAGAGAGCCCAGTGCCCCCAGGAGTGGCAGAAGCAGAAAACATATATAAGCACACTAGACCACATACAGTGATGCCCAAGACAAGCTTACCGTAAATTGATATAATATTGCTTCCCCATCCCCCAATACAATTTAGACTCTATTGTCCCCAAGTCACTGTTTTTCTCTAGAAAGTAACTATATAATTAGTAGATGCCAATGAGATACATGGACACTGAAAGGACAATACAAAAGAGGATATATAGCATGTAAGTCAATAATTGTCAATAATTGTTCTATGGATGTGTGTGTGGGTGAGAGAGTGTGAGTTGGGTGGGAGAAAGGGGAGAGAACAGGGAAGGGGTGGTGGAGAAGGATGGATTTGGTTTGGAAGAGAGAGAAGGATGGACTTAATTATACTAAATTGTAATTGTATTTCTTTTTTCTTTTTTTATGTTTTATAAACCCATGGTAAAATGAATAACTGTTCTGGATAGATTATCAAATATATGTACAATGTACAGTACTAGTCAAAAGTTTGGACACACCTACTCATTCCAGGGTTTTTCTTTATTTTTTACTATTTTCTACAATGTGGAAAAATAGTGAAGACATCAAAACTATGAAATAACACATGGAATCATGTATTAACCAAAAAAGTGTTAAACAAATCAAAATATATTTTATATTTGAGATTCTTCAAACCAGCCACTATTTGCCTTGATGACAGCTTTGCACACTCTTCGCATTCTCTCAACCAGCTTCACCTGGAATGCTTTTCCAACAGTCTTGAAGTAGTTCCCACATATGCTGAGCACTTGTTGGCTGCTTTTCCTTCACTCTGCAGTTCAAAATAAATATTCTCTAGAAATGCCAACTCTGCCCACCTGAATCCTATTAGAACCCAGGTGTGGTTGATATTGACCCCTGGCTTGGTCTGTCTGGAATGCATTAGGAGGAGGTCATACATGGCCAGTCAGGGCTATGGGAGGGAGAGAGAGATGCTGTGCTGCTGCTCACAGAGAATTGATGTCAGAAACCTTGAACAGCACCTCCTCCCAGGCTGAGTGAGGCTCCTGCAGCAGTTAGCACATTTCCAAGTGTGCATCTGAAATTGGCATCCTGTTCCCTATATGGGGCACTACTTTTACTTACTTTTGAGCCCTGTAGGCTCTGGTAAAAAGCAGTGCACTATATATGGAATGGGGTGCCATTTCAGACACATCACAGTGTTCCTCTTACTAGTAGTGGCTCCTTTGCTACTTATTTCAAAAAGAGACAGAGGCATTACAATGTAAAGTTTTTATTTTGTATAGCATATTTACTTTATATTTTCTGCGATATGTATTGTCTTTACAATGTGTGCAAGCAAGGGGAAATAGATATAAAGTCACATTACACAACTTTGCATAAATTATTCATATAGATATCTTCAACATGGGCAAATGTGTTCTATACAAATATATACATTGGAAAACCTATACTTTATTTTACCTACACTTTATTTTACATCAGTATTTTCTTTTGATTCCCTCTTGTTTGGCACAATGAAATCATTGAAAAAATAAGCTTGTATTGTCAGTCACATCCTATAGAATACATAGGCAAAATGTGTAGCCTGGTGATATAATTTCTTTTTATCATGCGTGCTACGTCCAAAACACAGCACGCATGATTTCCCTAGGCAGGAAGTCAGGAAGTGTTTCTGTGTGTGAGTTTTTCCCCACGTAGCCCTGCTGTAGAATGTTTTTTGTTTTTTTCAAATGTTGCTATGCTGTGGAGGCTGTGATAGGAACTGTGACACAGTATATACAGTGCATTTGGAAAGTATTCAGACCCCTTGACTTTTTCCATATTTTGTAACCTTACAGCCTTATTTTAAAACCAATTAAATTGTTTTTTTCCCCCTCATCAATCTACACACAATACCCCATAATGACAAAGCAAAAACAGATTTGTAGAAATGTTAGTAAATGTATAAAACATTAAAAAAAGAAATATCACCTTAACATAAGTATTCAGACCCTTTACTCAGTACTTTGTTGAAGCACCTCTGGCAGTGACTACAGCCTCAAGTCTTCTTGGGTGTGATGCTACAAGCTTGGCACAGTTGTATTTGAGGAGTTTCTCCCATTCTTCTCTGCAGATCCTCTCAGCTCTGTCAGGTTGGATGTGGAGCATTGCTGCACAGCTATTTTCAGGTCTCTCCAGAGATTTGGCTGGGCCACTCAAGGACATTCAGAGACTTGTCTTGAAGCCACTCCTGCGTTGTCTTGGCTGTGTGCTTAGGGTCATTGTCCTGTTGGAAGGTGAACCTTCGCCCCAGTCTGAGGTCCTGAGCGCTCTGGAGCAGGTTTATATCAAGGATCTCTCTGTACTTTGCTCCCTTCATCTTTCCCTTGATCCTGACTAGTCTCCCAGTCCCTGCTGCTGAAAAACATCCCCACAACATGATGCTTCCACCACCATGCTTCACCATAGGGATGGTGCCAGGTTTCCTCCAGACAATTCAGGCCAAAGATTTTAATCTTGGTTTCATCAGACCAGAGAATCTTGTTGATTGGTGGAGTGCTTCAGAGATGGTTGTCCTTCTGGAAGGTTCTCCCATCTCCACAGAGGAACTCTGGAGCTCTGTCAGAGTGACCATCTGGTTCTTGGTCACCTCCATGACCAAGGCCCTTCTCCCCCGATTGCTCAGTTTGGCCGGGTGGCCAGCTCTAGAAAGAGTCTTGGTGGTTCCAAACTTATTTCATTTAAGAATGATGGAGGCCACTGTGTTCTTTGGGATCTGTGCTTTGAGATCTGTGCCTCAACACAATCCTGTCTCAGAGTTCCATTGACAATTCCTTCTACCTCATCATGGCTTGGTTTTTGCTCTGACATGCGCTGTAAACTGTGGGACCTTATATAGACAGGTCTGTGCATTTCCAAATTATGTCCAATCAATTGAATTTACCACAGGTGGACTCCAATCAAGTTGTAGAAACATCTCAAGGATGATCAAAGGAAACAGGATGCACCTGAGCTCATTTTCGAGTCTCATAGCAAAGGGTCTGAATACTTATGTAAATAAGGTATTTCTGTTTTTTATTCTTTAAACCTGTTTTTGCTTTGTCATTATGGGGTATTGTGTGTAGATTGATGAGGAAAATACTTAATTTAATCCATTTTAGAATAAGGCAGTAACGTAACAAAATGTGGAAAAAGTCAAGAGGTCTGAATACTTTCCGAATGCATTTTATATTAAATAATTTGCCTTTTATTTTTATTTTACTAGGCTGATGGTGCCTGCATCTGATGGTCAGTCTCAGCGGAGGGAGAGAGCAGCAGGCTGAGGGTCCGCCTCTCAACATCCCTCCATTCTCCCTTTCCTTTACTGACACAGAGTTGCTGAAACTTTATTTCTGCCTCATGCACAAATTAATGTTGTTACTCCTATGAACAAAGAAAGGGAACTATTCTTCAATATTAAAAAAGACCCAAGCCACTAATAATAACAACAATGCAAGCCTATCGATACACTTTCCTCCTCATTCATTACTGCTTCAGTGCTTGTTGTAACGCTGAGTGGAAATAGGAAGAAAGCGCATTTTAGGTCTTATAAAACTGTTGAATACAAAGTGTTTACAGTGCTGAGTAAGAACTTAAACATGAACTCAATCATAAAAACAGCAGTTCTTTGCTGTATTCGTTGACAGTCTCTCTCTAGTCATGGTTTTAAATGTTTCAAAATCTCACAGTATCAATTTTGCTGTAGCTACGTTACTGTAGCTACGTTACTGCAGACATGATAAACATCCGATTGGCCAGTAGTAGGTTTATAGTGCGCTTGATTTGCTCTCTGTGCCCACTGGGAAGGCAGAGTTTGTACCTTCAGACACATGAAATGGTTAAAAATGGCAGTCGATTGTGATTGATCCGTTGGTGACCACTGCTCTAGAAAGTTAGGTTAAGTTCAATCTCGTGGTCTGATATTTCTCCACAGTATAGAGGGAACATTGCCTGGGGCAGGGGCGCAACTTTCACTGGGGACAGGGAGACATGCCCCCCCCCCCCCCCCCCCCCCCAGTTTTATACGTGGAATGTGATACAAAACGAGGCTTGTGTGCTTTAGGACCTCCGAGTGGTCGGGTAGGCTGTTTTGAGTGTTTATCCCCCCCCCCCCCCCCCCACACTTCTAAAAACAAAGTTGCGCCCCTGGCCTGGTGTGTCTGTGTAGAAATCCAACAGGCAGGCAGACACCTCTGTTGCTTTGTAAACCATCCAGGCCCAATTCGTTTTTTAATTCACACAGAGAGTGGCTCACTGGGGAAATATGGCCAACACAGACGGCAACCTGTGATCTAATCCAGGGTCCTTAGTCACTGAGATCTGTCGTCATCTGAATTAGTCTAGGTTTTGCTGGAGATATTCCTAGACCGGAAAATCATTAGTGCATTGGAAAGAGGACACTGGGAGTGTGGAATGTTTTAGAAATTATTAAAATTCCATTTTTTTACTCAACTGATATAGCTGTTGGTATTTAGATAGTTCAGATGATCTGTTCCTTTTCGATTTTACATTTTCAAATTCAGATCTGATGTATTTCACCCATTATAAACTGTATTAGACTCCAGAGAATCAGGTTTGGAACCTGTTGAAACACTGGCCTGTAGACATATGGCACATAAAATATCATCTTCAATTTATAACATGTTTTACCAGAGGAAATAGCTTTTCACTTTGTGATTTTGGTTTATCACTGACTTCTCAAGACTTCATTCTTGAGATGTTTTTCTGACAGACAATCCAGACAATATATCCCAAAACAACTGTGTAATGCTCATCTATTTTAGGGACACATCAATCAATCAGTGTCAGTATGCCACCCGTTTTAAAGTGGTACCTTGAAAGTCTTATAATTGTCAAGTCAATAAGAGTCAATCAATAAATAACCACTAGCTTGTGTTTGTGCGTTTAACTCGTTGTGTTAGGTCTCTGCTTGACTAGATTGAATGGAGAACTAAGGGGAGTTGTCGCTGTCTTTCCAAGTGCCGGAACTGCACATTGGGCTTCGGTTGGTCATTTTAGTCAATACCGTATTTCTCCGGAGACTGCTGTCCGAGTCCTCTTTCTTGAACTTGTATCGTAATTTATTACAGCACGGGAAACAGAGAGTAAAGTCGTGAAGGAGATGCCCGCTGAAGATCATGTATATCCACGGGTTACAGCAGCTGTTTAGACTCGCGAGGAGCGCGGACAGTGTGACAGCGGTGTTCTCAGATTCTGGAAGGAAACGGAAAAAAGGAAATTACCAAAGATAACTAATTTGTCCAACCGCTGGGGTATAAATCAACGGTGCCGTGAAATCACAATTACTTAATACAATCTCTTACATGCTGATCTATATTTAAACACCTGACATCTCCATATAGTGCACGTTATGGTACAGGATTAAAACGACTTTGTCTATGATGTCAGGACACCATACATGTTATGCATATTTAGCTACATTTCCACTTAAACGATTTTATTGTTATTTCGATTATATGTATTCTGTGTTTAAATGTTGTAACGGAATTGTGCGGTGTGCCTGGTGCTCTAAAGGATTATGCACAATTATATCAACACGATCTCACACTCAGTTTGTGCAAATATGTACAAAAAGTATTTAATCAGATTTCGTTCATTTTTGTGTGGCTTAATTCGTGTGAAAACACACAAATTTGTTTGCGACTTCATATATATAAAAATACATTTTCGGAGGGCAAACTTCGGAACAATGCATTTTGGTCAATGGTGTTCTACATTGCCTTTTTGTGTCCCACATTTATTTATATATATTTAAAAAACGTGTTAACAACCCAATATTTTTAATCAACCAGGTTGTCACCGAAATACTTATAATAGTATAGTAGACTTATTTTTATTATTAATGCCAATGCTGTTTTCTATGTTTGTTTTCGCTAAATATTTTGGGATACTAGTGCTATGTCAGATTTTATGGTTGACAGATTAGAGTAAAAAGCTTTATTTGTCTTATTTTTTTTGTATTGATGAAGGTATTTGATTGGGGAATGGGGATACATTTTCAAGATGGGAAATTAGTTCACCAATAAATGTGGGGAAACAGAAGACCTGGAAAAAAATCTGTTTGTTTTAAAGTCCCCTGGTGCAACTGCATGGTATTTGCCACTATAATAAGTCTGGACTATGATCAATTAAACCATATCAATGCAGTTAAACAGGTTCATGTAAAATAATGAATTATGTTGGCTTACACTTATGACACTTCCAAGGGCGTTTCATGATGATTATTACGGTCGTGTCAATCATGTTATATACTTAGGCTATTTTAACAGGGCATATCCCAGCATTATAGGCCTACTGCCTCTGCCCAGAGGAATACTAGGCTTTCATGGCAATGGCCGTTAGAGTTCACTTTGCCACATTTGAGCCAGGTTAGACTCCCTGTTGCAGCTTTCACTTTCGTCCGCTGTATTGGTGGATGTGTTGGGATCATGTCCAGATCATGTCTAGTTAGTGATCTAGTGGTGGGAAGCATTCTGTTTTTCAACATTGTGTTGGGTGTAATTACATTGATATATCTAGAGAACAATGGATAAGCAACAATGGGCATGGCGGATGGAAGTAGTCACTAAAGGTGTGATCAAGCGTTGAAGTTGAATTTGCCTGAAGCTGAATGGAAAGTGCTATGCCCTGATCAGTTATTCAGAAGAAAATTCTCTGTGACTGTCTATTCTAAATAAGTTAATTTACCAGGGTTGACCCAAAACAAACACACTGTAGGCATATCAGCACCGGTCTGTACCCTACCTGCCCTAAGCTCTCTCCTGGCCCCTTACACTAAGTCTGAATTTGTCCTGCTAGGTAACCTAAACTAGGACATGCTTAAACCACCTGACCAAGTCCTAAAGCAATGGGAGTCCCTAAACATTTCTCAGATTATTACCAATCCCACAAGGTATGACTCCAAACATCCTCGATGTTATCCTCACAAATAATCCTGATAGGTATCAGTCTGGTGTTTTCTGTAATGACCTTAGTGATCACTGTTTTACAGCCTGTGTTTGTAATGGCTGCTCAGTGAAACTGAGTCATTAGTTCTGACTTGTCATAGATGCTTGCTAAAAATCTTACTTCATGACCTGGCCTCTGTAAATTGGTACAGAATCAACTTCATTCCATCTGTCAAAGACGCTTGGACCTTCTTTTTTGATATTTTCAGTGATATTGTTATCAAACACGACCCCATAAAGAAAATGAGAATTAGAAACAGGTTCAGCCCCTGGTTCGACCGTGATCTTGCAGAGTTACTCCACCTCAAGAATTACATTTGGCGAAAGGCTCGGCACACATACTCAGGCTGACTGGCTCTCATTCAGGCAAATTAGAAGTAAGTACACCCAGGCTATCTGGAAGGCCAAAGTTAGTTACTTTAAGGAGCAGTTCTCTCTCTGTGGGTCTAACACCAAGAAGTTCTGGAAAACGATTAAAGACCTGGAGAATAAACCCTCCTGCTCACAGCTGCCCATGTCCCTTAATGTTGATGATGTGGTTGTTACTGACAAGAAGCACATGGCTGAGGTTTTTAATAAGCACTTCATTAAGTCAGGATTCCTATTTGACTCAGCCATGTCTCCTTGCCCATCCAACATTTCCTCATCTCCCACCCCTTCTAATGCGACTAGCCCCGATGCTCCTCCCTTTTTCCCCCTGCCCGCTACAAAGTTTCTCCCTGCAGGCGGTCACTAAGTGGAGGTGCTAAAGGAGGTCCTTAAACTTGACCCCAAAAAAACATCTGGGTCAGATGGTTTAGATCGTTTCTTCTTTAAGGTTGCAGCCTCTTTCATCGCCAAGCTGGTCTCTGACCTTTTTAACCTGTCTCTCCTCTCTGGGGAGGTTCCCATTGCTTGGAAGGCATCCATAGTTCATCCTTTATTTAAAGGGGGAGATCAAGCTGATCCTAACTGTTATAGGCTTATTTCTATTTTGCCCTGTTCATCAAAACTTGTCAATAATCTTGATGTCTATAGTATTCTCTCTGGAATGCAAGCTGGTTTCTGCTCAGGTTATGGATGTGTCACTGCAAACTTAAAGGTCCTCAATGATGTCACCATTGCCCTTGATTCTAAGCAATGTTGTGCTGCTATTTTTATTGACTTGGCCAAAGCTTTTGATACTGTAAACCATTCAATTCTTGTGAGCCTGCTAACCAGTATTGGTGTCTCTGACAGGTCTTTGGCCAGTTTTGCTAACTACGTCTCTCAAAGAGTGCAGTATATAAAGTCAGAACATCTGCTGTCTCAGCCACTGCCTGTCACCAAGGGTGTACCCCAAAGCTCGATCCTAGGCCCCACGCTCTTCTCAATTTACATCAACAACATAGCTCAGGCAGGAGGAAGCTCTCTCATCCATTTATATGCTGTCATGCCCTGACCATAGAGGGCCCTTGGTTCTCTATGGTGTTGTAAGTCAGGGCGTGACTAGGGGGGTGTTCTAGTTTTCCTATTTCTATGTCGGTGTACTTGGTATGGTTCCCAATTAGAGGCAGCTGATTATCGTTCTCTCTGATTGGGGATCATATTTAAGTTCTCCATTGTTCCCAACTGGGTTGTGGGATATTGTTTTGAGTGAGTGCATGTAGCACTACGGTACTTCACGGTCGTTGTTTGTTTCTTGGTTTGTTTAAGTTTCGCTAAAATAAAGATGTGGAACTCCAATCACGCTGCGCCTTGGTTCGTCTCTCCTCACGACCGTGACATATGCAGATGATACAGTCTTATACTTAACTGGCCACTCCCCGGATTTTGTGTTAAACGCTCTACAACAACGTTTTCTTAGTGTCCAAAAAGCTTTCTCTGCCTTTAACCTTGTTCTGAACACCTCCAAAACAAAGGTCATGTGGTTTGGTAAGAAGAATGCCCCTCTCTCCACAGGTGTGATTACTACCTCTGAGGTTTTAGAGCTTGAGGTAGTCACCTCATACAAGTACTTGGGTGTATGGCTAGACAGTACACTGTCCTTCTCTCAGAACATATCAAAGTTGCAGGCTGAAGTTAAATCTAGACGTGGTTTCCTCTATCATAATCGCTCCTCTTTCACCCCAGCTGCCAAACTAACCCTGATTCAGATGACCATCCTACCAATGCTAGATTAAGGAGACGTAATTTATAGATCAGCAGGTAAGAGTGCTCTCGAGCGGCTAGATGTTCTTTACCATTCGGCCATCAGATTTGCCACCAATGCTCCTTATAGGACACATCACTGCACTCTATACCCTTCTGTAAACTGGTCATCTCTGTATACCAGTCGCAAGACCCACTGGTTGATGCTTATTTATAAAACCCTCTTAGGCCTCACTCCCCCCTATCTGAGATATCTACTGCAGCCCTCATCCTCCACATACAACACCTGTTCTGCCAGTCACATTCTGTTAAAGGTCCCCAAAACAAAGACATCCCAGGGTTGGTCGTCTTTTCAGTTCAGTGCAGCTAGCGACTGGAACAAGCTGCAACAAACACTCAAACTGGACAGTTTTATCTCGATCTCTTCATTCAAAGACTCAACCATGGACACTCTTACTGACAGCTGTGGCTGCTTTGCGTGATGTATTGTTGTCTCTACCTTCTTGCCCTTTGTGCTGTTGTCTGTGTCCAATAATGTTTGTACCCTGTGCTGCTGTCATGTTGTGTTGCTACCATGCTGTGCCATGTGTTGCTGCCTTGCTATGTTGTTGTCTTAGGTCTCTCTTCATGTAGTGTTGTGTTGTCTCTCTTGTCTTGATGTGTGTTTTGTCCTATATTTTAATTTTATTTATTTTATTTTTAATTCCAGCCCTCGTACCCGCAAGAGGCCTTTTGCCTTTTGGTAGGCAGTCATTGTAAATAAGAATGTGTTATTAACTGTCCTGCCTAGTTAAATAAAGGTTAAATTAAAAATAGAAAATGTTTTAAATTACAAAACTACCTGATTAATGTTATTACAACCATGGTGTTCTTTTGTTACTGAAGCTTAAATATATATCTAATAACCTGACAATGATCCACATCATATGGGTAGACAAATAATGTGTGTTATGCAGCAAAACACAACTAGACTTTTTTTGGGGGATGCAAACCAGTAATATGAATCTCTGTTGATCTATCCTGTTCTGATCTAATGAGATGGATGTGGGATTTTCTACGGACTAGAATCAAAGCCTTTCCCAGTCATGAAGAACGAAGCTAGGCCTCTCTTCTGTTCTCATTGGCGAAGACTGAAGTCAAGTTAGGGTTTATATGTCAGACTCTCCTAAACCACTTTGCCCAACATGTTATGCCCCAGAAGTTGTAAATAAACCTTTTTTTAAGGTGATATAACTTGTATCATTGTTATAGGGCTGTGAAACCCATAGCTGAATGGCTTCAGACTGAGCATTTCTCACTGGAAATTGCTTCTGACATTGAACATAGCTTAGGGTATTTCATTCATGTCAGATTCTCCTATACCACTATTCCTAACATGTTATACTCCATAGGTTGTAAATAAACCTTTTTTTAAGCTGATATAATGTGTCATTATTAAAGGGCTGTGAAACCCATAGCTGAATGGCTTCAGACTGAGCATTTCTCACCATTTATTTACAGAGCAATTTCCGTTTTTATAACAGGTAGTGTCCATTTATTTACAGTAGTGTGTTGATTAATTATTGCTTTCTTAATTGGAAATAAAGAATATGTATAAAAATGTAAAATATACCAAAAGCTAAATCAAGCAGAGATTTATGACAATTTAACCATGTTAATCATTACTGAAACATGCAAACTATAAACATTTAACCAGTTAAAGAATGAATACATGACAAGTAGATACAAATATTTTATAAAAAATAATTCATAAAAAATGTAAGAGTTGGCTATAACATGAGTATAAACAAAGTGAGTGTGTATGTAAGTGTTTGTGTGTGTGTGTGTATTATGGTGTGTATTATAGTTTCCCATCATACAAATGTATCCCCATTCCCCAATCAAATACCTTCATCTATCCCACAAAAAAACATGTTTATTTTCTCCAGTAAAATTGGACATAGCCTTGTTGAAAATGCATTATGTAAGAAATGGTTTAATGTACACGAAAAAGTGGAGCCCTGTATTAAATGCATTATGAAGAAAATGTCGTAATGTAGACTCCACGAAATCGTGTAGGCCTACTGTTGTCTACACGAAAAAGGCGTTTGTGACTACAAGTGCAGAAGTTTCCCAAAGTATTAAGCAAAAACAAGCATAGAAAAGAGTATTTGCATTCATTTAAAAAAACAACGTAAGGCTACTAATATATTATAATTATTTTGGTGACAACCTGGTTGATTACAAATATTGGGTTGTTAACACATTTTTTCTCTCTCTATATATATATATATAAATGTGAGACACAAAAAAAGGCAGTGTAGAATACCATTGCCCATCATGCATTGCGCTAATAACTTTCAAAAGATTGTTTCGAAGTTTGCCCCCATAAAATCTATTTTCCTACGTTGCACAACAATGTATGTATTTTCACGCGAATTAAGCCACACAAAAACTCACAAAAACGCACGAAATACTTTTTGTAAATATTTGCACGAATTGAGTATGAGATTCTTTTTTACCATGATACATATGGATACATTTCTATTCTGCGTCAATTGTATACATATTCCACGTATGTGGATATTCATCCCAGTTACTTAGTAAAAACAATATTTTTGGGGGCACAGAATGGATACATCACCAAACACTTTGCGTAATCCCCTATATGGACTGTGGTTTTAACATTAGTTATTAGTAGAGGGAGAGAAACATCATTGAGTGAAGATAGCTCATGTTATTAATTCTATATCAAGGTTCACCTTTTGATTTTGTGTGCGCAATCCAATCTACCTTTCCCAATACAGAGAAGTCACTTACCGTCCCATGCGAAATTCTCATCCCACACCGACCACATCTGCACGATGAAAAAAGGTGACCAGCATATTATGTAAGCCAGGACAATCACAAAAGTCATTTTGACAGTTCTCAATTTCGCTCTGGATATAGTAGTAACGTTGCTAACAGAGTTAATTCCCATCAGACCGTTTTTAGACGCAACTCCCGCGTGTGTGTTTCTGGTTTTATACCTTATGTTTTTCCATATGCTGTGGCAGATGAACCCGTAGCATATCATCAGAATGAACACTGGGATTACGAATATACTGACGGTTATCCAAGTGATGTACGCCTTTACGCCCCATGGTTCTATGAAGTGGCCCCAACAGTCGTAGACAACCGAGCCGTTCTTGATCTCACTCAGAGAGAAGATAAAGTACTGCGGCATGCTGAGGACCAGACTACACATCCAGGTGCTGATGATCATAATATAGGACCGCTGGGTGGGCTGCTGAAGGGTCTTCAGAGGGTGGCAGATGGCGATGTAACGGTCCAGGGTCATCATCACCATCATGTAGGTGGAGGCGAACATGCCCATCACCTGGAGGTGCTTCACTATCCTGCACAGGACATCTGGTCCGTAGAAGCGAAAGGTGATCTTCCAGCAGAGCTGCGGCAGGACCTGGAAGAAAGCGACCACCAGGTCAGCTATGCTGAGGTGCCGGATGAAGAGGTGCATTCTCGACTTCTTTTTCTTGGTGTTGAACATGGCCAGCAAGACACTGACGTTCCCAATCACGGCCACCACAAAGGTGATACTGAGGACCGTTATCTCTATTTTGGCGACCTCTTCGTTTCTTCCAAAAGGATCGCTCCCGTTCGGGAGGACGGTGCCATTGCCAAGGATCCCCATGATCGGATCATCCGTAGGACTGAAAACCATAGACTGGTTGACTCCGTTGAAGAGGAGCCCATGGACGGGAGTGTGCATTGCACAAACCCTCTGTGCGCGCTTTGGCCCTAGTTCCAGTTCGAGGGGCAGAGTTGTGTGAATCTCCTTATGCCAAATAAGGAGCTACCTGACTCTAAAGGGAAAGGACTCTTCTTGGTTTCTGAGCTGCTGGGCATTTAAACGCGAATCAAATTTCGGCCACCACGCCTTGTGCTGTTGTAGCCATACCCACTTGTGTATCCAATGGCATGCAGCCAGTCATGTTGTGCAAAACTGGACACAACACCCCCACATCACCAAACCGCATGCCCACCGCCTCTTAACGTAATAGTTTGAAGTCCATCTTTGAAAATGTATGTTTTGTGTGACAAAACATTAGCGCATTGGAACTGGAATTACACAAACAAATCATGTACACGTTGTATGGTAAATCAATTCGAAATGTAAAATATTCGGTAATGTAAAAGATTCGGTTGCTAAAATATAGTTTAACATATAAAATTGTTTTCAATCGTTTAAAACCTCTTACAGGAATCCCGTTCCATATAATACCGTGAACAATTGCGGAATGCTTGATGCATTCCATTTAAAATGTAACTAGGCAAGTCAGTCAAGAACAAACTCTTATTTAAAATGACGGCCTACCGGGAACAGTGGGTTAATTGCCTTGTTCAGGGGGGAACGACAGATTTTTACCTTGTCAGCTCGGGGATTCGATCCAGCAACCTTTCTGTTACTAGCCCAACGCTCTAACCACGAGACTACCAGCCACTCCTTAGACTATTATGAACACCTCTGACAGGAATCAAGTCCTAGATTTGTATTTAGTTGAATTATAATAATTTCTATACAGCTACACTTTTTCGTTCTGAACTCAACGATTGAAATGCCGCTCCAACGCAGTTTACACCTCTGACACAGCCAAAACCTCAGCTGTGGGTTACACTTGATCTGATTGAATCAAGAAAATCGCCTCAAACAAAATGAAAATAATACCATTAGAAACGGTTTATTTTCCATCTAGGCTACTGAGAGGCTGGCTGAAAGAGACTCAGTTGACAAAGCATATATCAAGTTGTTCATTTCTTTATAAACCAACCCTTAAAAACATCGATTTACAAAAAAGAACAATATACTGTGTATGCAATAGTATGCATATCCATATGTAGGCCTATTTGGTTAGATGTGGAACATGAGTTAGATATGGAATATACACTCCGAAAGCCTTTCTCTTGGTGATGTTAACAGATAGACATTAGTTGAAATGGAAGCTGGAATGTTGGCTTTGATGCAGCTTGTGCACAGCTCAGTTCACCTTAGCTGTGGCGGCTTTATAATCAAGACACTGATGAACTGCTTAAACTTTGATGTAAAAATCGGTGCTCTTGAAATTTGTTGATGTAACCTGTGTACATACTTCTTTAGATTAATATCTAAATGCATAGTGTGCCAGAGAAATCAACTTCAAAAACCAAATAAGGTTCTCAACTGTACAAAACAGAAGAGAGGCATAATATTTCAGGGTCAGATATTTCATAATAAGTCTGATCCACAGTGAATGGTTCTGTAGAGTCCAATGCTCCTCTGCTGTATAAAGCTTACTGACAGGGCTTGCCTTTCTGCCACATCACAGACAAGGACCAAACACACCAGTTATCTCACAGTATCAGATATGTGAGAATGAAATGATCAGACAGAAATCGCAATTTCCCAAAATACACTGTATATACAAAAGTATGTGAACACCCCTTCAAATTAGTAGATTTGCCTACTTCAGCCACACCCGTTGCTGACAAGGGTAGAAAATCGAACACACAGCCATGCAATCTCCACAGACAAACATTGGCAGTAGAATGCCTTAGTAAAGCGCTCAGTGACTTTCAACGTGGCACCGTCATAGGATGCCACCTTTCCAACAAGTCAGTTTGTCAAATTTCTGCCCTGCTAGAGCTTCCCCGGTCAACTGTGAGTGCTGTTATTGTGAAGTGGAAACGTTTAGGAGTAACAACGGCGGTTTCCATGGCCAAGCAGCTGCACACAAGCCTAAGATCACCATGCGCAATGCCAAGCGTCAACTGGAGTGGTGTAAAGCTCGCCACCATTGGACTTTGGAGTGTGGAAACGTGTTCTCCGTAGTGAATAATCGTGCTTCACCATCTAGTGGAAAGTCTTCCCAGAAGAGTGGAGGCTGTTATAGCAGCAAAAGGGGGACCAACTCCATATTAATGCCCATGATTATGGAATGAGATGTTCTAAGAGCAGGTGTCCAAATACTTTTGGTCATGTAGCGTATATTCTCCCCTCCCAGTCTGGGTGAAGAGGAAGAAAGAAGGAAGAAAAATGTAAGAAAAACGTTGTGTTAGAGATTAGATTCCTGTCATTCTGCATGCCATGTTCTGCAGATCTCTCCTCCCTGTGATGAAGACATGACGGAGTGTTCCTCACACTGCAATAATCATCATCCGCCCCATCACTTTAACAGGGTCCAGCTAAGAGATCCAGCCCCAAGCCTGCTGAGGAAATACAGGAAGTAGCATTGTCTCTTTCCTTTTTGACACCGCTTGTAAACATTTTATGTACTACTGATGTATTGTTTAAACATGTTTGTCTTCCTTTCCCTTCTCTGTCACTTTCTCATTTCTCTTTCTGCTGCCCCCATTGACTGTTCCCATATTCTCACAACAGTGCAATCTTTTGCACTCGCTCTACCTCCCTCAGTGCCTCCCCCTTTCCTCCCTCTCCTGTGGCCTTGTTTGGTCAGGGAGTCTCGTCATTGTGCGGTTGGTTAGAGCTCCTCTTTGTCCAACAATTATAATGACGCCAGTGTGGTTTTGAAGTGACCCCTGAAAACGTTCAACACAATAACTATAGCCTCAGAAAGGCTATTACAAAAACTGCTGTGGTCATTCAACTGTCAAAACCACTTGGTCATGGTGATGATACTAGCCATGTGCCTCTATTGGCATCCTACCACACGACACTGTAGTTTCACCAATGTCTCAGTTGAATGTGGTCAGTGATGTAAGCTGATTCTCCAGTTCACACAGGAACCTCGTCTGAATTGCGTCTCAGTTAAATTGGCTTACTGGAATCATCAAGTGTTCCCACTAATCCTCTGTCATAGTGCACTAATATTCTCATGCATCAGAACCACTGAGAGGACCAGCCCTGATGCCACGGGGTTGCAGACCACAGTCTCATAGACATACAACATCTCTGTACCACAAACTCCCAGAGGGAGTTCCTCTTGTTGTGGTCTCCCTGCTAAACGGTCTGTGTTGTTTACTGTCCTCCCAGACCATTCTGGATAACTCTGGTTAGCTGTGTTCTGTTTGCTGCCTGAGGCTTGGCCAGCGGATGGGTTAGTAAGTTAACCCACTGACTGCTGTAGCTGTAACCCTCCCCTGCCTGCGCTGCCCTCCCCGGCCCTCCCCTGCCTGGGCTGCCCTCCCCTGCCTGCGCTGCCCTCCCCTGCCTGGGCTGCCCTCCCCTGCCTGGGCTGCCCTCCCCTGCCTGCGCTGCCCTCCCCTGCCTGGGCTAACCTCCCCTGCCTGGGCTAACCTCCCCTGCCTGGGCTGCCCTCCCCTGCCTGGGCTGCCCTCCCCTGCCTGCGCTGTCCTCCCCTGCCTGCGCTGCCCTCCCCTGCCTGGGCTGCCCTCCCCTGCCTGGGCTAACCTCCCCTGCCTGCGCTGCCCTCCCCTGCCTGCGCTGCCCTCCCCTCCCCTGCCTGCGCTGCCCTCCCCTGCCTGCGCTGTCCTCCCCTGCCCGGCCCTCCCCTGCCTGCGCTGCCCTCCCCTGCCTGGGCTGCCCTCCCCTGCCTGCGCTGCCCTCCCCTGCCTGCGCTGCCCTCCCCTGCCTGGGCTAACCTCCCCTGCCTGCGCTGCCCTCCCCTGCCTGCGCTGCCCTCCCCTCCCCTGCCTGGGCTGCCCTCCCCTGCACGGCCCTCCCCTGCCTGGGCTAACCTCCCCTGTCTGGGCTAACCTCCCCTGCCTGGGCTAATCTCCCCTGCCTGGGCTAACCTCCCCTTCCTGGGCTAAACTCCCCTGTCTGGGCTAACCTCCCCTGCCTGGACTGCCCTCTCCTGCTTGGGCTGCCCTCCCCTGCCTGGACTGCCCTCTCCTGCTTGGGCTGCCCTCCCGTTTCTGGGCTGTTTCTGGGGGTTCATAGGGGAGAGGCTGATCTGTTATTATGCCTCGGGCTTTCTGTGTTTGATTAGCTGTTGTGTCTGGCTGTCTGCTCAACATCCTCCATCCAGACCGTGTGTCCCTCCCTCCTTCCCGAAGAACAGAGAACCGAGAGAACCGAGAGAATGTGTGTTATGTCTACAGCCTGAACGGACATTCTAAATCACCTTAATGACAGCAGGCATCGCTCCTTTGCTTAGAGTTCATTAGGGCTCTGCTTATACTTGCAACGTTGTGGATTCTTTGTCGACCTCCTTTCTCAGCAATCATACCTTGTATGGATACTCATGTATAATAGAATATTCCTAAAAATGAGTCTATTGTTTTTTGTTCTTTTGTTTATGTCACTAATGTGATTAATGCCATAACAGTTTCAAATTGGCTTTGAATGATGAAAAATATAATCCATCTTTTTGCTTTACTAAGAATGCCTAATTTTCTATTTAAATGCAGAAAGCGCCAGGAAATACTGGGCAGGATGAAAAGGTTTTTGTCAATGTCAAAACTCGCCTATTCAAACTTTTTCGTTTCAGGATTTCATAAAGTGAAGGGTCACACAAGGATCAGTCTCACCATGTCTAGGTTACAAAGTATAACACTCACAAGGCAAACACATTATTTACAATAAACAGTCTTCTCTTTAGCTTCAGATGGCTACTTGACCTGTGGATGTAGGTCATTGTACTGGCTCTAACCACTGACCTATATATTATGAACTAAAACTTGTTGTTGTGCACAAAGCCTTGGGATTCTGGGATTCCTCTCACTGGCTCATCGTTTAGTTCAAATGGGTTTGTTTCCTCTGGCTTGGAGGCTTGTATCTGTGATGGCCGTGTACTAAAGGGGTAACCCAAACTCCTACTGAGAGGTAGGCTACACAATGGTTTCTCCACAAGGCAACCCCATGGAGTTCAATTAGAGATGATTCATAGCAGCTACATATGACACCCACGCTCTCTGAAATTTGTCAAAACAAAAATAACTCAATAAACAAAGTGAAGGAAAAGAGCTGCACCCTGAAAGGTCAAAGGCCAGTCGAGGCCGCCTACTTCACTTTTTTAATTAATTTACTTATTTCACCTTTATTTAACCAGGTAGGCAAGTTGAGAACAAGTTCTCATTTACAATTGCGACCTGGCCAAGATAAAGCAAAGCAGTTCGACAACATACAACAACACAGAGTTACACATGGAGTAAAACAAATATACAGTCAATAATACAGTAGAAAAATAAGTCTATGTACAATGTGAGCAAATGAGGTGAGATAAGGGAGGTAAAGGCAAAAAAAAGTCCATGGTGGCAAAGTAAATACAATATAGCAAGTAAAACACTGGAATGGTAGATTTGTAGTAGAAGAAAGTGCAAAGTAGAAATAGAGATAATGGGGTGCTAAGGAGCAAAATAAAATAAACAAATACAGTAGGGGAAGAGGTAGTTGTTTGGGCTAAATTATAGATGGGCTATGTACAGGTGCAGTGATCTGTGAGCTGCTCTGACAGCTGGTGCTTAAAGCTAGTGAGGGAGATAAGTGTTTCCAGTTTCAGAGATTTTTGTAGTTCGTTCCAGTCATTGGCAGCAGAGAACTGGAAAGAGAGACGGCCAAAGGAGGAATTGGCTTTGGGGGTGACCAGAGAGATATACCTGCTGGAGCGCGTGCTACAGGTGGGTGCTGCTATGGTGACCAGTGACCGGAGATAAGGGGGGACTTTACCTAGCAGGGTCTTGTAGATGACCTGGAGCCAGTGGGTTTGGCGACGATTATGAAGCGAAGGCCAGCCAACGAGAGCGTACAGGTCGCAGTGGTGGGTAGTATATGGAGCTTTGGTGACAAAATGGATGGCACTGTGATAGACTGCATCCAGTTTGTTGAGTATTGTATTGGATGCTATTTTGTAAATGACATCGCCAAAGTCGAGGATCGGTAGGATGGTCAGTTTTACAAGGGTATGTTTGGCAGCATGAGTGAAGGATGCTTTGTTGCGAAATAGGAAGCCAATTCTTGATTTAATTTTGGATTGGAGATGTTTGATGTGAGTCTGGAAGGAGTGTTTACAGTCTAACCAGACACCTAGGTATTTGTAGTTGTCCACATATTCTAAGTCAGAACCGTCCAGAGTAGTGATGCAGGACAGGTGGGCAGGTGCAGGCAGCGATCGGTTGAAGAGCATGCATTTAGTTTTACTTGTATTTAGGAGCAGTTGGAGGCCACGGAAGGAGAGTTGTATGGCATTGAAGCTCGTCTGGAGGGTTGTTAACACAGTGTCCAAAGAAGGGCGAGAAGTATACAGAATGGTGTCGTCTGTGTAGAGGTGGATCAGAGACTCACCAGCAGCAAGAGCGACATCATTGATGTATACAGAGAAAAGAGTTGGCCCAAGAATTGAACCCTGTGGCACCCCCATAGAGACTGCCAGAGACACACTGAACTCTATCAGAGAAGTAGTTGGTGAACCAGGCGATGCAATCATTAGAGAAACCAAGGCTATTGAGTCTGCCGATGAGGATGTGGTGATTGACAGAGTCGAAAGCTTTGGCCAGGTTAATGAAAACGGCTGCACAGTATTGTTTCTTATCGATGGCGGTTACGATATCGTTTAGGACCTTGAGCGTGGCTGAGGTGCACCCATGACCAGCTCTGAAACCAGATTGCATAGCGGAGAAGGTGCGGTGGGATTCAAAATGTTCGGTAATCTGTTTGTTGACTTGGCTTTCGAAGACCTTAGAAAGGCAGAGTAGGATGGATATAGGTCTATAGCAATTTGGGTCAAGAGTGTCCCCTCCTTTGAAGAGGGGGATGACAGCAGCTGCTTTCCAATCTAAGGGAATCTCAGATGACACGAAAGAGAGGTTGAACAGGCTAGTAATAGGGGTTGCAATAATTTCGGCAGATCATTTTAGAAAGAAAGGGTCCAGATTGTCTAGCCCGGCTGATTTGTAGGGGTCCAGATTTTTCCAGCTCTTTCAGAACATCAGCTGAATGGATTTGGGAGAAGGAGAAATGGGGTAGGCTTGGGCGAGTAGCTGTGGGGGGTGCAGTGCTGTTGACTGCAGTAGGGGTAGCCAGTTGGAAAGCATGGCCAGCCTTAGAAAAATGCTTATTGAAATTTTCAATTATAGTGGGTTTATCGGTGGTGACAGAGTTTCCTGTCCTCAGTGCAGTGGGCAGTTGGGAGGAGGTGTTCTTATTCTCCATGGACTTTACAATGTCCCAGAACTTTTTTGAATTTGTGTTGCAGGAAGCAAATTTCTGCTTGAAAAAGCTAGAATGCATTTCAATTAACAAGTGTGCCTTGTTAAAAGTTAATTTGTAGAATTTCTTTCCTTCTTAATACTTTTGAGCCAATCAGTTGTGTTGTGACAAGGAAGGGACCGTATACAGAAGATAGCCCTATTTTGTAAAAGACCAAGTCCATATTATGGCAAGAACAGCTCAAATAAGCAAAGAGAAATGACAGTCCATCATTACTTTAACCTGTTAGTGCTAGGGGGCAGTATTGACACGGCCGGATAAAAAACGTACCCGATTTAATCTGGTTACTACTCCTGCCCAGTAACTAGAATATGCATATAACTATTGGCTTTGGATAGAAAACACCCTAACGTTTCTAAAACTATTTGAATGGTGTCTGTGAGTATAACAGAACTCATATGGCAGGCAAAAACCTGAGAAGATTCCTTACAGGAAGTGGCCTGTCTGACAAGTTGTTGTTCATCTTGGCTCTTTTTATTGAAGACTAAGGATCTTTGCTGTAACGTGACACTTCCTACGGCTCCCATAGGCTCTCAGAGCCCGGGAAAAAGCTGAATGATATCGAGGCAGCCTCTGGCTGAAACACATTATCGCGTTTGGCAAGTGGCCGATCAGAGGACAATGGGCTTAGGCGCATGCACGAGTCGACCCTGTGCTTTATTTTCTTTCCTCTTTTTACCTAAACGCAGATTCCCGGTCGGAATATTATCGCTTTTTTACGAGGAAAATGGCATAAAAAATGATTTTAAACAGCGGTTGACATGCTTCGAAGTACGGTAATGGAATATTTAGAATTTTTTTGTCACGAAATGCACCATGCTCGTCACCCTTATTTACCCTTTCGGATAGTGGCTTGAATGCACAAACAAAACGCCGCTATTTGGATATAACAATGGATTATTTGGGACCAAACCAACATTTGTTATTGAAGTAGAAGTCCTGGGAGTGCATTCTGACGAAGAACAGCAAAGGTAATAACATTTTTCTTATAGTAAATCTGACTTTGGTGAGTGCTAAACTTGCTGGGTGTCTAAATAGCTAGCCCTGTGATGCCGGGCTATCTACTGAGAATATTACAAAATGTGCTTTCACCGAAAAGCTATTTTAAAATCGGACATATCGAGTGCATAGAGGAGTTCTGTATCTATAATTCTTAAAATAATTGTTATGTTTTTTGTGAACGTTTATCGTGAGTAATTTAGTAAATTCACCGGCAGTGTTCGGTGGGAATGCTAGTCACATGCTAATGTAAAAAGCTGTTTTTTGATATAAATATGAACTTGATTGAACAAAACATGCATGTATTGTATAACATAATGTCCTAGGGTTGTCATCTGATGAAGATCATCAAAGGCTAGTGCTGCATTTAGCTGTGGTTTGGGTTTATGTGACATTATATGCTAGCTTGAAAAATAGGTGTCTGATTATTTCTGGCTGGGTACTCTGCTGACATAATCTAATGTTTTGCTTTCGTTGTAAAGCCTTTTTGAAATCGGACAGTGTGGTTAGATTAACGAGAGTCTTGTCTATAAAATGGTGTAAAATAGTCATATGTTTGAAAAATTGAAGTTTTTGCATTTTTGAGGTATTTGAATATCGCGCCACGGGATTACACTGGCTGTTGAGTAGGTGGGACGCAAGCGTCCCACCTAGCCCATAGAGGTTAAGGCATGAAGGTCAGTCAATATAGACTTGGTCTTTTACAAAATAGGGCTATCTTCTGTATATGGTCCCTTCCTTGTCACAACACAACTGATTGTTAATTGAAATGCATTCCAGGTGACTACCTCATGAAGCTGGTTGAGAGAATGCCAAGAGTGTGCAAAGCTGTCATCAAGGTAAAATATCGGTTGGCTTTTCATAGAAGTCGAAACAGCAGGTGCGATATATAAAGATAGATAGATAGATATAGATAGAGAGATAGAGATAGATAGAGAGAAAGAGATAGATAGAGAGAAAGAGATAGATAGAGAGAAATAAAGAGAGAGAGAGAGAGAGAGAAAGAGAGAAATAAAGAGAGAGAGAGAGAGAAAGAGAGAGAGAAAGAGAGAGAGAAAGAGAAAGAGAGAGAGAGAAAGAGAGAGAGAAAGAGAGAGAGAAAGAGAGAGAAAGAGAAAGAGAGAGAGAGAGAGAGATTCGAAAACAGCAGGTCCGGGACAAGGTAGCACGTCCGGGGAACAGGTCAGGGTTCCATAGCTGCAGTCAGAACAGTTGAAACTGGAGCAGCAGCACAACCAGGTGGACTGGAGACAGCCAGGAGTCATCAGGCCAGATAGTCCTGAGGCATGGTCCCAGGGCTCAGGTCCTCCAGGAGGGGAGGGAGAGAGGGACAGAGGGAGAGAGAATTAGATGGAGCCTACTTAAATTCACACAGGACACCAGATAAGATAGGAGAATTACACCAGATATAACAGACTGACCCTAGCTCCCCGGCACATAAACTATTGCAGCATATACACTGAAGGCTGAGACAGGGAGGGTCGGGGGACACTGTTGCCCCGTCCGACGATACCCCCGGACAGGGCCAACCAGGCAGTACGTGTTCTATTTTCCACTCCAGGACTACAGTGGCCCCGTCCGACGATACCCCCAGACAGGGCCAACCAGGCAGTACGTGTTCTATTTTCCACTCCAGGTGCAACAGTATATGGAGGCCTCAGCAAACTATTAGGTTTTATAACCATGGGAAGATGTACCTGCTGCCTGACACATTACGCAACATTTAGTCCAATGACATCAGGAAGACTTCAGTATCATGAGACAGACGCTTTTATCGGAATCAACCGGCTTCTCTGTATGTTTAAGATTTATACAGGCCACAGTGGCCATCAGAGGATATACACAACGTGATTAATAACTGCAAATAGTTACATAACTGAGACTGGACAGACCTGGGCTAGACAACACCTGGGCTAGACAACACCTGGACTAGACAATACCTGGGCTAGGCTAGACAACACCTGGGCTAGACAACACCTGGGCTAGGCTAGACAACACCTGGGCTAGGCTAGACAACACCTGGGCTAGACAACATCTGGGCTAGGCTAGACAACATCTGGGCAAGGCTAGACAACACCTGGGCTAGACAACATCTGGGCTAGACAACACCTGTTCTAGACATCATCTGGGCTAGACAACATCTGGGCTGGACAACACCTGGGCTGGACAGCTTTCATATGCTGGATACATCTTTTTTTTTAAGTATACCTACTGTACACTAAGATAACAGCTCTCCCAGGGTATGTTCTGTTTACATGGGTTGATGAACTTTCTGGGTTTTTGTTGTTGATCTAAATCACTTCTCATGTATCACATCCCCTTTCCTTATGCTCAGGGGATGCAAGACAAAGTCATATGGAGTCATTTCCACCAGTATTTACCAATAGTTGTGTTAAAGAATAGCTCCTTAATTTTGTTCTACTAAATAATTCACCATAAATAATAAATCATTGATTGTGCTTGTCTAGTTTTAAAGTTAATAATAAGAGAAAGTGCTGAACAAAGTAAACATATTTACACCCTAAAATAACAGCAGCTCTGCCAGGGTATGTTCTGTTTACATGGATTGATGAATTTACTGTGTTTTTATTGCTTATCCTGACCAAAATAGGTAATCTTCTATCTAAATCACTTCTTATGTATAACATCTCTTTTCATTGCGCTCCAGGGGATTGAGTCATTTGGAGTAATTTCCACCAGTTCTTACTAGAAGTTGTGTTTAAGAATAGCTCCTTAATTTCGTTCCACTAAATAATTCACTATAAATTATAAATAGTTCTGTCCACTTGGTTTTCATGCAATTTTCAACTTGATTGAGAAAAAAAACTAAAATAAATCAAACCACTGAGCTGTATATGTTATGGGAACCTTATGACGGGCCAAATCACTGAACTGTATTCAATATGTTAGGGAAACTTATGATAGGTCAAACCACTGAACTGTATTCAATTTGTTATGGAAACTTATGACGGGTCAAACCACTGAGCTGTGTTCAATATGTTATGGAAACTTATGATGGGTCAAACCACTGAGCTGTATTCAATATGTTATGGAACCTTATGATGCAAACCACTGAGCTGTATTCAATATGTTATGGAACCTTATTATGGGTCAAACTACTGAACTGTATTCAATATGTTATGGGAACCTTATAATGTGTCAAACTAATGAGCTGTATTCAATATCTTATGGGAACCTTATGATGGGTCAAACCACTGAGCTGAATTCAATATGTTATAGGAACCTTATGATGTGTCTGTAACGGCCGTCGTCAAAATGAGACCAAGGTGCAGCGGAGGATGTGTTCATCTTGAAAGATTTTAATGGACCGAATGAACACTTACAAAATAAACCAAAAAACGACCAGCAATAGTTCTGTCAGGTTACAAAACTAAACAGAAAACATTCACCCACAAAACCCAAAGGAAAAACAGGCTGCCTAAGTATGACTCCCAATCAGCAACAACGATGTACAGCTTTTCCTGATTGGGAGCCATACCCAGCCGAAACAAAGCAATCCCAAACATAGAAAAACAGACATAGAATGCCCACCCAAATCACACCCTGACCAAACCTAAATAGAGACATAAAAATAATCTCTCAGGTCAGGGCGTGACAGTACCCCCCCCCCCCAAAGGTGCGGACTCCGGCTGCACAACCTGAACCTATAGGGGAGGGTCTGGGTGGGCATTTCTCCGCGGTGGAGGCTCTGGAGCGGGACGCAGACCCCGCTCCACCACTGGCTCAGCCCACTTAGGTGGCGCCCCTGGCTGCGCCGGAGGACTGGCGGGCGACCCTGGCTGCGCCCGGCTGGCGGGCGACCCTGGCTGCGCCGGCTGGCGGGCGACCCTGGCTGCGCCCGGCTGGCGGGCGACCCTGGCTGCGCCCGGCTGGCGGGCGACCCTGGCTGCTCCGGACAGGCGGGCGACTCTGGCTGCTCCGGACAGGCGGGCGGCTCTGGCGGCTCCGGACAGGCGGGCGGCTCTGGCGGCTCCAGACAGGCGGGCGGCTCTGGCGGCTCCGGACAGGCGGGCGGCTCTGGCGGCTCCGGACTGGCGGGCGGCTCTGGCGGCACCGGACTGGGGGCGGCTCTGGCGGCTCCGGACTGGCGGGCGGCTCTGGCGGCTCCGGACTGGCGGGCGGCTCTGGCACAGGATTCACCAGGCTGGGGAGACATGCAGGAGGCCTGGCTCTGGCCGCAGGCACCGGACTCACCAGGCTGGGGAGACCCACTGGAGGCCTGGTCCGAGGAGGAGGCACAGGATAGACCAGGCTGGGGAGACCCACTGGAGGCCTGGTCCGAGGAGGAGGCACAGGATAGACCAGGCTGGGGAGACCCACTGGAGGCCTGGTCCGAGGAGGAGGCACAGGATAGACCAGGCTGGGAAGACCCACTGGAGGCCTGGTCCGAGGAGGAGGCACAGGATAGACCGGGCTGTGGGGGAGCACTGGAGTTCTGGTGCGTAGGCTTGACACCCCTACTCCAGGCTGAATGCCCACTCTAGCCCGGCACGGGCGGAGCGCAGGCATAGGACGAACTGAGCCCTCCCAGCACCCCGGAGACACAGTGTGCAGAGCCGGCGCCGGATAGCCTGGACCGAAACGGCGCACTGGAGACCAGATGCGCTGAGCTGGCACAATCCGCCCTGGCTCGATGCCCACTCTCGCATGGCACTTGCGGGGGGCTGGCATGTAGCGCTCCGGGCTATGAGCGCGTACTGGAGACACCGTGCGCTTCACCGTATAACACGGTGCCTGACCAGTACTACGCTGCTCCCGGTAAGCACGGGAAGTTGGCCCAGAATTCCATCCTGGCTCTGCCACACTCCCCGTGTGCCCCCCCAAACATTTTTTGGGGGGGCTGCATCTCGTGCCTGTTGCGCTCCCTTGCCTCATACCACCGCCTCTCAGCTTTCGCTGCCTCCAGCTCCTCTTTCGGGCAGCGATATTCCCCAGCTTGTCTCCATGGTCCCTTTCCGTCCAGTATTTCCTCCCACGTCCACGAATCCTGAACCCTCTGCTCCTTCTTCTCACGCTGCTTGGTCCGTTTATGGTGGGTGAATCTGTAACGGCCGTCGTCAAAATGAGACCAAGGTGCAGTGGAGGATGTGTTCATCTTGAAAGATTTTAATGGACCGAATGAACACTTAAAAAATAAACCAAAAAACGACCAGCAACAGTTCTGTCAGGTTACAAAACTAAACAGAAAACATTCACCCACAAAACCCAAAGGAAAAACAGGCTGCCTAAGTATGACTCCCAATCAACAACGATGTACAGCTGTTCCTGATTGGGAGCCATACCCAGCCGAAACAAAGCAATCCCAAACATAGAAAAACAGACATAGAATGCCCACCCAAATCACACCCTGACCAAACCTAAATAGAGACATAAAAAGGATCTCTCAGGTCAGGGCGTGACAGTGTCAAACCATTGATTATGCCACGGTAGATGTGGACATGTAGTTATTAACATCCTTTTTATAACAGACAAATAACAAACACAGGAGAATATATTGCTTTGAAAACATCTCTCTGTTCCATAACTAACTCTGGTCTCTAAAAATAGCTTGTCAAAGAAATGGCCCATACATTTAAATTAGAGGTAAACATTTTGGAGGCCATCACCGTGGGTGACCACCACTGTCAGATCTTCAAACCAGTGCGGCATAACCAATCAGAGCTGCAGTAGGCCTATATGCAAATAGACCATTGCCATATATGGATCTGTGACATTTACTTTGAACTGGACTGTGTTTACAGCATGAGCGGTCGTGAGTAGATGCACTTGTTTTTAGATCAAAGCGAGAGCTGCATGTAGTCACGCGCGCAAATTTTGTTCATATCCTTTGCTAGTTAGTGAATTATTAGCCAAGTTATAGATCATTTGTAGTCAGCAAAAGGGGAGTGATTGCTTCCTATAAGAGCACAAAATCTGTACATTTCTAGATTTTTGAAAAGCCAGTCAGGTAAAGAGCTTTTTTTGTCTTAAAGGGTCAGTGTTGTATTTTAAAACAGGCTTGAATAAGCTGTCATGTCGTGGCCCTCTTTGGATATAGCAAGCACCAACTCTCTCTCTCTCACCACCTCTCTCTTCCCCCTACACCCAGTCTCTGTTATCTCAGGACGTCAATTCCAGGAGGAGACTCTCTTCCCCCCCGGCCATGCAGTATAGAGAGAGGGTTCACAGTAGAACAAAGGAACTTCTTCTACCTCACAGAACTTGAGAACTGAAAAGTATCCATGTTTTGGAGAATGTGTAAACGATCGGTGGAGAATCCAGCTACGACCGGTCCATTTTGTCTAATGTTTGTGACCTCATGAGAGACAATACTGCCACATTACCATAACTCTGTTTATACAAGAGTCTCCGTTATGAAATTTGCATCTAATTATTGTATAACCTCTCTAGGGTAGGGGGCAGTATTTGCACGGCCGGATAAAAAACGTACCCGATTAAATCTGGTTATTACTACTGCCCAGAAACTAGAATATGCATATAATTGTTTGATTTGGATAGAAAACACTCTAAAGTTTCTAAAACGTTTTGGATGGTGTCTGTGAGTATAACAGAACTCATATGGCAGGCAAAAACCTGAGAAGATTCCAAACAGGAAGTGCCCTCTCTGACCATTTCTTGGCCTTCTACACTCTCTTTATTGAAAACTGAGGATCTCTGCTGTAACGTGACACTTCCTACGGCTCCCATAGGCTCTCAGAAGGCGGCAGAACGTTGAATGATGACTTTGCAGGCCATGGCTGAAAAACAGTAGCGCATTTGGTAAGTGGTCGATCTGAGAACAATGAGACGGGGGTGCGCGTGCACGTGAAGAGTCAATTTTAGATTTTCAGTCTTTGAACGAAAACAGGGTTTCCTGGTCGGAATATTATCGCTTTTTTACGAGAAAAATCGCATAAAAATTGATTTTAAACAGCGGTTGACATGCTTCGAAGTACGGTAATGGAATATTTAGAATTTTTTTGTCACGATACGCGCCGGGCGCGTCACCCTTCGTTACTCTTCGGATAGTGTCTTGAACGCACGAACAAAACAGAGGATATTTGAACATAACTATGGATTATTTTGAACCAAACCAACATTTGTTATTGAAGTAGAAGTCCTGGGAGTGCATTCTGACGAAGAACAGCAAAGGTAATCCAATTTTTCTTATTGTAAATCTGAGTTTGGTGAGTACCAAACTTGGTGGGTGTCAAAATAGCTAGCCTGTGATGGTGAGCTATCTCCTCAGAATATTGCAAAATGTGCTTTCACCGAAAAGCTATTTTAAAATCGGACATAGCGATTGCATAAAGGAGTTCTGTATCTATAATTCTTAAAATAATTGTTATGTTTTTTGTGAACGTTTATCGTGAGTAATTTAGTAAATTCACCGGAAGTTTGCGGTGGGTATGCTAGTTCTGAACGTCACATGCTAATGTAAAAAGCTGGTTTTTTATATAAATATGAACTTGATTGAACAAAACATGCATGTATTGTATAACATAATGTGCTAGGAGTGTCATCTGATGAAGATCATCAAAGGTTAGTGCTGCATTTAGCTGTGGTTTGGGTTTATGTGACATTATATGCTAGCTTGAAAAATGGGTGTCTGATTATTTCTGGCTGGGTACTCTCCTGACATAATCTAATGTTTTGCTTTCGTTGTAAAGCCTTTTTGAAATCGGACAGTGTGGTTAGATTAACGAGAGTCTTGACTTTAAAATGGTGTAAAATAGTCACATGTTTGAGAAATTGAAGTAATAGCATTTCTAAGGTATTTGAATATCGCGCCACGGGATTCCACTGGCTGTTGAGTAGGTGGGACGATTTCGTCCCACATACCCTAGAGAGGTTAAAATGAATGAATAAAGATGAAACTATTTGTGAATTTATGTAATGTGATTTTAAACTGTTTAATGAAAGAGAATCCAAATTTAACTAAGTCATTGGCCCGCCCCATGAGCACAGACATTGATCTGGCGTCATGGGACAGCCCTTTTCTGCTGTTCCGAAAATAAACCCCACCTGGAGAAGCCAACTTCCGACCAAGCGTACCTCGATTACCGAGAGGGCTAAGGTTTGAGTAGAGACCATGCATTCCTCGGTTGTTGAATTCCTAACCAAACCACGTGGAGCATTGGCTACACTGGAATGAGTGAGCGTTCATGTGCAAAGGGTTAGCATTTCAATTATAATCATTATCAACTGTGTAGTGACTCTGGTCTTTCCCGGCCCTCTCAGTCCACACCCACTTCCCTTAACTTCTTTAGGAACGGGGGGCAGTATTGAGTAGCTTGGATGAATAAGGTGCCCAGAGTAAACTCCCTGCTACTCAGGCCCAGAAGCTAGAATATCCATAGATTTGGATAGAAAAAACACTCTAAAGTTTCCAAAACGGTTAGAATAATGTCTGTGAGTATAACGGAACTCATATGGCAGGCAAAAACCTGAGAAAAATCCAACCAGGAAGTGGGAAATCTGAGGTTTGTAGTTTTTTTAAGTGATTGCCTATCCAATATACTGTGTCTATGGGGTCAGATTGCGCTTCGTAAGGCTTCCACTAGATGTCAACAGTCTTTAGAACATTGTTTCAGGTTTCTACTGTGAAAGGGGAGCGAATAAGAGCTGATTGAACCAGGGGTCTGGCTGAAAGCCTTGAGTTGTTTATCGCACGCGGCCGTGAGCGCGAGCTCCATTCCCTTTCCTTTCTAAAGACAAAGGAATCGTCTGGTTGGAATATTATTGAAGATTTATGATAAAAACATCCTCAAGATTGATTATATACACATCGTTTGACATGTTTCTACGAACTATAATGGAACTTTTTGGACTTTTCGTCTGGACTTTGTGAGCACGCCTTGTGCATTTGGATTACTGGACTAAACGCGCAAACAAAAAGGAGGTATTTGGACATAAAGATTAACTTTATCGAACAAAACAAACATTTATTGTCTAACATGGAGACCTGGGAGTGCCATCAGATGAAGATCATCAAAGGTAAGTGATTCATTTTAATGCTATTTCTGACTTTTGTGACACCTCTCCTTGGTTGGAAAATGGATGTATGGTTTTCTGTGGCCAGGCGCTGACCTAACATAATCGCATGGTGTGCTTTTGCCGTAAAGCCTTTTTGAAATCTGACACAGCGGTTGCATTAAGGAGAAGTTTATCTTTAATCGTATGTTAAACACTTGTATCTTTCATCAATGTTTATGATGAGTATTTCTGTCATTTGATGTGGCTCTCTGCACTTTCACTGGATGTTTGTTTGAGACAATGCATTTCTGAACATAACCTCTCTGGGGCAGGCGGGACGAATTCGTCCCACCTACGTAACAGCCAGTTGAATCCAGTGGCGCGATTTTCAAAACCTTTGAAATGCTATTACTTCAATTTCTCAAACATATGACTATTTTACAGCTATTTAAAGACAAGACTCTCGTTAATCTAACCACACTGTCCGATTTCAAAAAGGCTTTACAACGAAAGCAAAACATTAGATTATGTCGCAGAGTACCCAGCCAGAAATAATCAGACACCCATTTTTCAAGCTAGCATATAATGTCACAAAAACCCAGAAGACAGCTAAATGCAGCACTAACCTTTGATGATCTTCATCAGATGACAACCCTAGGACATTATGTTATACAATACATGCATGTTTTGTTCAATCAAGTTCATATTTATATCAAAAACCAGCTTTTAACATTAGCATGTGACGTTCAGAACTAGCATACCCCCCGCAAACTTCCGGCGAATTCACTAACAATTTACTAAATTACTCACGATAAACGTTCACAAAAAGCATAACAATTATTTTAAGAATTATAGATACAGAACTCCTCTATGCACTCGATATGTCCGATTTTAAAATAGCTTTTTGGTGAAAGCACATTTTGCAATATTCTAAGTACATAGCCCAGCCATCATGGGCTAGCTATTTAGACACTCGGCAAGTTTAGCACTCACCAAAATCAGATTTACTATTATAAAAGTTTGATTACCTTTTGTTGTCTTCGTCAGAATGCACTCCCAGGACTGCTACTTCAATAACAAATGTTGGTTTGGTCCAAAATAATCCATCGTTATATCCGAATAGCGGCGTTTTGTTCGTGCGTCCCAGACACTATCCGAAATGGTAAATCAGGGTCGTGCGCATGGCGCAATTCGTGACAAAAAAAATCTAAATATTCCATTACCGTACTTCGAAGCATGTCAACCGCTGTTTAAAATCAATTTTTATGCCATTTTTCTCGTAAAAAAGCGATAATATTCCGACCGGGAATGTCCATTTAGCTAAACAGAGGAAAGAAAACAAAGCTTTCGGTCGACGCGGGCACGAGCCTGAGTCTCACAGTACTGTAACCAGCCACTACCCAAACGCGCTACTTTGTTTCAGCCAGAGCCTGCAAAGCCACGATTCAGCGTTTTGCCGCCTTCTGAGAACCTATGGCAGCCGTAGGAAGTGTCACGGGACAGCTAAGATCCTCACTCTTCAATAAACAGAGACAAGAAGAACGACACCTTGTCAGACAGGCCACTTCCTGCATGAAATCTTCTCAGGTTTTTGCCTGCCATATGAGTTCTGTTATACTCACAGACACCATTCAAACAGTTTTAGAAACTTTAGGGTGTTTTCTATCCAAAGCCAATAATTATATGCATATTCTAGTTACTGGGCAGGAGTAGTAACCAGATTAAATCGGGTACGTTTTTTATCCAGCCGTGTCAATACTGCCCCCTAGCCCTAACAGGATAAAGCGCCAATTTCAAATTAGGTTTCTGGACATAAAGATGAACTTTATCGAACAAAAGACACATTTATTGTCTAACATGGAGTCCTGGGAGTGCCATCCGGTGAAGATCATCAAAGGTTAATGATTAATTTTAACGCTATTAACGCTAGCGTCCCACATATCTTAACCAACCAAGCCGCCATATCGGTTTAGCCCACTAGGGAACATTCCCTATCATTTCCTTGTAACCATCTACTGTTTGTTTCTTTGTGCATTTCTGTGATTATTTAGTTAATTAGTAAATAAATGATTAAGACAATTGATGTATGGATGATTTAGAGTAAAGACTGAGTTCGTGCAGATAACCAACAATTTACGACATTCGGAATGAGACTTACGTGAGGTAAAGAATGATTAATTAATTATAAGACTAATTGATCAGATATTAAAATATTTGAAGTTATATTAGGAAAATTATAACTTTATAATCTGAAGATTTTCCTTGGTGCCCCGACTTCCTAGTTAATTACATTTACATGATTAGTTTAATCACGTAATAATAATTACAGAGAATTGATTTGATAAAATAAGTCTTCACTTTAATGATGCCAAAGACACGACAAAGCTAAGTAGCCAATAGGCAGAGGGTAGCATAATTTGTCTGATTCTCTGTAATAATGGTATGGGCATAATAATGCATTTGATTTTGTAAAGTGGTTTCTTGCATCAAACAACACAACAACATTTTCAGTCACTTCCTTGTCTGAAGTTGCACAGAATTTCACAACGTGCAACTTTGCACACAGCAGACCTGAAATTTGCTCAGTTGCGAAAAAAAACGAGGGAACATTGGTTATGACCGTGTCATAACGTGTTATAATGCTGGCTGTCTGTGCTGCTGTTGCTTGGAGCTATGATCAGCGTTACTCAACCAACTAACTGTTTGCTCTTTGAAATGTTACTAAATTGAGAAATAGCTGTTCACTGAACAAAGCACGATTTCCATCATCCTTCTAAGATTATAATCTAATCCTGAAGCGGGATAAAAATGTACGTAATTCGCTTTACGGGAAATTATCTGATTCCAGAGTTACCGTTTGGGTATAAACAGCTTATTGATTGTGTAATAGGATGTTGGTTGTCCAGCGTTCACATATAGAGCTTACTGTTGTAATCACTACAATCCACATTTAACTGATATATGTTACCATCAGTGGTCACAGATAATGAGACAAGTTACATCCAAGACAAACCGTAAAAGCCCACTACACCCACATCATGAGACAGTTATTTGAATGAAGATTGATTGCTGAATGGAAAGTCTTCTTTGGCAAGTTTGTGTGAATGTGTCAAGTGAACTGGATTGTTTATCACTCATGGGAATGTATGGGCCATCAACACATCGGATCATTTATCAGGAGAATACAGAGTACTAGTTCAATGTCCTCATTGGTCAACCCCCCACTCTGTCCCCATACCCTTCTCCTTTCCGTGGAGACAGGAAAGGGATGGCCAGCCCTCTGATCCCACTCAGTCATCTTGGACCAGAACTCCTCCGCTCCAATGCTAAACACCCCAGTACACTATGTCTGTTTATGTCCTTATCGCACTAGCCCCAGGATACAGATGCATACACATTATGCGGGAACAATTGCTGATGTAAACACATTACACACGTACACAACAGATGCATCTGGCCAGACACGCACACACACACACACACACACGCACACACACACACACACACACACACACACACACACACACACCACACACACACACACACACACACACACACACACACACACACACACACACACACACACACACACACACACACACACACACACACACACACACACACACACACACACACACCTGGCCAAGTTGGCTTGAGCCACCACTGACAGATTGGGCTGAAGGGTTCCTCACTCTGCAGTAGCTCTGAAGTGGAGCTTGACTAACAGGTTGTACCCCTGTGACCAGCCAGCTAACCAACCCAGAGAAGTAGATATGTGTGTTTTTGGTTTCTCATTGGATCTATAAGTTATGCTTTCACCCCAACCCCCCAAACATTCCACACTGATGTCCCGTCAAACCCACATGTGGCTATGTACATAAAAATACATTATATTAAAAACCATTCATCATTCTCTAACAGGGCTATGTGACCTCGCAGGGGACTGCTGTCTGTTTTTCTTATGTTGCGACCAATCTGATGGATAGCTGGAAAGACCACGATGCCTCGCTGAGAGGTGGAGAGGAAACCGAAATATAAGCGTCTGTGGTTGGGGAGCATGTAAGCGACAACAGTAACAAGGGCCCTCCAACATGCCCCTTCAGACAATTAACATGCTCTCTCACTGATCATTTACACTCACCTCTCTCACAGCAGTTGAATGTTTTTATCTTCCTGCCCAGGGGCATGCCCAGGGGGTTGGACTAATATTGTTGCCTAGTGCACTACTTTTGTAATAAAACATAACAAATATATACAGTACCAGTCAAAAGTTTGGACACACCTACTCATTCATGGGTGTTTCATTATTTTTATTATTTTCTACATTGTAGAATAATAGTGAAGACATCAAAAATATGAAATAACACAAATGGAATCATGTAGTAACCAAAAACTGTCAAACAAATCAAAATATATTTTATATTTGAGATTCTTCAAAGTAGCCACCCTTTGCCTTGATGATAGCTTTGTACACTCTTGGCATTCTTTCAACCAGCTTCATGTGGTAGTCACCTGGAATGCATTTCAATTAACAGGTGAGCCTTGTTAAAGTTAATTAGTGGAATTTCTTTCCTTCTTAATTAAGTATTAGCCCCCTTTTTTTAACTAAACATTCTTAAAATGACATACCCAAATCTAACTGCCTGTAGCTCTAGCCCTGAAGCAAGGATATGCATATTTTTGGTACCATTTGAAAGGAAACACTTTGAAGTTTATGGAAATGTGAAAGGAATGTGGTAGAATATAACACAATAGATCTGGTAAAAGATAATACAAAGAAAAAAACAACCGTTCTTTTGTACTTTTTTTGTACCATTATCTTTCAAATGCAAGAGAAAGGCCACAATGTATTATTCCAGCCCTGGTGCAATTTAGATTTTGGCCAGTCGATGGCGTCAGTGTCTGTGCAAAGTTTTAGACTGATCCAATGAACCATTGCATTTCTGTTCAAACTTTTGTATCAAGACTGCCCAAATGTGGCAAATTTGTTTATTAATAACTTTTCATCTTCAAAATTGGGCACTCTCCTCAAGCAATAGCATGGTATTCTTTCACTGTAATAGCTACTTTAAATTGGACAGTGCAGTTAGATTAACAAGAATTTTAGCTTTCTGCCAATATCAGATATGTCTATGTCCTGGGAAATGTTCTTGTTACTTACAACCTCATGTTAATCGCATTAGCCAACGTTAGCTCAACCGTCCCGTGGAAGGGACACCGATCCCAAATAAGTTTTTGTTGTGACAAGGTAGGGGTGGTATAAAGAATATAGCCCTATTTGGTAAAAGACCAAGTCCATATTATGGCAAGAACAGCTCAAATAAGCAAAGAGAAATGACAGTCCATCATTACTTTGTCAGTCAATCCAGAAAATGTCAAGAACTTTGAATGTTTCTTCAAGTGCAGTCACAAAAAACATCAAGCGCTATGATGAAACTGGCTCTCATGAGGACAACCACAGGAAAGGAAGACCCAGAGTTACCTCTGCTGCAGAGGATAAGTTCATTAGAGTTAAATGCACCTTAGATTGCACCGCATCCAAAATAAATGCTTCACAGAGTTCAAGTAACAGACACATCTCAACATCAACTGTTCAGAGGACATACAGGCCTTCATGGTCGAATTGCTGCAAAGAAACCACTACCAAAGGACACCAATAATAAGAAGAGACTTGCTTGGGCCAAGAAACATGAGCAATGGACATTAGACCGGTGGAAAGCTCTCATTTGGTCTGATGAATCCAAATTTGAGATTCTTGGTTCCAACCGCTGTGTCTTTGAGACGCAGAGAAGGTGAATGGATGATATTTGCATGTGTGGTTCCCACCTTGTGATGGTGTGGGGGTGCTTTTCTGGTGACATTGTCTGTGATTTATTTCGAATTCAAGGCACACTTAACCAGCATGGCTACCATAGCATTCTGCAGCGATACACCATCCCATCTGGTTTGTGCTCAGTGGGACTATCATGTGTTTTTCAACAGGACAATGACCCAAAACACCTCCAGACTGTGGAAGGGCTACTCGGCCAAGAAGGATGGATTTCTGCGTCAGATGACCTGGCCTCCACAATCACTCGACTTCAACCCAATTGAGATGGTTTGGTATGAGTTGGACCGCGGAGTGAAGGAAAAGCAGCTAACAAATGCTCAGCATATGTGGGAACTCCTTCAAGACCATTGGAAAAGTATTCCCCGTGAAGCTGGTTGAGAGAATGCCAAGAGTGTGCAAAGCTGTCATCAAGGCAAAGGGTGGCTACTTTGAAATACCTAAAATATGAAATATATTTTGATTTGTTTTACACTTTTATGGTTACTATGTGATTCCATATGTCTTATTTCATAGTTTTGATGTCTTCACTATTATTCTGCAATGTAGAAAATAGTACAAATAAAGAAAAACCCTGGAATGAGTAGGTGTGTGTAAGGGGTGCGTACTGGCGGCAGAGAAGTCAGGCGCAAGAGAGCAAAAACTCTGTTACAACGGAGCAGTTTAATAATAAAAACCACCTGAATAGAACAAACAATCAATGGGTACAAAACCCGTCGCACACCAGATCAACGTGCACATGCACTTACAATAAACAATTCCGGAAAAGGACATGGGGGGAACAGAGGGTTAAATACACATGTAATGATGAAATTGAAACCAGGTGTGTGGGAAGACAAGACAAAACAAATGGAAAATGAAAAGTAGATCGATGATGGCTAGAAGACCGGCGACGCCGACCGCCGAACGCCTCCCAAACAAGGAGAGGCACCGACTTCGGCGGAAGTTGTGACATGGTGTCCAAACTTTTGACTGGTACTGTATATACACTAATGTTCAAAAGTTTGAGGTCACTTAGAAATGTACTTGTATTTGAAAGAAAAGCAAATAGTTTTGTTCATTAAAATAACATCAAATTGATCAGAAATTCAGTGTAGACACTGTTAATGTTGTAAATTACTATTGTAGCTTTTTTAATGGATTTTTTATGGAATATTTACATAGGCATACAGAGACCCATTATCAGCAACCATCACTCCTGTGTTCCAATGGCACGTTGTGTTAGCTAATCCAAGTTTATCATTTTAAAAAGGCTAAAAAAAATCCTTTTGCAATTATGAAAATCCTTTTGCAATTATGTTAGCACAACTGAAAACAGTTGTGATGATTAAAGAAGCAATACAACTGGCCTTCTTTAGAGTATCTGGAGCATCAGCATTTGTGGGTTCGATTACAGGCTTAAAATGACCAGAAACAAAGAATTTTCTTCTGAAACTCATCAGTCTATTCTTGTTCTGAGAAATGAAGGCTATTCCATGCGAGAAATTGCCAAGAAACTGATGATCTCGTACAGTGCTGTGTACTACTCCCTTCACAGAACAGTGCAAACTGGCTCTAACCAGAATAGAAAGAGGAGTGGGAGGCCCCGGTGCACAACTGAGCATGAGGACAAGTACATTAGAGTGTCTAGTTTGAGAAACAAAAGCCTCACAAGTCCTCAACTGGCAGCTTCATTAAATAGTACCCGCAAAACACCAGTCTCAACATCAACAGTGAAGAGGCAACTCCGGGATACTGGCCTTCTAGGCAGAGTTGTAAAGAAAAAGCCATATCTCAGACTGGCCATTAAAAAGAAAGGAAGATTAGAAAAAAATGTTATGGACAGACAAATCTGAGTTTCAGGTGTTCGAATCACAAAGAAGAACATTCGTGAGATGCAGAAAAAATGAAAAGATGCTGAAGGAGTGCTTAACGCCATCTGTCAAGCATGGTAGAGGCAATGTGATGGTCTGGGGGGGGCTTTGGTGGTGGTAAAGTGGGAGATTTGTACAGGGTAAAAGGGATCTTGAAGAAGGAAGACTATAACTCCATTTTGCAACGCCATGCCTTACCCTGTGGACGGCGCTTAATTGGAGCCAATTTCCTCCTACAACAGGACAATGACCCAAAGCACAGCTCCGTACTATGCAATAGCTATTTAGGGAAGAAGCAGTCAGCTGGTATTCTGTCTCTAATGAAGTGGCAAGCACAGTCACCGGATCTCAACCCTATTTAGCTGTTGTGGGAGCAGCTTGACCGTATGGTACGTAAGAAGTGCCTATCAAGCCAATCCAACTTGTGGGAGGTGCTTCTGGAAGCATGGGGTGAAATCTCTTCAGATTACCAAACTTTTGAATGGTAGTGTGTGTGTGTGTGTGTGTGTGTGTGTGTGTATATATATATATATATATATATATATATATATATATATATATATATATATATGTACTTTTTTTAGTATGATTTTTCAGAGGGTGCTATAGCACCCCTACTTCCCCATGGGGCTCTGGTCAAAAGTAGTGCACCACATCGGGAATTTGGGGCTTTTTAGGGAGAAAACCATGGCATGAAGTCACAACTAGGTAGCACATGGGGCCTGGCCAGCAGAGCCCCCTGAGCTGAGCCAACAACACAGGGACCAGGGACGGGGGACCGCAGAGAGGGACGGGGGACGTCTGTTAGTTGGTCACCCTGTCACCACCAGTCATGCCTCCCCGGCCGTCCCTCTCCCCTGGCTTTGTTATGCTTTCAGTGCCGTGGCGTTGGAGGGCGCGAGGCTGTCTGCTAATAAGGATTGTAGTTTAATGAGAGGGTTTAGGGACGACCACCTCTGCCAGGGTAAGCCTTCCTCAAGGACGGTGTGGTGATGTATAGTGTTGGTGTAACCTCAGATGGCTGTAGCCAAACAGAGCTCAAGACTTAGAGCTCAGGGTAAAGAGTTAGGTATGACTGCAGTATCTCACCACCAGATGTACACAACCAGACACACACATACTCAGAGGCACAAAACACACATGAACACACACACACACACACACACACACACACACACACACACACACACACACACACACACACACACACACACACACACACACACACACACACATATACACAAACACATGCACACATATGGATGCACGCACGCACACAAACACACAAGTGATGTACTGGATGGTCTTTGTCAATAGGCTTAAAATTACAAGTCCAGTTAAATCCCCAAAGTTATCCGCTGAGTGATTGTCTCTCTATATGTGCTGTATAAATTTAATTGTAGTCGTTGATTAATCCGACATAGTCTTTCGTTTACTGGCCCAACGCTCTAACCACTAGGCTACCTGCCACCCATGTCGTTACATGTTGTTATGGTGACAGCTTCCAGACCTAAACATTGCAGCAGTGAGCCAAGAGTGCCAGATACTGATGTACTTTAAGGTCTGGACCGGAGTGTTCTGTTCTATCAGACCAACTTACCCAAAGGGGTAAGTTGAGCCACTGTTGTTTCTAGGAAACCATACACAAAATGTATCATTTTACAAAATGTTTAGGAAGAGGTAATCATTTCATGGAGTCTGTGAGAAACCACATTGAAAAAGTGATAAGCAAGTTTGGTAAAAAAACTGATTTTCACAAAGTCAGAGGTTTGATGATACTTGTATCTAAACAGAAGTAGATCATTTTAGGATTTTTCTATACACAATTTGGGGTCTGTATAAGCTTAAATGAGGTCCTAAACCTAGCATGAAAGTGCATCCTTGTAGCTGTGTGGGCAAATATAGTCAAGATGTTTGCCTTGGGGTAAGTTGAGCCAATGGCCATGGGGTAAGTTGAGCCAATGGTTGAGCAAATGGCAAGTTGAGCAAATTTAAGTACTTTCTTCCAAGGTGTAAGGCAAAGGCATTATCGTTGGGATATGAGGTAACAACAGGGCCTGGCCTATGATAAAAGTGTAATAAAAAGAACAAAGTGTTTGTTAGGTGTTAAGCATGTGTTAAAATATGATAAAAATTATTAAAAGGCAAACAAGTGATTGTGATTGTGTTGAAATGTGTTTGGTAAACAAAGCTAGACATGGTTTTAAAAAGGTAGTCGTAATATTTTATTCAGTACAGAAATTTGTAGGCGGCTTAACTTACCCTGTCCTGCGGCACAACTTACCCCATGCCCGGGGTAAGTTGTGTCAAGAGACCACTTTTTCTGGACCAGCTATGTTTTAAAAACTGTAATGTTTACATGAATTCTGATTATTTCCAGCGACACACAACATCCTGAATTATATGTAGATATCTTTGTGAGAAAGTAAACTATATTTCTCTCAACGGAGTGATGCTGAATGTAGAAAACATGGCTCAACTTACCCCACTCTCCCCTATGCAATGCTCTGGTCTGATGGGGTTCTGTGGGAGCCTGGCACTTCTCCATAAAGCATTTATATGTATTACAGGGATGTACTTGATCTGGCTGTCAGGGTAGAGAACACATGCATTTGAGCTCTCTGGGTTTAAGCACATTTGTGTCGATGTGAAGTCATGATGTACACTTTCCTGTGAATGAGCATTCCTGGTTTGGTGCGTTGTACTGTAGGTCAACCAGAAAGGCCAGACAAGTTAATTGGTTTGAAACTTAATGTTGACCAATCAAATTGTTTCACTGAAAACACTCAGAGTTCCATCATTGTCTTTTTTCTATTTTCTTTGCTATTTTCCCGGCTGTAAAGAACATTATAAAAAATATATATATATTTAATTTGTATTTATTCAGGGGCGCCCAATTGAGACCAGGTTCTTATTCTCAATGGTGGCTTGAGAACAAACAATTCACAAATCAACATGACAAAAAAAAAGGAAATGCAAGATACACTACATTTCAACAACACAAATAAATTATTACAATCAATCAAAACAATCACCCTATTGGCACCAGGGCTTCAAGATGTAATGAGGATTGCAAATTATTCCAAACACGGGGGGCATTAAAACTAAAGGCTGCTTGCTTTGGTTACCAGAGCTGGGGAAAAATTACAGATACTGTATCCCCACAATGGCATTGTGTATGAGCCACGATCATGCATCAGAAAGTGATGCCTTGGCCTTCCCTGTGGCTCAGTTGGTAGTGCATGGTGTGTGCAACGCCAGGGTTGTGGGTTTGATTCCCACGGGGGGCCAGTACACAAAAAAAAAATGCCTGAAATGAAAATGAAATGTATGTATTCACTACTGTAAGTTGCTCTGGATAAGAGTGTCTGCTAAATGACTAAAATCTATATGGTGGAATTTTCATTAAAGATGGAGGTCACACTTTATTTGGATAGTCAGGATTTTTTGATCTACAGATGGTCATACTATCAATAAACTATCTGTTGATAAGCAACTGCTGGCTAAGGTTAGGTTTAGAATAAGCACAAGGGTTATGTTAAGGGTTAAGGTAAGGGTTAGTGCTAGTGTTAAGGTTAAGGTTAGTAGATAGTCTGTAGAGCAGTGGTCACAAACCTTTTCTGAGTCAACATCACTTTGAGTCAAAATGCAAGCTGCTTAGATTTTTTTTAAATGATGGCTTAAAAACATAAGCCTTTGCAAAATTAACCAATTAAAAACAGTTCTGTAGCAATGAGTTTGTGCAGTAGGCTATAGGCCCAATACATTATCACTGCATATTGGCTATTGTATGCTTGAATTGCCCTGCCAATGTTGTTCTTCTCAGACCATTTAGAAATGATATAAAATAGTATATGATCACACTGGTAATACATATTTTGTTGTGTTACTTTTGAGGCACAGCAGAGTGAACATAATAATTTGCCTTTATTTTGTATTTTTTATACTGAACTGATTGCCTGCATTTGATGGTCAGTCTAAGGGAGGGAGGGTGCACTCACCGTCCCTCTGCTCTCACGCCACTGAGAAGTTCAGCTGACGGTGAAACTCAAGTCGCACTGCAATATTTCTGCCTCATGCACCAATTCATGTAGTTATTCCTATGACCAGAGAAAGTGAAATATTCCTCGATATTAAAAAAGACACAAGCCGCTAATAATAACGTAACACTTTGCTATACTCATTAATTGCAGCAGGAGTATGCTCATTTTATGGTTTATAAAAGTGTTGCCGGTGCTCCAAATTAAACATGAACTTACTCATAAAAACAGCAGCTCTTTGATGTATTCGTTGTCTCTCTCTAGTCATCGTTTGAAAGTTTTGAATTCTCACAGTATCAACTTTGCTGTGTGTGTGAAGTTTCTTTTTAACAGTCTATTGCTCGAGGAAAAGGTGCTGCCACGGTGGTCTCAGCTATTTGATTGGCCAGCGGAAGGGCTATAGGTGCACTTGATTTTCTCTCTGGGCCTGCCAGGTAGGCAGAGTTCTACCTTCAGACACATGAAATGGTTCAATATGGGAACACTTTGCATTCCTGGCGCCAGGGCTGCTGAATCAAATGCACCTATCGCCACCCGCACGAAACAAATAAAAAATAGGAACACAAGGCTTTATCGTTTTGTGTGTGTGATTGAATGGCTTGGAGATCGAACAGCCGATCGTGATGACCGGTTGGTGACCACTGCTGTAGAGCATCTCCAAAAAGGTTTACCAAGATAGAGCCAATTATACTGAACAAAAATATAAACGCAACACGCAACATTTAAGATTTCATTGAGTTACAGTTCATATCAGTAAATCAGTCAATTGAAATAAATGAATTAGGCCATAATCTATGGATTTCATGACTGGGAATACAGATATGCATCTGTTGGTCACAGATATGTAAAAATATATATATATATATATGGGCGAGGATCAGAAAACCTGTCAGTATGTGGTTTGCCCACCATTTGCCTCATGCAGCATGACACATGTTCTTCACATAGAGGTGATCAGGCTGTTGATTGTGGCCTGTGGAATGTTGTCCCACTCCTCTTCAATGGCTGTGCGAAGTTGCTGGATATTGTCGGGAACTAGAACACACTGACGTACACGTCGATACAGAGCATCCCACACATGCTCAATGGGTGACATGTCTGGTGAATATGCAGGCCATGGAAGAACTGGGACATGTTCAGCTTCCAGGAATGATGTACAGATCCTTGCGACATAGGGCCGTGCATGGCATGACAATTGGCCTCAGGATCTCGTCACGGTATCTCTGTGCATTGAAATTGCTATTGATGAAATGCAATTGTGTTCATTGTCCATAGCTTATGCCTGCCCATTCCATAACCCCACCGCCACCATCGGGCTCTCTCTTCACAACATTGACATCATTAAACCGCTTGGTCACATGACGCCATACAGTACACATTCCTGCAGTCAGCAGGCCAATTGCAAACTCCCTCAAAACTTGAAACATCTGTGGCATTGTGTTATTTGACAAAACTGCACATTTTAGAGTGGTCTTTTATTGTCCCCGGCACAAGGTGCACCTGTGTAATGATCATGCTGTTTAATCAGCTTCTTGATATGTCATACCTGTCAGGTGGATAGATTATTTTGGCAAATGAGAAATTCTCACTAACAGGGATAAGATACAAAAAGCTTATTTATCTCAAATGTAAGTATGGAAAATGCCCTGGATCTTTTATTTAATCTCATGAAACAGGGGACCAACACTTTACATGTTGCATTTAGATATTGGTTCAGTGTAGAACGGCTGTGGAGTTCTTGCCGTTCAAATTGCATACACCTAATTGTTGAATTGGCTTTGACCTACACTCATAAAAAAAGGCCAGAAACCAGGATCCAACCAATCAGAAAGGAGTCCACCAACTGGAATTGATAATAGTGGAATTTGTTAGAAATCTCTTATGGTAATAATTACAGGAACAATAAGGTGATGGATTTACTGTCAAGAAAATAATTTCTATCAGCTCAGAATTATATTGGTCAATTTCTACTAGCCATAATAAACATGATTATTACTTATGATTTATTATTCTCTATTTCCAGTAAATTCTATGCATCTTCATTTGCTGGCCTTTGATGAATACTCATATTCATAATCATTAACGACAGAGGGTGAGGATAACATTGGATTTCAAGTGAGAATGTGACCCTCACTGCATAGTTCTTTGCATGTACAGTATGGATCATGTGCAGTATGGATCATGTGCAGTATGGATCATGTACAGTATGGATCATGTGCAGTATGGATCATGTGCAGTATGGATCATGTGCAGTATGGATCATGTACAGTATGGATCATGTGCAGCAGGCCCTGAAACCTGCACATACAGTGCATTCGGAAAGTATTCAGACCTCTTGACTTTTTCCACATTTTGTTACGTTACAGCCTTATTCTAAAAATGATTAAATATTGTTTTTCCTCATCAATCTACACACAATACCCAATAATGACAAAGCAAAAACAGGTTTTTAGACATTTTTAAAAATGTGTCCAAAATGAAAACAAGAAATACCTTATTCAGACCCTTTGCTATGAAACTTGAAATTGAACTCAACTGCATCCTGTTTCCATTGATCATTCTTGAGATGTTTTCTACATCTTGATTGGTAAATTCAATCGATTGGACATGATTTGGAAAGGCACACAACTGTATATATATATATATATATAAGGTCCCACAGTAGACAGTGCATGTCAGAGCAAAAACCAAGTCATGAGGTCAAAAGGAATTGTCCGTAGAGCTCCGAAACAGGATTGTGTCGAGGCACAGATCTGGGGAAGGATAGAAAAACATTTCTGCAGGATTGAAAGTCCCCAAGAACACATTCTTAAATGGAAGAAGTTTGGAACCACCAAGACTCTTCCTAGAGCTGGCAGCCTGGCCAAACTGAGCAATTGGGGGTGAAGGGCATTGGACAGGGACGTGACCAAGAACCCGAGCTCCAGAGTTCCTCTGCGGAGATGGGAGGACCTTTCAGAAGGACAACAATCTCTGCAGCACTCCACCAATCAGGCTTTTATGGTAGCATGGCCAGACAGAAGCCACTCCTCAGTAAAAGGCACATGACAGCCCACTTGGATTTGGCCAAAAAGGCACCTAAAGGACTCTCAGACCATGAGAAACAAGATTCTCTGGTCTGCTGAAACCAAGATTGAACTCTTTCGCCTGAATGCCAAGTGTCACGTCTGGAGGAAACCTGGCACCATCCCTACGGTGAAGCATGGTGGTAGCAGCATCCATGCTGTGGGGATGTTTTTCAGCAGCAGGGACCTAGAGACTAGGCAGGATCGAGGGGAAAGATGAACGGAGCAAAGTACAGAGAGATCCTTGATGAAGACCTGCTCCAGAGTGCTCAGGACCTTAGACTGGGGCAAAGGTTCACCATCCAACAGGACAACGACCCTAAGCACACAGCCAAGAGAGCGCAGGAGTGGTTTCGGGACAAGTCTCTGAATGTCCTTGAATGTCCCAGCCAGATCCCAGACTTAAACCCAATCAAACATCTCTGGAGAGACCTGAAAATAGCTGTGCAGCGACACTCCTCATCCAACCTGACAGACCTTAGAGGATCGGTAGAGAAGCATGGGAGAAACTCCCCAAATACAGGTGTGCCAAGCTTGCAACATCATACCCAAGAAGACTCGAGGCTGTAATCGCTGCCAAAGGTGCTTCAACAACGCACTGAGTAAAGGGTCTGAATACTTATGTAAATGTGATATTTCAGTTTTTTATTTGTAATAAATTTCAAAAAAAATTTACAAATCTGTTTTTGCTTTGTTATTATGGGGTATTATGTGTAGATTGTTGAGGGGAAAAAACTATTTAATCAAAATGTTCAAAAAGTCAAGGGGTCTGAATACTTTCCGAATGCACTGTATGTGAGCTAAACAGAGAAATCCATTTCAAGGTGTCAATGAACAAAGAAGTTTCCCTAGTGTAATCTGAATTCAACTCTTCGCTGAGAAGATTATGCTCTCCGGACAACGCACTGCATCTTGAATCATTTTCCAGTCTATAGGCTACTTCTGATTCCATGTGCATGTGTCCTCCCGTACTGTATCAGTGCCCATCAAGAATTCAACAAGACAGAGAGACAAAATGGCTGGAATGCTTTCTTTAGCTGACTAACGTGACTAATGTGAAAAATGTTACAATAAAATGTTGTGACTGGTTCTTTACCTGAGACTTCTACATGTACACTCTCTTGAAAGGCTTCTGACTCCTTCATGCAAAGTACACCTTTCGATTTTATGGATTTCCAATGGTTCTCTCTTGCTTGCAGACTCGGAGATGAGTCAAAAAATAAACTTCCCTCATAGTGTCATCAGTTAGTCGGTGTAGTCATTTCAATTTACAGGCATCTTTTTTTAATCCTCCATGGAAAACTGCCACGAGGCCTCAAGCATGGAGATATTTTAATTCATATAATTCTTATTCAAAACATGTCTCACCTTAATTACAGATGACAATTGCCAGTCATAAGATCTTATTTAGAACTGCCCAGTGATATTTAGAAATAGCACAGCGAGGGGACAGTAGAATTAGTGTGAATAACCATCATAGATGGTCATAGTAAATAATAATGTGTTCTAAGACTTTGGGAAAGTATTGCATATTAACTCTGTATAGAAACCTTGTTAGCTTCCTGCTGATCTCCTCCATTTGAATATACCGTAATTTCCGGACTATTAAGCGCACCGGAATATAAGCCGCACCCACTGAATTTAAAAAACAATATTATTTTGAACATAAATAAGCCGCACATGTCTATAAGCCCCAGGTGCCTACCGGTACATCAAAACAAATGAACTTTACACAGGCTTTAATGAAACACGGCTTGTAACAAAAATAAATAGGCTTTAACGAAACACGGCTTGTAACAAAAAATAAAAAATTAGCAGTAAGCTTTAGTTGTCTTTTTGCACTGAGTCAATTCCTCACGCTGCTGTTTCCAACGTCTTATCATCGACTCATTAAGACCAAGCTCCCATGCAGCAGCTCTATTTCCTTTTCCAACAGCCAGATCAATCGCCTTCAACTTGAAAGCTGCATTATATGCATTTCTCCGTGTCTTTGCCATGATGAGGGTGACAAAATGACTACCGTAATAAGTTTGAGAGCGCTCGATTTAATCTAAACAGTAAACAAAAAAGTTGTTTTACCTTAACCCGTTTGGCAATTTCATTGGTCTAATGAAAGCTTCATGCCACCAAAAAACTGAGCACGTCACAGAATGTGTTTTTTGGGCGAAAAAAAAATTGAAAGCGGGAAAAATCCATATATTAGCCGCGTCATTGTTTAAGCCGCGAGGTTCAAAGTGTGAGAAAAAAGTTGCGGCTTATAGTCTGGAATTTACGGTACTGTACTACAGTGATCCTACCAGTGACCGGGACATCTGGAATCTCCTTCTCAGTACAATTAGCAACACAACAGGCATGAAACATATGCATGAAGAACTCAAACAGAAATATACACGTACACCTGCACGCACCCTCACACAAACACACACACACACACAAACACACACACACACACACACACACACACACACACACACACACACACACACACACACACACACACACACACACAGAGGACGTTTGAGAGGGAAGCAGAAACCAGGTGTGTGTTGCATCGAGGAGTTAATCAGTTATTGAGATAAAACAGCATGAAGGTCTATGTGGAGGATTAGACTTGTGGTTCTCATTCATGACTTCAGCTTCCAGCAAACAGCCTCATCGCCATCATCCTTTCCTTCCGGTTGCATTAGTGATTTAGCACAGGACTCAGCTGAAACCCCTTGCATTAGTGATTTAGCACAGGACTCAGCTGAAACTCCTTGAATTAGTGATTTAGCACAGGACTCAGCTGAAACCCCTTGCATTAGTGATTTAGCACAGGACTCAGCTGAAACCCCTTGTTTTAGTGATTTAGCATAGGACTCAGCTGAAACCCCTTGCGTTAGTGATTTAGCACAGGACTCAGCTGAAACCCCTTGTATTAGTGATTTAGCACAGGACTAAGCTGAAACTCCTTTCCTGTACAAATCCACAGTCTTTTGTTTTTGGGGATTTAGCTGGCAAGATGATGTGTTTAGAATTTCATTCTAATCGGGGAGCGAGAGAGAGCTATATTTTATGTTCATAATTATCATACATCATCTTCATAATGATGTTTGACCTCCAACTGACTAATCAGTGTGGTCATCTTCAAGAATCTCTCTACCCAAGGCTGATTCAGTCTTCTGGGTGACCAGGATAGCCATGTCCAGAGTGGGTTAGCTGTGAGAGGTCAATGGTCATACAGTAATTGACCCTACACAACGGATGGGTCATCAGGGGTGACGGTGATATTCCGGTCTTGGTCTCTCCTGGTTCTGTCCTCTTGCTCACATATCTGGTCAAGATATATTTGTAGACTACAGTCAGTCACAACAGTATTCTCTCTTATGAATAAAAGAGAGTTGAATTGAAAGTGTTAAGTCTTATACTAAGACTAATACATGCACCAACATGTTGCATTACCTGGTACAGCTGAGTTGAGCTGTGTGGTAATATGGGGTTTCATGGGCATACTTTAAAGCTGCAATGTGTAACTTTCTGGGCAACCTGACCAAATTCTCATAGAAATATGAGTTATAGATGTGTCATTCCAATTTAAAGCAAGTCTAAGAAGCGGTAGATCTGTTCTATGTGCACCATTTCTATACTTCCCGTTCATAAGTTTTGTTTTTGGGTCTTTTACTTTCAGTTTTGTACACCAGCGAAAAAAAACTATATTTTTGATTATGTAAAATATATTTCACGGCGGTTTAGATGCTACAATGGTTGCTGCCATGCTATGTTGTCTTAGGTATCGCTTTATGTAGTGTCTCTCTTGTCGTAATGTGTGTTTTGTCATATATATATATATATATATATATATTATCACAGTATCCACAGAAAATGGTGCCCCTCCTCGGCCGGGCGGCGCTCGGCGGTCGTCGTCGCCGGTCTACTAGCTGCCACCGATCTATGTTTCTGTGTTCGTTGTGTTTTGTCTGTCTAGGTCCGCACCTGTTTCCTTTTCTGTCATTAGTTGGGGGGTATTTAGTTTGTTCCTTTGGGTTTGTGTTTTGTGCGGGATTATTTGTTTGTCAGCGGGCAGTGGGGTTGTACGTTGGGTTTTTTCTCCAGCGTTTATATATTGGAGTTTTGATTCTAGCCGGGCTGCGCCCCGTGCGTATTTTTTCCTCTTTATTGGATTACCTGTTTCCCTTTTGGGGTTTTGTGCGATCCCTGTGCTTTTGATGCACCTAGTGTGTTGGGTGTCAATAAACTTCGGCCTACCGAACATCGTATCCTGCATTTGACTCTGCTCCTTCCTCCTGCCCTACATATCCGTGACAGAATCCCGCACCAAAACTATTATGGAGTCAGCAGGAGCCGAAGCGCCTTCAGTAGCTGAGCAGGTGTCGCATCACGCCAGCCTCCTCCACCGCCTGGGCTCGGCGATGGACCAAGTGCTGGCTCGACTGGAGAGCTGGGAGAGAGGTACCTCCCCCACCAGACCAGCTCCAGTTGCTCAGCCGGCGCCCCTACCGACACCCCCTGAAGTGGGCTCGAGTGGGATCCGGATTACGCCACCGAGGGAATTTGATGGGACGGCCGCTGGGTGTAAGGGGTTTTTGCTCCAGATCGAACTGTACCTGGCGACCGTCCGCCCCTCTCCCTCCGACGAATAGAAAGTGAGCGTCCTCATTTCCTGTCTTACGGGTAGAGCCCTGGAATGGGCCAACGCAGTCTGGGAGGGCCCAGACTCGGCTCGGGGCGACTACCCGGAGTTCACCCGCCGCTTCCGGGCGGTATTCGATCATCCCCCGGAGGGCAAGGCGGCGGGTGAGCAGCTGTTTCATTTGAGACAGGGGACGAGGAGTGCTCAGGACTTCGCCCTGGAGTTCCGGACTCTCGCCGCAGGATCGGGGTGGAATGAGCGGGCCCTGATGAATCACTATCGCTGCAGTCTCAATGAGGATGTCCGCCGGGAGCTGGCTTGTAGGGACCAAGCCATCACCCTCGACCAGCTGGTGGATTTGTCCATCAGGCTGGACCACCTGCTGGCTACCCGGGGACGTTCTAGTCGGGGTCTGTTCATTCAACCTCCCAGCCCTCCTGCTCCACTGCCCATGAAGATAGGAGGAGCTGCTTCGAGGAAGACTGGAGGGGGGGCCTCTCCTGCACCCACTGTGGACACAGAGGACACACTGCGGACCGGTGCTGGAGGGGTCCACCCGGGAGTCCGGAGGGCAGGCAGAGCACTACATCGACCCCCCAGGTGAGTCAGTACCAGACACACCCAGAGCCCCCTGTCGACCACATGTACACTTCCGTTTGTTTTCCCGATTTTTCCCCTCACTCCCAGTATAAGGCACTAGTCGATTCAGGTGCAGCTGGGAGTTTTATGGACCGTGGGGTCGCTAATAGGTTAGGGATTCCCCTGGTTCAGCTGGACCACCCCTTCCCTGTGCACGCCCTAGATAGTCGACCGCTAGGGTCCGGCCAAGTGGGGGAGGTTACTGTGCCACTGGTTATGGCGACGTGGGGGGGTCATGTGGAACGTATCAGCCTATACCTCATCGACTCCCCGGCGTTTCCGGTGGTACTGGGAATCCCCTGGCTAGCCACTCACAACCCTCAGATTTCATGGAGACAGAGGGCTCTTAAGGGGTGGTCGAGGGAGTGCTCAGGTAGGTGTGTAGGAGTTTCCATCGGTGCAACTACGGTGGAGAGTCCAGACCAAGTCTCTACCGTGCACATTCCTTCTGAATATGCCGATTTAGCTATCGCCTTCAGTATAACGAAGGCGACTCAATTAACACCCCATCGACAGGGGGATTGTGCGATAAACCTCCAAGCTAACGCGGTCCTTCCTAAGAGTCATGTGTATCCTCTGTCTCAGGAGGAGACAGTGGCTATGGAGACATACGTCACTGAGTCCTTGAGACAGGGATACATTCGGCCATCTAAATCACCCGTCACCTCGAGCTTCTTTTTTGTGAAGAAGAAGGAGGGAGGCCTGCGCCCGTGCATTGACTATAGAGGTCTAAATTCTATCACAGTGGGGTTCAGTTACCCACTACCTCTCATTGCTACCGCAGTGGAGTCATTCCACGGGGCGCGCTTCTTCACCAAACTAGATCTCAGGAGCGCGTATAACCTGGTGCGTATTCGAGGGGGAGACGAGTGGAAAACCGCATTTAGTACCACATCTGGCCATTATGAGTACCTCGTCATGCCGTATGGGTTAAAAAATGCTCCCGCTGTCTTCCAATTCTTTGCGGACGAGGTTCTCCGAGACATGCTCGGACAGGGTGTGGTGGTGTACATCGATGACATCCTGATCTACTCCGCCACACGTGCCGCGAATGTGGCTCTGGTGCGCAGAGTGCTTGGGCGGCTGCTGGAGCATAACCTATACGTCAAGGCTGAGAAATGTGAGTTCTCCAAACGAGCCGTCTCTTTCCTAGAATATCGCATTTCCACCACAGGGGTGGTAATGGAATGTGACCGCGTTACGGCTGTGCGTAATTGGCTGACCCCTACCATGGTGAAGGAGGTGCAGCGGTTTTTGGGGTTCTCCAATTATTACCGGAGGTTTATCCGGGGTTTTGGTCAGGTGGCAGCTCCCATTACCTCACTGCTGAAGGGGGGTCCGGTGCGGCTGCGGTGGTCGGCGGAGGCGGACAGGGCCTTCCGTCATCTGAAGGTTCTGTTTACTGACGCTCCGGTGCTGGTGCATTCGGATCCCTCTTTGCCATTCGTAGTGGAGGTGGACGCGTCCGAAGCTGGGGTAGGAGCAGTTCTGTCGCAGCGTTCGGGCGCTCCTCCGAAGCTCCGCCCCTGCGCTTTCTTTTCTAGGAAGTTGAGCCCGGAGGAGCGCAACTACGATGTGGGGGACAGGGCGTTGTTAGCCGTGGTCAAGGCTTTGACAGTGTGGAGACATTGGCTTGAGGGGGCACGTCACCCTTTTCTCATCTGGACCGACCACCGTAACCTGGAGTACATCCAGGCAGCGAGGAGACTGAATCCTCGTCAAGCCAGGTGGGCTATGTTCTTTACTAGGTTCCAGTTTACCCTTTCATACATTCCGGGTTCTCGGAACCGGAAGGCCGACGCACTGTCGCGTCTCTATGACACCGAGGAGAGGACCATCGATCCCATTCCCATACTCCCTGCGTCCTGTCTAGTGGCGCCGGTGGTATGGATGCGGACATCGAGCAGGCGGTTCAGTCAGAACCCACTCCGCCTCTATGTCCAGCAGGTCTGAAGTTCGTTCCACTTGGTCTTTGCGATCGCCTGATCCGATGGGCCCACACTTTACCCTCCTCGGGTCATCCTGGGGTGGAACGGACAGTGCGAGGCCTGAAAGGGAAGTACTGGTGGCCCACCTTGGCTGAGGATGTAAGACACTATGTCTCTTCCTGTTCAGTGTGCGCGCAGTGCAAGGCTCCTAGGCACCTGCCTCGAGGGAAACTACAGCCCTTCCCCGTTCCACAGCGACCTTGGTCTCACCTCTCGGTGGATTTCCTCACGGATCTCCCGCCATCTCAGGGAAACACGACGATCCTGGTTGTTGTGGATCGGTTCTCGAAGTCCTGCCGTCTGCTCCCGTTTCTTAGGTCTTCCTACGGCCCTACAGACCGCGGAGGCCCTATCCACCCATGTCTTCCGGCACTACGGGGTGCCCGAGGACATCGTATCTGATTGGGGTCCCCAGTTCACTTCCAGAGTGTGGAGGTCGTTTATGGAGAGGCTGGGGGTCTCGGTTAGCCTGACCTCGGGTTTCCACCCCGAAAGTAATGGGCAGGTAGAACGCATCAACCAGGATGTGGGCAGGTTTCTGCGGTCGTTTGGCGAGGTTCGTGCCATGGGCCGGTTTCTGCGGTCGTAAGGTCGAGGTTCGTGCCATGGGCCGAGATGGCCCAGAACTCTCAACGCCACTCCTCTACTAACCTGTCACCTTTTCAGGTTGTATTAGGTTATCAGCCGGTCCTGGTGCCCTGGCAGCAGAGCCAGACGGAGGCTCCTGCGGTGGAGGAATGGGTACAGCGCTCTCAGGAGACCTGGAGTGCTGTCCAGGAGTGCCTGAAGTGGGCTATCAGGTGACAGAAGGAGAGCGCTGACCGCCACCGCAGTGAGACCCCATGTATAATCCGGGGAACAGAGTCTGGCTCTCGACCCGGAACCTGCCCCTCCACCTGCCCTGCCGGAAGCTGGGTCCGCGATTTGTGGGGCCGTTCAACGTCCTGAGGAGAATAAACGAGGTGTGTTATAGGTTACAACTCCCTTCATATTATCGTATTAACCCCTTGTTTCATGTGTCTCTCCTCAGGCCGGTGGTAGCTGGTCCACTGCAGGACACTGAGGTGCGGGAGGTCCCCCCGCCCCCCCTGGACATTGGGGGGGGGGCCCGGCGTACACAGTCCGGGCCATCCTGGACTCCCGACGTCAGGTAGGGGGCCTGCAGTAGCTCGTGGACTGGGAGGGGTACGGCCCGGAGGAGAGGTGCTGGGTTCCGGTGGGGGACATTTTGGATCCCACTATGCTCCAGGAGTTCCATCGTCTCCGTCCGGACCGACCGGCGCCTCGCCCTCCGGGCCGTCAACGAGGCCGGCGTCGGCGCGCTGCGGAAGCCGCGCGTCAGGGGAGGGGTACTGTCACAGTATCCACAGAAAATGGTGCCCCTCCTCGGCCGGGCGGCGCTCGGCGGTCGTCGTCGCCGGTCTACTAGCTGCCACCGATCTATGTTTCTGTGTTCGTTGTGTTTTGTCTGTCTAGGTCCGCTAATGTTTCCTTTTCTGTAATTAGTGGGGGGGAAATGTAGTTTGTTCCTTTGGGTTTGTGTTTTGTGTGGGATTATTTGTTTGTCAGCGGGCAGTGGGGTTGTACGTTGGGTTTTTTCTCCAGCGTTTATATATTGGAGTATTGATTCTAGCCGGGCTGCGCCCCGTGCGTATTTTTTCCTCTTTATTGGATTACCTGTTTCCCTTTTGGGGTTTTGTGCGATCCCTGTGCTTTTGATTCACCTAGTGTGTTGGGTGTCAATAAACTTCGGCCTACCGAACATCGTATCCTGCATTTGACTCTGCTCCTTCCTCCTGCCCTACATATCCGTGACATATATATATATATACAGCCTACCAAAAGGCCTCCTGCAGATATATATATATATATATATATATATATATATATATATATATATATATATATATATATATATATATATGTTTTATTCCCAGCCCTCAACCCTGCAGGAGGCCTTTTGGTAGGCCGTCATTGTAAATAAGAATTTGTTCTTAAAACAACATCAGGTGAAATGGAAGAGCGCCAAATAAAAAAAATAAAAAAAAATAATAACTTTCATACATTCACAAGTGCAATAGACCATATTAAAGCTGAACTTCTTGTGAATCTAGCCACATTGTCAGATTTCAAAAAGGCTTTACGGCGAAAACAAACAATGCTATTATGTGAGGACAGCACCCCATCAAACAACACAGACAATCATATTTCATCCCGCCAGGCGCGACACAAAACTCAGAAATAATTATATAATTCATGCCTTACCTTTGACGAGCTTCTTCTGTTGGCACTCCAATATGTCCCATAAACATCACAAATGGTCCTTTTGTTCAATTAATTCCGTCATTATATATCCAAAATGTCCAACTCGCGCAACATGACTACAAAATATCTCAAGTTACCTGTAATCTTTGTCCAAACATTTCAAACAACTTTCCTAATACAACTTTAGGTATTTTTAACGTAAATAATCGCTAACATTTAAGACGGGATAAACTGCGTTCAATACCGGAGGAAAACAAAGTGGAGAGTGCTTTTCAGGTCACGCGCCTCTATCAAACAGTACACTTCCCTCGAGCCTCATTCTGAACAGGGCTACTTCTTCATTACACAAAGGAAAAACCTCAACCAATTTCTAAAGACTGTGACATCCAGTGGAAGCGATAGGAACTGCAAGCAACTGCCTTAGAATTATGGATTCTCAATGAAAACCCATTGAAAAGAGAGTGACCTGGCTAGGACAGACAAGCCATGCTATTGTGCAGGACTTAATTCTTCCTGCTGCCGTGGATATGGCTGTGACAATTTTTATTTTATTTTTTTATTTCACCTTTATTTAACCAGGTAAGCTAGTTGAGAACAAGTTCTCATTTACAACTGCGACCTGGCCAAGATAAAGTAAAGCAGTGCGACACAAACAACAACACAGAGTTACACATGGAATAAACAAACGTACAGTCAATAACACAATAGAAAAAAAGAAAGTCTATATACAGTGTGTGCAAATGGCGTGAGGAGGAATGAAATAAATAGGCCATAGTAGTGAAATAATTACAATTTAGCAGATTAACACTGGAGTGATAAATGAGCAGATGATGATGTGGAAGAAGAGATACTGGTGTGCAAAAGAGCAGAAAAGTAAATAAAAACAATATGGGGATGAGGTAGATAGATTGGGTGGCTATTTATAGATGGACTATGTACAGCTGCAGTGATCGGTTAGCTGCTCAGATAGCTGATGTTTAAAGTTAGTGAGGGAAATATAAGTCTTCAGCTTCAGCAATTTTTGCAATTCGTTCCAGTCACTGGCAGCAGAGAACTGGAAGGAAAGGCGGCCAAAGGAGGTGTTGGCTTTGGGGATGACCAGTGAGATATACCTGCTGGAGCGCGTGTTACAGGTGAGTGTTGTTATCGTGACCAGTGAGCTGAGATAAGGTGGAGCTTTACCTAGCATAGACTTATAGATGACCTGGAGCCAGTGGGTCTGGCGATGAATATGTAACGAGGGCCAGCCGACTAGAGGATACAGGTCGCAGTGGTGGGTGGTATAAGAGGCTTTGGTAACAAAACGGATGGCACTCTGATAGACTTCATCCAGTTTGCTGAGTAGAGTATTGGAAGCTATTTTGTCGATGACATCGCTGAAGTCGAGGATCGGTAGGATAGTCAGTTTTACTAGGGTAAGTTTGGCGGCGTGAGTGAAGGAGGCTTTGTTGCGAAATAGAAAGCCGATTCTAGATTTGATTTTGGATTGGAGATGTTTAATATGAGTCTGGAAGGAGTCTAGCCAGACACTTAGGTATTTGTAGTTGTCCACATATTCTAGGTCAGAACCGTCCAGGGTAGTGATGCTGGTCGGGCGGGTGGGTGCGGGCAGCGAATGGTTGAAAAGCATGCATTTGGTTTTACTAGCATTTAAGAGCAGTTGGAGGCCACGGAAGGAGAGTTGTATGGCATTGAAGCTCGTTTGGAGGTTAGTAAACGCAGTGTCCAAAGAAGGGCCAGATGTATACAGAATGGTGTCATCTGCGTAGAGGTGGATCAGGGAATCACCAGCAGCAAGAGCGACATCATTGATATATACAGAGAAAAGAGTCGGCCCGAGAATTGAACCCTGTGGCACCCCCATAGAGACTGCCAGAGGTCCGGACAACAGCCCTCCGATTTGACACACTGAACTCTGTCTGAGAAGTAGTTGAACCAGGCGAGGCAGTCATTTGAGAAACCAAGGCTATTGAGTCTGCCGATAAGAATACGGTGATTGACAGAGTCGAAAGCCTTGGCCAGGTCGATGAAGACGGCTGCACAGTACTGTCTTTTATCGATGGCGGTTATGATATCGTTTAGGACCTTGAGAGTGGCTGAGGTGCACCCGTGACCAGCTCGGATACCAGATTGCACAGCAGAGAAAGTACGGTGGGATTCTAAATGGTCAGTGATCTGTTTATTAACTTGGCTTTTAAGACTTTAGAGAGGCAGGGCAGGATGGATATAGGTTGGATATATAGTTTGGGTCTAGAGTGTCACCCCCTTTGAAGAGGGGGATGACCGCGGCAGATTTCCAATCTTTAGGGATCTCAGATGATATGAAAGAGAGGTTGAACAGACTGGTAATAGGGGTTGCAACACTAGCGGCGGATCATTTTAGAAATAGGGTCCAGATTGTCTAGCCCAGCTGACTTGTACGGATTCAGGTTTTGCATCTCTTTCAGAACATCTGCAATCTGGATTTGGGTGAAGGAGAAGCTGGGGAGGCTTGGGTAAGTAGCTGCGGGGGGGGGGGGGGGAGCTGTTGGCCTAGCCAGGAGGAGAGCATGGTCAGCCGTAGAGAAACGCTTATTGAAATGTTTGATTATCATGGATTTATCGGTGGTGACTGTGTTACCTAGCCTCAGAGCAGTGGGCAGCTGGGAGGGGTGCTCTTGTTCTCCATGGACTTTACAGTGTCCCAAAACGTTTTGGAGTTAGAGCTACAGGATGCAAATTTCTGCTTTCCTGACTGACTGCGTGTATTGGTTCCTGACTTCCCTGAACAGTTGCATATCACGGGGACTATTCAATGGTATTGCAGTCCGCCACAGGATGTTTTTGTGCTGGTCAAGGGCAGTCAGGTCTGGAGTGAACCAAGGGCTATATCTGTTCTTGGTTCTACATTTTTTGAAAGAGGCATGCTTATTTAAAATGGTGAGGAAATTACTTTTAAAGAACGACCAGGCATCCTCGACTGACGGGATGAGGTCAATATCCTTCCAGGATACCCGGGCCAGGTCGATTAGAAAGGCCTCCTCGCAGAAGTGTTTTAGGGAGCGTTTGACAGTGATGAGGGGTGGTCGTTTGACCACAGACCCATAGTGAATGCAGGCAATGAGGCAGTGATCGCTGAGATCCTGATTGAAAACAGCAGAGGTGTATTTAGAGGGCAAGTTGGTCAGGATAATATCTATGAGGGTGCCCATGTTTATGGATTTAGGGTTGTACCTGGTGGTTTCCTTGATGATTTGTGTGAGATTGAGGGCATCTAGCTTAGCTTGTAGGACTGCCGGGGTGTTAAGCATATCCCAGTTTAGGTCACCTAACAGAACGAACTCTGAAGATAGATGAGGGGCAATCAATTCACATATGGTGTCCAGGGCACAGCTGAGAGCTGAGGTGGTCTATAACAGGTGGCAACAGTGAGAGACTTATTTCTGGAGAGATTCATTTTTAAAATTAGAAGCTCAAACTGTTTGGGCATAGACTTGGAAGGTATGACAGAACGTTGCTGGGGGAAAAGGCAAAGAAATATATACAGACAATGTCTTCATCAAACAACACTGTTTGACGATGCATTAGTGACATGGCAGGAGATGTTTTGAAACAATTACTGCTTCGCATAACAAGCCAGTGAATTATATGCTTTACAGCTGGATGAGTCAACAGGTGTGGCGGGCATGGCACAGCTCCTGGTATTTGTCCGTTATGTTTATGGGGGTCAATTAAGGAAAACATCCTCTTCTGCAAACCACTGGAAACTAGGACAACAGGAGAGGATATTTTTGAAGTACTGGACAGCTTTGTGACATCAAATGGACTTTGATGGTCAAGATGTGTTGGTATCTGTACTGATGGCGCAGAAGCCATGACAGGGAGACATAGTGGAGTGGTAACGTGCGTGCAAGCAGTTGCTCCTGACGCCACTTGGGTACACTGCAGCATCCACCGAGAGGCTCTTGCTGCCAAAGGGAATGCCTGACAGCTTGAAATACGTTTTGGACACTACAGTGAAAATGGTTAACTTTGTTAATGCAAGGCCCCTGAACTCTCATGTATTTTCTGCACTATGCAATGATATGGGCAGTGACCATGTAACTCTTTTACAACAGAAGTGCAGTGGTTATCAAGGGGCAAAGTATTGACATGTTTTTTTTATATTGAGAGACAAGCTTAAAGTTTTCTTTATTGACCATAATTTTCACTTGTCTGACCGCTTGCATGATGACAAGTTTCTCACACGACTGGCCTATCTGTGTGATGTTTTTTCTCGCCTGAATCATCTGAATCTAGGATTACAGGGACTCTCCGCAACTATATTCAATGTGCGGGACAAAATTGAGGTATGATTAAGAAGTTGGAGCTCTTCTCTGTCTGCATTAACAAGGACAACACACAGGTCTTTCCATCATTGTATGATTTGTTGTGTGCAAATGAACTCAAGCTTAGGGACAATATCAAATGTGAAATTGCGAAGCACCCGAGTTGGGTGCGCAATTACGCGGGTACTTTCCAGAAACGGATGGCACAAACAACTGGATTCATTATCCCTTTCATGCCCTGCCTCCAGTCCACTTATCAATATCTGAACAAGACAGCCTCATTCAAATTGCAACAAACGGCTCTGTGAAAATGTAATTTAATCAGAAGCCACTGCCTGGATTGGGCTGTGCTCAGAAAATCTTGCCTTGGCAAATCGCGCCGTTAAGACACTGATGCCCTTTGCAACCACGTACCTATGTGAGAGTGGATTCTCAGCCCTCACTAGCATGATAACTAAATACAGGCACAGACTGTGTGGAAAATGATTTAAGACTGAGACACTCTCCAATACAACCCAACATTGCAGAGTTATGTGCATCCTTTCAAGCACACCCTTCTCATTAATCTGTGGTGAGTTATTCCCAATTTTCGATGAACAAATACAGTTTTATATGTAAGATGTTTAAATAAAGAGCAAAATTATTTATTATTATTATTTATGCCCTGGTCCTATAAGAGCTCTTTGTCACTTCCCATGATCCTGGTTGTGACAAAAACTGACACTCATTCTTATGTTTAATAAATGTATCGTATAGTGTGTGTGTGGCAGGCTTACAATGATGTCAAAAAACAACATTTGAAATGGCGCTGACATTGGTGCTAGAGGGCGTACGCAGTTGGAGGTTGAACGTTTCAAGGGGTACGGGACTATGAAAAGTTTGGGAACCACTGCTCTACACTATACTTGCTTGTTTATCACATCAACTGAAATTAGGCAAACTATTTGAATTTTAGCAGCCAGAAAATGGTAGAGCGATTTCTTCATAGTGCATCTTTAAGGGACTTGAAAGTGAAACTATTACTCTGGTTTTAGGACTGTATTTAAAGTTACAGGCAAAATTAGAAATTGTGTTTTTTTTTATATATTGGATTAAAGTAGAGACTCAGAGCTACAAAATGGTATATCATACACTGCATTTCTGAGGAACAATGGGAAAGTAATTCTGCTTTGAAAGTTAATAAACTTGTAGGGTCACTTCTGAGAAAATGGCCTTTAAATGTTTTGGTATCTAGTGAAGAGCTCTTCTTTGTCTACACCCATTCAGCATCGTTCACACCCTCTTAAGCTTTAGCCCCATCCATCTCGTTTTGCTCTAGGAGTGTTCAGAGCGCACACTTGACGCTCTGGCCAATGATTTGTTTACCTACTGTATGGATAACATGGAAACAGCCTAACCAGCTCTGCTGGCAACAATTTCATAATGTTTTTTGCAGACATTTACTGACACCGGCCATATTCAACGGGTGTTGTACACTTTAGCTTAAGACATGTAGCTAGCTAGCTAGGTAAATGATGAACCTAGCTAGGTAAACAACATGTAAGATCACACACGTCACGTAACGTTAACTAACGAGCCAACCAGCTAACTTTAGCTTGTTAAACAACAATGAACATAATGCCAAATCATGCCGTTACTACCCTGCATGAATATACTGGGAGCTAACCAACCAGGTTCAACATTAGCTAGCTAACACTAGGCTCTAACTAGAAAAGCAAACGGCTCTGGGATACGAATAATAATGTCAGCTAGGGAACCAGCCAGCTAATGTTAGCTAGCTAGCTAACAGTACACTTTAGCTTAATACATGTAGCTAGCTAGGTCAACAATGAACCTAGCTAGGTAAACAACATGTAAGATCACACACGTCACGTAACATTAGCTAACAAGCCAGCCAGCTACCGTTAGCTAGTTAAACAACAATGAACATAGTGCCAAATCATGCCGTTACTTCCCTGCATGAATAAGCTGGGAGCTAACCAACCAGGTTCAATGCTAGCTAGCTAACATTAGGCTCTAACTAGAAAAGCAAACGGCTCTGGGATACGAATAATAATGTCAGCTAGGGAGCCAGCCAGCTAATGTTAGCTAGCTAACACTACACTTTAGCTTGAAATGAAACCACTTTCTGTCAAAATTAGAAACGTGTAATATCTGAAAATGTAGCTTGCTAACACTACATCTTACCTGTATACATCAACATGCATGATGGACGCATCTCCCTGTCGCGGATGCCATGCCACGGTTGCCTTTAGTTTGAAGATGTAATCCGGAGACAGGTGTTTTCTCATACTCTTATTCCACTGATATCAAAACTTGATCCTCCAGAAAGTGGAGAGCAACACTTATGCAGCTCCACTACACAATACATTTTAAAAAAACAGCGTTCGACAGGATTACCAACACAGACTGGCCAACTCAAATAGACAGAAGTCTTCTATATGGCTGTAACGATCGTCTGGAAGAGGGGACCAAGATGCAGCGTGGTAAGTGGTCATAATTATATTTAATGAAACACTTTAAAACAAACAAGAAAACGAAAGCTAACAGTTCTGCCAGGTGAACACACACAAGACAGAAGACAACTACCCACAAAACCCCAAAGGAAAACAGGCTGCCTAAGTATGACTCCCAATCAGCGACAACGACGTACAGCTGTCCCTGATTGAGAGCCATACCAGGCCAAAACAAAGAAATACAAAAACATATAAAAAAGGACATAGAATGCCCACCCAAATCACAAGCTGACCAAACCTAAATAGAGACATAAAAAGGCTCTCTCAGGTCAGGGCGTGACAGTAACCCCCCCCCCCCCCCCCCCCAAAGGTGCGGAATCCGGCCGCAAAACCTGAACCTATAGGGGAGGGTCTGGGTGTGTATTTCTCCACGGTGGCGGCTCTGGAGCGGGACGCAAACCCCGCTCCACCACTGGCTCCAGCCAAACTACCTGTGTGCCCCCCCCAAAATAATTTTTGGGGCTGCCTCTCATTCTTCCCGGGTAGGCTCCGATATCTGTCGACCACCTGGCCCCAAGTCCAGTCTCTCCTCTCAATCCACTCCTGATGAGACCAGGTGTCCATCTTCTCCCGAGCACGCTGCTTGATCCAGTTGTGATGGGTAGTTCTGTAACGATCGTCTGGAAGAGGGGACCAAGGTGCAGCGTGGTAAGTGGTCATAATTATATTTAATGAAACACTTTAACCTGTTATGGATAGGGGGCAGTATTTTCACAGCCGGATAAAAAACGTACCCGATTTAATCTGATTATTACTCCTGCTCAGAAACTAGAATATGCATATAATTATTAGCTTTGGATAGAAAACACTCCAAAGATTCTAAAACTGTTTGAATGGTGTCTGTGAGTATAACAGAACTCATTTGGCAGGCCAAAACCTGAAAAGATTCTGTACAGGAAGTACCCTGTCTGACCATTTCTTGGCCTTCTTTGCCATCTCTATCCATTACAAAGGATCTCTGCTGTTACGTGACACTTCCTACGGCTCACATGGTCTCTCAGAAAGCGGCAAAAAGCTGAATCGTGGCTTTGCAGGCTCTGGTTGAAACAAAGTAGCGCGTTTGGGTAGTGGCTGGTTACAGTACTGTGAGACTCAGGCGCGTGCCCGCGTCGACCGAATGCTTTGTTTTCTTTCCTCTGTTTACCTAAACGCAGATTCCCGGTCGGAATATTATCGCTTTTTTACGAGAAAAATGGCATAAAAATTGATTTTAAACAGCGGTTGACATGCTTCGAAGTACGGTAATGGAATATTTAGAAATCTTTTGTCACGAATTGCTCCATGCTCGTAACCCTTATTTACACTTCGGATAGTGTCTAGAACGCACGAACAAAACGCCGCTATTTGGATATAACGATGGATTATTTTGGACCAAACCAACATTTGTTATTGAAGTAGCAGTCCTGGGAGTGCATTCTGACGAAGACAACAAAGGTAATCAAACTTTTGTAATAGTAAATCGGAGTTTGGTGAGTGCTAAACTTGGTCGGTGTCTAAATAGCTAGCCGTGATGGCTGGGCTATCTACTGAGAATATTGCAAAATGTGCTTTCACCGCAAAGCTATTTTAAAATTGGACATATCGAGTGCATAGAGGAGTTCTGTATCTATAATTCTTAAAATAATTGTTATGTTTTTTGTGAACGTTTATCGTGAGTAATTTAGTAAATTCACCGGATGTTTGCGGGGGGTATGCTAGTTCTGAACGTCACATGCTAATGTAAAAAAGCTGGTTTTTGATATAAATATGAACTTGATTGAACAAAACATGCATGCATTGTATAACATAATGTCCTAGGGTTGTCATCTGATGAAGATCATCAAAGGTTAGTGCTACATTTAGCTGTGGTTTTGTTTTTTGTGACATTATATGCTAGCTTGAAAAATGGGTGTCTGATTATTTCTGGCTGGGTACTCTGCTGACATAATCTAATGTTTTGCTTTCGCTGTAAAGCCTTTTTGAAATCGGACAGTGTGGTTAGATTAACGAAAGTCTTGTCTTTAAAATGCTGTAAAATAGTCATATGTTTGAAAAATGGAAGTTTTCGGATTTTAGAGGAGTTTGTATTTCGCGCCACGCCCATCATTGGATATTGGAGCAGGTGTTCCGCTAGCGGAACGTCTAGATGTAAGAGGTTAAAACAAACAAGAAAACTAAAGCCAACAGTTCTGCCAGGTGAACGCACACAAGACAGAAAACAACTACCCACAAAACCCCAAAGGAAAACAGGCTGCCTAAGTATGACTCCCAATCAGTGACAACGATGTACAGCTGTCCCTGATTGAGAGCCATACTAGGCCAAAACAAAGAAATACAAAAACATTAAAAAAAGGACATAGAATGCCCACCCAAATCACATCCTGACCAAACCTAAATAGAGACATAAAAAGGCTCTCTCAGGTCAGGGTGTGACAATGGCAGAGATATCCGAACTCCTCTCTCGGCATGTCCAGCCCACTCATTATCTCAGCCAATCATGGCTAGTGGGAAGGTTGCCAACTTTTTCTGTAGCTTAACCAACAAGGCTCGTAATTTAACAATTTTATTCGTATTTACAGATGGCATACAAGTTTGTTATTAAGGCACATGAAAGTTCACATGTTCGAGAAGGCATTTCTGCCAAAAAAGGCATTTAGATTTTTTTTTTAATTAAACGTTAAAATCGCTGTCCTGTGAAGTTGTGACTTACGAGACATACGCCTAGTTTCCTGAAACGAGTCACATATTATGAAAGCGATTTAGCAATTCAGAAAGTAGTGAGCTGTCACTTTTAATTCCTCAGCTGTTTGGAATTTAACTTCCTCAATGCACATTTGCCATTACTAGTTTCCAGTTGGTAGTAACATACTTTAACAACACATTATTGTGTACATTCTTCAGAGATATTACCCACAGGTGTCAATCTTCCTATCAGGTATCCTTTATAATGTTCGCTTTTATTTTTCAATGTAGTGTATGGTTGTAGTGTATGGCTGTCTTTAAAATGTACATTCAGTGGAAAGATTTATCTGTGTTTTGTTTATAAAGAACTATAGATCTGATTATGAGAAAGAGTTGCTCTGTTGTAAATCAGTTTTTTTATTAGATAATGGAGGATGAGGAGCAGCATCCAAGTTCTCCTCTCTTGCCTACGTTGAGTATTCCCTCTGCCACTCCCAAACTGAGAGAGGGGGAGAGTTACCACATCTTCATCAGCTTCAGCAGCACTGACTGAGCTGGGCCCACTCCCTGGTCAACATTCTGGAATCCAATGGCCTGACGGTCTGCTACCAGGAAAGGGACTTTGTACCCGGCCGCACCGTGCTGGAGAACATGTCTGACTGTATCCATGTCTGACTGTGCTGCTGGACCTCAGTCCAGAGTTTGTGAGGAGCCGCTGGTGTCTCCGGGAGGCTAACATGTCCCTGTTCAGAGACTGTCTGGAGCGGAAGCCTGTGGTGCCTGTGCTGCTGGAGCCAGGAATTTCCATCACCATGCACCTCTGTCACCTCACCTACCTGGAGGCCAGGGACCCAGATTTACACACACACGTTATAACATGCACAATATACACAAATGTACAGATGGATTTTCTGTTTTAGATATGTGGTAGTAGAGTGATGGCCTGATGACACACATTTAATGTGGCAGCTCTGTGCCTCATCTGTGGTGCCATTCCAGCCCCCCTCCATCTACAACGGGAAGGCCCTGCAGTCTCTGTGCAACTTCAACGAGGAGGGGCTCTGGAAATGGGATGCCGGTCAGTTCAGTGAGATGGAAGTACTGGACCAACTGCGCTTATGGTCAACAGTGTTTCTCAGACCAAAGTGTGGCACCTTTCTCGGTTGTTTAGAGCACGCATACTGTTTTTATATGTTATAATAGTTTTGTTTATTCTCTTATTCTCATTTGCACATTTGAGATGGGTGACATAGAAATGTTGTTATTTTTAATTGCCCTGTTGGGGTTAAAACTTCTTTAGGGCCGGGGGCAGTATTCGGAAATTCAGATGACTAACGTGCCCAAAGTAAACAGCCTGTTCCTCAGGCCCAGAAGCTAGTATATGCATATAATTGGTAGTATTGGATAGAAAACACTCTGAGGTTTCTAGAACTGTTAAATTAATGGCTGTGAGTATAACAGAACTGATATGGCAGGCAAAAACCCAGGGGGTTTTTGAGGTGTCTGCCCATTCATATGCTTGTTTATGGGAAAAATCAAAGGAATTACCTCCCAGATTTTAGTTCCTAGGGCTTCCACTAGATGTCAACAGTCTTTAGAAAGAGTTTCAGGCTTGTTTTTTGAAAAATGAGCTAGAATTTGTAGTTTTTCTAGGTGGCTCTCATTTTGACTGTAGTATTGTGGAGCGCGTGGATGAGGGTGTGCACTTCGTTATTTATCTCCGGTAATGAACATACTATTCCCCGTCTTAAATTTTATCATTTATTTACATATTAGGGTACCTGAGGATTGATTAGAAATGTTGTTTGACTTATTTGGACGAAGATTAACTTTTGCGATTCCTTTGTATGCATTTTGAACAAGGGAAACAGGTGGATTACTGAATCAAGTGCGCCAACTAAACTGACTTTTTTGGGATATAAAGAAGGACTTTATCGAACAAAACAACCATTTGATGTGTAGCTGGGACCATTGGGATTGCAAACAGAGGAAGATCTTCAAAGGTAAGTGATTTATTTTATCGCTATTTCTGACTTTTGTGATGCCTGTGCTGGTTTGGAAAATGTTTTTAACATCTTACGGGCAAGTGGGATGGTAGCGTCCCACCTGGCCAACATCCGGTGAAATTGCAGAGCGCGAAATTCAAATTACAGAAATGTAAATATTTAAGATTCATGAAAATACAAGTATTATACATCAAAATAAAGCTTAACTTCTTGTTAATGTCAGATTCCAAAAAGGCTTTACGGCGAAAGCACACCATGCGATTATCTGAGGACAGCGCCCCGCATACAAAAGCATGAAAAACATTTTCAACCAGGAAGGTGCGACACAAAAGTCAGGAATAGCGATATAATAAATGCCTTACCTTTGAAGATCTTCTTCTGTTGGCACTCCAAAAGGTCCCAGTTACATCACAAATGGTCCTTTTGTTCAATAAAGTCCTTCTTTATATCCATAAAAACCCAGTTTAGCTGGCGCGCTTCATTCAATGATCCACCGGTTTCCCTCCTTCAAAATGCATACAAAATGAATCCCAAATGTTAAATAAAACTTATCCAAACAAGTCAAACAACATTTATAATCAAACCTCAGGTAACCTAATATGTAAATAAACGATAAAATTTAAGACGGAGAATAGTATGTTCATTACCGGAGAAAAATAACAAAGAACACGCTTTCATCCATGCGCATGGAAACACTACAGCCAAAATGGGAGCCACTTAGAAAAACTACAACTTCTAAACTATTTTTCCAAAAACCAGCCTGAAACTCTTTCTAAAGACTGTTGACTAGTGGAAGCCCTAGGAACTGCAATCTGGGAGGACTTCGCCTCATAATAAACATGAAAGCCATTCGAAACAGTGGTAGGCTGGTTTGTCCTCGGGGTTTCGCCTGCCATATCAGTTCTGTTATACTCACAGACATTATTTTAACAGTTTTAGAAACTTCTATCTAAATCTACCAATTATATGCATATCCTAGCTTCTGGGCCTGAGTAACAGGCAGTTTACTTTGGGCACGCTTTTCATCCGGACGTGAAAATACTGCCCCCTTACCAAGAGAGGTTAATGCTTTTGTGTGTGGGGCACTGTCCTCAGATAATCGCATGGTATGCTTTTGCCGTAAAGCCTTTTTGAAATCTGACAAAGCGGTTGGATTAACAAGAAGTTAAGCTTTTAAATGATGTAGGACACTTGTATTTTCATGAATGTTTAATATTAAGATTTTGTATTTTGAATTTGGCACGCTCCGATTTCACCGGATGTTGCCGAATTTGATCCCGCTAGCGGGATTTCCGCACTAAGAGGTTAATAATCCCTAGTTATTTTTCTGAAAAACGATGATGAAAAGTACATATTGTCACAGTTTCTGTTTTATTTGAAAGTTTTTTTCCTTAGATTATCACTGGAGGGCACCCGTAACCTTGTTTTCTAGGTACCAGGTTACCCTGATCATTACTAATTGGTTTCACCTGTGTTTAATTACCTTCTCTGTTCACCTGGTTGCCTTGCTATTTAGGTTCCTCAGTTGGCCTGTATCTGTGCTTAAGTCTCATGTTTTTTTAGTGTACTCTTGTGCGGTTGCCTTGTTTCTGTCAAGACTTGAAGTAAAATTTCTGGATTTACCCTTACCTCTGCTTGCTGTGTTTCTCTGTGCCTGGGTTCGAGTTTGTACAAGCATTATTGTAACACATCAGAGGTGAAATGCAGAAAGCTGTCGGTCAGGCAAACCTACTCGTTTCAGGGGAAATGTGGATGGGTGGTCTGTCCAATGCCTAACTATCTAGTCTGTTTGGCAAATCTGACCATAATTCTATCCTCCTGATTCCCACTTACAAGCAAAAATTAAAGCAGGAAGCACCAGTGAATCGGTCTATCAAAAAATGGTCAGATGAAGCAGATGCTAAACTACAGGACTCTTTTGCTAACACAGACTGGGATATGTTCCGTGATCCTTCCAATGCAATTGAGGAGTACACCATATCAGTCACTGGCTTTATCCATAAGTGCATCGAAGACGACGTCCCCCCCACAGTGACAATAATTACTTTACATACCCACAACCAGAAGCCTTGGATTACAGGCAACATTCACACTGAGCTAAAGGGTAGAGCTGTTGCTTTCAAGGAGCGGGACTCTAACCCAGAAGCTTATAAGAAATCGCCCTATACTCTCCGACGAACCATCAAACAGGCAAAGCATCAATACAGGACTAAGATCGAATTGTACTACACCGGCTCCCGACACTCGTCGGACATGGCAGGGCTTGCAAACTATTACAGATTACAAAGGGAAGCACAGCCGAGAGCTGCCCAGTGACACGAGCCTACCAGATGAGCTAAATGCCTTCTATGCTCGCTACGAGGCAAGTAACACTGAAACATGAATGAGATCATCAGCTGTTCCGGAAGACTGTGTGATCATGCTCTCCGCAGCCGACGTGTGTATGACCTTTAAACAATTCAACATTCCGAAGGCCGCAGGGCCAGACAGATTACCAGGACGTGTACTCTGATCATGTGCTGACCAACTTTCAAGTGTCTTAACTGACATTTTCAGCCTCTCCCTGTCTGAGTCTGTAATACCAACATGTTTCAAGCAGACCAACATAGTCCCTGTGCCCAACAACATTAAGGTAACTTTCCTAAATGACTACCGACCCGTAGCACTCACGCCTGTAGCCATGAAATGCTTTGAAAGGCTGGTCATGGCTCACATCAACACCATTATCCCAGAAACCCTAGACCCACTCCAATTTGCATACCCCACCAACAGATCCACAGATGATGCAATCTCTATTGCAGTCCACACTGCCCTTTCACACCTGGACAAAAGAAACACCTACATGAGAATACTATTCATTGACTACAGCTCAGTGTTCAACACCATAATGCCCTCAAAGTTCATCACTAAGTTAAGGACCCTGGGACAAAACACCTCCTTTTGCAAATGGATCCTGGACTTCCTGACAGGCCGCCCCCAGCTGGTAAGGGTAGGTTACAACACATCCTCAACATGGGGGCCCCTCAGGGTTGAGTGCTCAGTCCCCTCTTGTACTCCCTGTTCACTCATGAATGCATGGCCAGGCACGACTCCAACACCATCATTACATTTGCTGATGACACAAGAGTGGAAGGCCTGATCACCGACAATGATGAGACAGCCTATAGGGATGAGGTCAGAGACCTGTCCATGTGGTACAAAGACAACAACCTCTTCCTCAACGTGATCAAGACAAAGGAGATGATTGTGGACTACAGGAAAAGGAGGACCGAGCACACCCCCATTCTCATCGACGGGGCTGTAGTGGAGCAGGTTCATAGCATCAAGTTCCTTGGCGTCCACATCACTAACAAACTAACATGTTCCAAGAACACCAAGACAGCCGTGAAGAGGGCATGACAAAACCTATTCCCCCTCAGGAGACTGAAAAGATTTGGCATGGGTCCTCAGATCCTCAAAAGGTTTTATAGCTGCACCATCGAGAGCCTCCTGAAGGGTTGCATCACTGCCTGATATGGCAATTGCTCTGCCTCTGACCGCAAGGCACTACAGAGGGTAATGCGTATGGCCCAGTACATCACCGGGGTCAAGCTTCCTGCCGTCCAGGACCTCTATTCCAAGCGGTGTCAGAGGAAGGCCCTAAAAATTGTAAAACTCTAGCCACCCCAGTCATAGACTGTTCTCTTTGCTACCGCATGGCAAGCGGTAACGGAGAGCCAAGTCTAGGTCCAAGAGGCTTCTAAACAGCTTCTCCCACCAAGCCATAAGACTCCTGAACAGCTAATCAAATGGCAACACTGTCACGTCCTGACCAGCAGAGGGAGCAATTGTATTAGTTTTGGTCAGGACGTGGTAGGTTTTTGTGTGTTAAGTGTTGTGTTGGTGATTGGACTCCCAATTGAAGGCAGGTGTGTTGAGTTGGATTTGATTGGGAGTCCTATATAGTAGTGTGTGTTTTTCTTTGGGGTTGTGGGTAGTTGTTTTTGCACTGCGTTAGTTAGCCTGCAAAACTGTTGCTGTCTTGTTTATTGTTTTTTCCTGTGGATGCCTTACTTGAGTTGATTAAAACTATGAGTATCCACATTCCCGCTGCGCCTTGGTCCATTCTTGAAGACTGCTGTTACAAACCCAGACTATTTGCATTGCCAGCCCCCCAACCCACCCTCTTCTACGCTGCTGCTACTCTCTTATTATCTATACGTTGTCACTTTAATAACTCTACCTACATGTACAGTTGAAGTCAGAAGTTTACATACACCTTAGCCAAATACATTTAAACTCAGTTTTTCACAATTCCTGTAATTTAATCCTTGTAAAATATACCTGTCTTAAGTCAGTTAGGCTAACTACTTTATTTTAAGAATTTGAAATGTCAGAATAATATTAGAGAGAATGATTTATTTCAGCTTTTATTTCTTTCATCACATTCCCAGTGGGTAAGAAGTTTACATACACCCAATTAGTATTTGGTAGCATTGTCTTTTATTGTTTAACTTGGGTCAAACGTTTCGGGTAGCCTTCCACAAGCTTCCCACAATAAGTTGGGTGAATTTTGGCCCATTCTTCCTTACAGGGCTGGTGTAACTGAGTCAGGTTTATAGGCCTCCTTGCTCACACACGCTTTTTCAGTTCTGCCCACAAATTTTCTATAGGATGAGGTCAGGGCTTTGTGATGGCCACTCCAAAACATTGACTTTGTTGTCCTTAAGACATTTTCCACAACTTTGGAAGTATGCTTGGGGTCATTGTCCATTTGTAAGGCCCATTTGCGACCAAGCTTTAACTTCCTGGCTGATGTCTTGAGATGTTGCTTCAATATATCCACAGAATTTTCCATTCTCATGATGCCATCTATTTTGTGAAGTGCACCAGTCTCTCCTGCAGAAAAGCACCCCCACAACATGATGCTGCCACCCCCATGCATCATGGTTGGGATGATGTTCTTCAGCTTGCAAGCCTCCCCCTTTTTCCTCCAAACATAACGATGGTCATTATGTCCAAACAGTTCTATTTTTGCTTCATCAGACCAGAGGACACTTCTCCAAAAAGTATGATCTTTGTCCCCATGTGCAGTTGCAAACCATAGTCTCGCTTTTTTATGGCGGTTTTGGAGCAGTGGCTTCTTCCTTGCTGAGCGGCCTTTCAGGTTTTGTCGATATAGGACTCGTTTTACTCTGGATATAGATACTTTGTACCTGTTTCCTCCAGCATCTTCACAAAGTCCTTTGCTGTAGTTCTGGGATTGATTTTCACTTTTCGCACCAAAGTACATTCATCTATAGGAGACAGAACGTGTCTCCTTCCTGAGCGGTATGATGGCTGCGTGTTCCAATGTGTTTATACTTGCGTACTATTGTTTGTACAGATGAACGTGGTACCATCAGATGTTTGGAAATTTCTCCCAAGGATGAAACAGACTTGTGGAGGTCTACAATGTTTTTTCTGAGGTCTTGGCTAATTTCTTTTGATTTTCCCATGATGTCAAGCAAATATGCACTGAGTTTGAAGGTAGGCCTTGAAATACATCCACATGTACACCTTCAATTGACTCAAATTATGTCAATTAGCCTATCATAAGCTTCAAAAGCCATGACATCATTTTCTGGAATTTTGCAAGCTGTTTAAAGGCACAGTCAACTTAGTGTATGTAAACTTCTGACCCACTGGAATTGTGATACAATGAATTATAAGTGAAATAATCTGTCTGTAAACAATTGTTGGAAAAATTACTTGTGTCATGCACAAAGTAGATGTCCTAACCGACTTGCCAAAACTATAGTTTGTTAACAAGAAATTTGTGGAGTGGTTGAAAAACGAGTTTTAATGTCTCCAACCTAAGTGTATGTAAAATTCCGACTTCAACTGTACATATTACTTCAGTTACCTCGACACCGCACATTGACACTTTACTGGTACCCCCTGTATATAGCCCCGCTATTGTTATTTACTGCTGCTCTTTAAAAGGCTAAACATTCACATGCAACACCATGGCATGGACCAGAAATGGTTGAATACATTGGCCATGCTGTCAATCCAGCATGACTTTTGCCACGGTCAAAACAACTGGAATCTCGGAACAGGGAAATCTCAGACTTCAGTGAGTTCAAGACAACTGGGAAAAATGAGCTCCGACTGGGAAAATGTGTTTTGAATGGTCATCAAACTCGGAATTCGAAGTCAGGAACTCAGGCTTCTTTCTAGAGCTCCGACCTGAAGATCAATGACGTCATGATTCGGCCTTGTTTTCTTTCAGAGATCCCCCAGTTGTCTTGAAAGCACCATAAATCCAGAGAATGACAGACATTGATCACAAATTGTGATGACAAAATTTGCCCACAAGTACCGCCGCGCCACCTTCCTGTTCAAGTGAGCACAGCACAACAAGGTGAGTCTCAAAATGTATTGTATGATGCTGCATAAATTATGTAATATGCCAGGGAGATATGTACACTGTAGCTAAGAAAGTAATACTAAGTGTATGTTTTGTAGTAAGCTGCTTGTAGCCCATGTGCCTCACACTAATAATATGGTCCCTTTACCCCTAATAACTTAGTCTACTGTTCTGACTTGGTGGTGCAGATGTAGCCTATAGCCTGTTTTAGAGAAATTACATAATCAAAAATTGTAAGATCTTTCATTGTCTGCTTATATGCTCCCATTATTTATCCTTCGAATCTGACTTGTTGTACAGGGACAATACTGTAAGAACGCCCCATGTTCTTAATTCTGTTGCTGTACATTTCAAAACTGCTGAAAAAAATAGTTATACTGACTACATCCATTTAAGCTTGTTCATTACGTCTTAATCTAAATTACAGATTGCCTCTTATCCACTCATCGTTCCCTTATGCCATAGTTTGTACATCTCAATTGTCAGCAAAACCAACATTTGTTTAATAAATCCTCTCTGGGATAAGGTCTAGTTTCCTGAATTTCCAACTGACTGACGTGCCCAAAGTAATCTGCCTGTTACTCAGGCCCAGATGCCAGGATATGCATATAATTGGTAGCATTGGATAGAAAACACTTTGAGGTTTCTACAACTGTTAACATAATGTCTGAGACTATAACAGAATTGATATGGCAGGTGAAAATCCGAAGAATTTTTTTTTTAGGTCCCAGGCTCTTATAATGGAAACCTATTGTTTTTCCGTCTCCCAGATTGCAATTCATATGGCTTCCACTAGATGTCAACAGTCTTTATTCAAGGTTTCAGGCTTGTTTTTTGAAAAACAAGCATGAATTTGGAGTTTTGGTGAGGAGATCAGCGGAACAATATCAGTCTTTTGGCGCGTGAGGTAGAGGGCACGCGCTTACGAATTTTCCTTTCCTATTGAACATACTACTTTCTGTATGAAATATTATAGTTTATTTACATTTTAGAGTATGAGGATTAAATAGAAACATCATTTGACTTGTTTGGACGAAGTTTAGCGGTAGCTTTTTGGACTCCTTTGTCTCCATGTTGAATGAGTGGATTACTGAAATCGATAGCGCCAACTAAACTAACTTTTTGAGATATAAAGAAGGATTTTATCTAACAAAACGACCATTCATGTTGTAGCTGGGACCCTTGGGATTGCAAACAGAGGAAGATCTTCAAAAGTAAGTGATTTATTTCATCGCTGTTTGTGATTTTATGAAGCCTGTGCTGGTTGACAAATATGTTGATGTGGGGCGCTGTCCTCAAACAATCGCATGGTATGCTTTCACCGTAAAGCCTATTGTAAATCGGACAATACAGTTAGATTAACAAGAATGTAAGCTTTTAAATGATATAAGACACTTGTATGTTCATGAATGTTTAATATTATGATTATTTATTTGAATTGCGCGGCCTCCAATTTCACCGGATGTTGTCGGCTGGTGTCCCACAAGTCAGGAAAATCGGCTATGTTTTTTTAAAAAGGCAGTAAATGAGGCTGACATAAAGTATAATGACAAAAGAGAAGCTACATGTATCTAACTATAGACAAGTTGACTAACAAATAGCCTACCAAAATGTCAAAAATTATAAGCAGAAACATTTCTAAATCATGCAACAACAAAAAACCCGCACCCCTTGTCAAAAAATCGTCCTGTCGTTTCCGACTGTAGTGCATAGCATATTTTCTTTATTTGCGGGTTAGGGTTGGGTGCGGGCCTCAGATTTTCACATTAGCACATATAGTCGGGCAGTTGCGGATGGGTTATTAGCAATTGCGGGTGGGTGCGGGTGAACAAACAGCTGACCTGCTCACCACTAATACAGGCATGATTGTACGTTACTTTGGATAAAAGCGTCTACTAAATGACATAGGGTATATCATATAAGGGATAATCAACGAGGGACTATGCGTTCTATGGAAAATAATGCTCGACTTGGAAGGTTATGCCGCGTTCACTTGCTAGTCAGAACTATAAATCTCTGAACTTTCCGACTTGCTAACTGGTTGTAGTTAATGAAGGGATTAAACCAAGGCCTCATACCTTTTAAATGGTTAATACATTGTGTTATGATAAATTGTAAGGTCTCTTCTCAGGAGACCACTGTGTATGTGTTAAAACCTGTTTTGAGTGATATGCCCTGCAGACACTATCAGAAGGCGGTAACCACCTACGCTCATACTCCTCCTGTCTGGGTCCCACCATGACTGTCTGAGGTTCTGGGAATACGACTGGTTTTCTGAGAACACAAGGCCACCGCAGGCTTGATGGAAACCGCCACCTGGCAGAAGAAGCTTAGACTTATCTGTTGTGAAATGTTAATGGGGAGGCTATATAAGTTGCAGGATGTCTTAGACACCTTGCAGAACCTGGGGAGAGCTATCATATACTGTACTCTGTACTAACTTCTGCCTACAATTGTATTACTAAAGGAGAATTGTAATACTTAAACAAAGAGTCTGTGTTTCCTTTCCATTACTAATATGTTTGATAATTATATAGACCTGATCTGCTGAAGAAATTGACCAACATTATACACATGCCGAGTTCAACCAGTTAGTTTGTTACATTACAGCCTTTTTCTAAAATGGATTAAATGCAAAAAATCCTCATCAATTTACCAATAATACCCCATAATGAGAAAGTGAAAACAGGTTTTTATAAATTTTCGCTAATGTATTAAAAATAAAAATAAATGCCTTATTTACATACAGTACCAGTCAAAAGTTTGGACACACCAACTCATTCAAGGGTTCTTCTTTGTTTTTACTATTTTCTACATTGTAGAATAATAGTGAATACATCATAACTATGAAATAACACATATGGAATCATGTAGTAACCACAAAAGTGTTAAACAAATCAAAATATATTTTATATTTGAGATTCTTCAAAGTAGCCACCCTTTGCCTTGATGACAGCTTTGAACACTGTTGGCAGTCTCTCAACCAGCTTCATGAGGTAATCACCTGGAATGCATTTCAATTAACAGGAGTGCCTTGTTTCAAATAAATTGGTGGAATTTCTATTCTTTCTGTTTGAGCCAATCAGTTGTGTTGTGACAAGGTAGGGGTGGGTATAAAGAAGATAGACCTATTTGGTGAAAGACCAAGTCCATATTATGGCATGAACAGCTCAAATAAGCAAAGAGAAACGACAGTCCATCATGACTTTAAGACATAAAGGTCAATCAATCCGAAAAATGTCAAGAACTTTGAAAGTTTCTTTAAGTGCAGTTGCAAAACCCATCAAGCACTATGATAAAACTGTCTCTCTTAAGAACCGCCACAGGAAAGGAAGACCCAGAGTCACCTCTGCTGCAGTGGATAAGTTCATTAGAATTCATTGCACCTCAGATTGCAGCCCAAATAAATGCTTCACAGAGTTCAAGTAACAGACACATCTCAACATCAACTCTTTAGAGGAGAATGCGTGAATCAGGCCTTCATGGTCGAATTGCTGCAAAGAAACCACTACTAAAGGACACCAATAATAAGAAGAGACTTGCTTGGGCCAAGAAACACGAGCAATGATATTAGACCGGTGGAAATCTGTCCTTTGGTCTGTTGAGTCCAAATTTGAGATTTTTGGTTCCAACCACTGTGTCTTTGTGAGACGCAGAGTAGGTGGGCGGATGAACTGTGTGGTTCCCTCCGTGAAGCATGGCGGAGGAGGTGTGATGGTGTGGGGGTGCTTTGCTTGTTACACTGTCAGTGATTTATTTAGAATTCAAGGCACACTTAACCAGCATGTCTACCACAGCATTCTGCAGCGATACGCCATCCCATCTGGTTTGCGCTTATTGGGACTATCATTTGTTTTTCAACAGGACAATGACCCAACACACCTCCAGGCTGTGTAAAGGCTATTTGACCAAGAAGGAGAGTGATGGAGTGCTGCATCAGATGACCTGGTGTAACGGGTGTCGTATGGAGTAGACCAAGGCGCAGCGGGTTGAGTGCTCATCTTAACTTGTATTGAAGACTTAACAAAACAAGAAAACGAACTAACACACAGTATTGCAGGCTACACACAGCTATGCAAAAACAACTTCCCACAAATGACAGGTGAAAAAGGGCTACCTAAGTATGTCTCCCAATCAGCAACAACGATGTACAGCTGTTCCTGATTGAGAGCCATACCAGGCCAACACAAAGAAATATACAACATAGAAAAACCATAGAAATACAAAACATAGAACAAAACCCCAAAACCCCGACAACACAAATAAACACACCCCTGCCACGCCCTGACCAAACTACAATGACAAATAACCCCTTATACTGGTCAGGACGTGACAGTACCCCCCCCAAAGGTGCAGACCCCGGATGCACCTGAAACAAAACCCAACAAAACAAATACCCACAACAAACAAAATAAATCCCAAAACTACATGGGAGGGAAGGGAGGGTGGCCACCGTCACCGACGGTGCTTCTGCAACACTCCCCCTTCCCAGTACTCCCCCCATGGAGGTGACTCAGGAGCGGGACGCAGACCCCGCTCCACCCCTGGCTCACCCCACTTACATAACGTCTCTAGAGCGAGGTCCTTTTCCGTCGACCCCGGACTGGGGACCCTCGCAACGGGCGACTCTGGCTGCGTCGTACTGGAGGGCGACTCTGTCTGCGTCGTACTGTAAGGCGACTCTGGCTGCGTCGGCTCCGGACTGTAGCGCGACTCTGGCTGCGCAGGCTCCGGACTGTAGGGCGACTCTGGCTGCGCCGGCTCCGGACTGTAGGGCGACTCTGGCTGTGCCGGTTCCGGACTGTTGGGCGACTCTGGCTGCGCCGGTTCCGGACTGTAGGGTGACTCTGGCTGCGCCGGTTCTGGACTGTAGGGTGACTCTGGCTGCACCGGTTCTGGACTGTGGGCCGTCTCGGCAGACTCCGGACTGTGGGCCGTCTCTGCTGGCTCCGGACTGTGGGCCATCTCTGCTGGCTCCGGACTGTGGGCCGTCTCTGCTGGCTCCGGGCTGTGGGCCGTCTCTGCTGGCTCCGGGCTGTGGGCCGTCTCTGCTGGCTCCGGGCTGTGGGCCGTCTCTGCAGGCGCTGGACTGTGGGCCATCTCTGCAGGCTGCAAACTGTGGGCCATCTCTAGACGGGGCACTGTCGCCGGAAGCTCTGGACGGGGCACTGTTGCTGGACACTCTGGAAGGGGCACTGTTGCCGGACACTCTGGACGGGGAACTGTTGCCGGAAGCTCTGGACGGGGTACTGTCGTCGGAAGCTCTGGACGGGTACTGCGCACTGAAAGCCTGATGCGTGGGGCTGGCTTAGGAGGCGCCAGCCTAAGGACACGCACCACAGGGCTAGTGCGAGGACCAGGAGCAGGGCGAGTTGGACTGGGCTGACGCACTGGAGGCCTGGTGCGTGGGGCTGGTAGTGGAGGTACCAGACTGGAGACACGCACCCCAAGGCTAGTGCGAGAAGTAGGAACAGGACGAGTTGGACTGGGCTGACGCACTGGAGGGCTGGTGTGTGGGGCTGGCAGTGGAGGTACCAGACTGGAGACACGCACCCCAAGGCTAGTGCGAGGAGCGGGAACAGGATACACTGGGCCGTGGAGACGCACTGGCGGTCTCGAGCGCAGGACTGGCACCACCCGTACTGGCTGGGTGCCCGCTTCCCCCTGGCAAATGCGGGACGCTGGCACCGAGCACACCGGCCTATGAATGCTCGGCCTCGACGCCGTGCGCATCACCCCATAGCACGGGGCCTGACCAGTATCACGCTGCCTCCGGTAAGCACGGGGAGTTGGCTTGGGGCTCAACCCTGGCCCAGCCAAACTACCCGTGTGCCCCCCCAAAAACAAAAACAATTATTGGGGCTGCCTCTCACACTGTCCAATCGGCGCGTAAAAAGCCTCATAACGTCGCCGTTCCGCCTTGGCTGCCTCTATCTCCTCCGGTGGGCGACGTTATTCACCAGCCTGGTGCCATGGTCCAGCCCCGTCCAGAATTTCCTCCCTTGTCCATGATTCCTTGTAGTCCACATAGTTCCTCTGCTGCTCCCTCCCCCGCTGCTTGGTCCGTTGGTGGTGGGAAGTTCTGTAACGTGTGTCGTATGGAGTAGACCAAGGCGCAGCGGGTTGAGTGCTCATCTTAACTTGTATTGAATACTTAACAAAACAAAACAAGAAAACGAACGAACGTACAGTATTGCAGGCTACACACAGTTATGCAAAAACAACTTCCCACAAACGACAGGTGAAAAAGGGCTACCTAAGTATGTCTCCCAATCAACAACAACGATGTACAGCTGTTCCTGATTGAGAGCCATACCAGGCCAAACCAAAGAAATATACAACATAGAAAAACCATAGAAATACAAAACATAGAACAAAACCCCAAAACGCCGACAACACAAAACAAACACACCCCTGCCACGCCCTGACCAAACTACAATGACAAATAACCCCTTATACTGGTCAGGATGTGACACCTGGCCTCCACAATCACCCAACCTCAACCCAATTGAGATGGATCAGGATGAGTTGGACCGCAGAGTGAAGGAAAAGCAGCCAACAAGTGCTCAGCATATGTGGGAACTCCTTCATGACTGTTGGAAAAGCATTCTAGGTGAAGCTGGTTGAGAGAATGCCAAGAGTGTGCAAAGCTGTCATCAAGACAAAGGGTGGCTACTTTGAAGAATCTCAAATATAAAATATATTTTGATTTTTTTAACCTGTTGGGGGTAGGGGGCAGTATTTACACGGCCGGATAAAAAACGTACCCGATTTAATCTGGTTATTACTACTGCCCAGAAACTAGAATATGCATATAATTATTGGCTTTGGATATAAAACACCCTAAAGTTTCTAAAACTGGTTGAATGGTGTCTGTGAGTATAACAGAACTCATATGGCAGGCAAAAACCTGAAAAGATTCCTTACAGGAAGTGCCCTCTCTGACCATTCCTTGAGCTTCTTGTCTCTGTTTATTGAAGACTGAGGATCTTTGCTGTAACGTGACACTTCCTACGGCTCCCATAGGCTCTCAGAGACCGGGAAAAAGCTGAATGATGTAATTCCAGCCCCTGACTGAAAAACATTATCGCCTTTGGCAAGTGGCCGATCAGAGGACAATGGGCTTAGGCGCGTGCACGAGTCGACCCCATGCTTATATTATCGCTTTTTTACGAGAAAAATGGCATAAAAATTGATTTTAAACAGCGGTTGACATGCTTCGAAGTACGGTAATGGAATATTTAGAATTTTTTTGTCACGAAATGCGTCGTGCTCGTCACCCTTCTTTACCATTCGGATAGTGTCTTGAACGCACGAACAAAACGCCGCTATTTGGATATAACTATGGATTATTTTGAACCAAACCAACATTTGTTATTGAAGTAGAAGTCCTGGGAGTGCATTCTGACGAAGAACACCAAAGGTAATAACATTTTTCTTATAGTAAATCGGACTTTGGTGAGTGCTAAACTTGCTGGGTGTCTAAATAGCTAGCCCTGTGATGCCGGGCTATCTACTGAGAATATTGCAAAATGTGCTTTCACCGAAAAGCTATTTTAAAATCGGACATAACGAGTGCATAGAGGAGTTCTGTATCTATAATTCTTAAAATAATTGTTATGCTTTTTGTGAACGTTTATCGTGAGTAATTTAGTAAATTTTTAGTAAATTCACCGGAAGTCTTGCTAGTTCTGAACGTCACATGCTAATGTAAAAAGCTGTTTTTTGATATAAATATGAACTTGATTGAACAAAACATGCATGTATTGTATAACATAATGTCCTAGGTGTGTCATCTGATGAAGATCATCAAAGGTTAGTGCTGCATTTAGCGGTCTTCTGGGTTTTTGTGACATTATATGCTAGCTTGAAAAATGGGTGTCTGATTATTACTGGCTGGGTACTCTGCTGACATAATCTAATGTTTTGCTTTCGTTGTAAAGCCTTTTTGAAATCGGACAGTGTGGTTAGATTAACGAGAGTCTTGTCTTTAAAATGGTGTAAAATAGTCATATTTTTGAGAAATTGAAGTAATAGCATTTCTAAGGTATTTGAATAACGCGCCACAGGATTCCACTGGCTGTTACGTAGGTGGGACGATTTTGTCCCGCCGACCCTAGAGAGGTTAACACTTTTTTGGTTACTACATGATTTCATGTGTTATTTCATATTTTTTATGTCTTCACTATTATTCTACAATGTAGAAAATAGTAAAAATAAATAAAAACCCTTGAATGAGTAAATGTGTCCAAACTTTTGACTAGTATTGTCCGTAGAGCTCCGAGACAGGATTGTGTCAAGGCACAGATCTGGGGAAGGGTACCAAAACATTTCTGCAGCATTGAATGTCCCCAAGAACACAGTGGCGTAAATCATTCTTAAAGCAATCGGGGGAGAAAGGCCTTGGTCAGGGAGGTGACCAGGAACCCGATGGTCACTCTGACAGAGCTCCAGAATTGGGACAACCTTACAGAAGGACAGCAATCTCTTCAGCACTCCACCAATCAGGCCTTTATGGTAGAGTGGCCAAACAGAAGCCACTCCTCAGTAAAAGGCACATGACAGCCTGCTTGGAGTTTGCTTCAAGCCACCTAAAGGATTCTCAGACCATGAGAAACAAGATTCTCTGGTCTGATGAAAACAAGTTTGAACTCTTTGTCCTGAATGCCAAGCCTTATGTCTGGAGGAAACCTGCACCATCCCTACGGTGAAGCATGGTGGTGGCAGCATCATGCTGTGGGGATTTTTTTTAGCTGCAGGGACTGGGAGACTAGTAAGGGTTGAGGGAAAGATGAACGGAGCAAAGTACAGAGAAATCCTTGATGGAAACCTGCTCCAGAGCGCTCAGAGACTCAAACTGGGGCGATGGTTCACCTTCCAACAGAACAACGACCTTAAGCACAATGCAGGAATTTCCTTGAGTGGCCCAGCCAGAGCCCGGAATGAACCCGATTTAACATCTCAGGAGAGACTTGAAAATAGCTGTGTAGCAACTCTCCCCATCCAACCTGACAGAGCTTGAGAGGATCTGCAGAGAAGAATGGGAGAATCTCCCTAAATACAGGTGTGCCAAGCTTGTAGTGTCATACCCAAGAAGACTCGAGGTTGTAATTGTTGCCAAAGGTGCTTCAACAAGGTATTGAGTAAAGGGTCTGAATACTTATGTAAATGTGATATTTCCTGTTTTAAGTTATTCATACATTTGCACAAAATTGAAAATTCTGTTTTTTCTTTGTCATTGTGAGTTATTGTGTGTAGATTGATGAAAAAATACAATTATTTAATCAATTTTAGAAAAAGGCTGTAACATAACAAAATGTGGAAAAAGTGAAAGGGTCTGAACAGTTTCTAAATGCACTGTATATGTTTCAAAAGTTACCGGCAATTTAGCATGTTTAGAGGGAATGGAATGGAATGTCGTCACAGGCATGATCAAAAAGTGGTCACTGCTCAATAGAACTCTGGCGCTGCTCCACGGCAGAACAGCGGCAGAACGGCACTAACATTGAACATGACGTCAATTGACAAGATCCTGTAACTACTAGCTGCAGGTTCGTGAGTGAAAACATGGGCTTTTTCTAAATGATATCCGCTGAATACAAAACTAAATTGGGACTAATTATATACAGTATTTATTTACTAAGTGAACAGACTGAATTTCAGCATGCACCCTCTGCGAAGACAATAGCTGTGTTTGAATACCCATACTAACATACTGTATACTACATACTTAATGAGTATACACTATATACTATATACTATTAGTTCATTTTAGTATACTGTAAACGAACGCTATCCTTTCAGTTGAGCGTACTAGCTCTTCGCCTGTCTACCAGAAGTTGATGCTTTTGCTGTGCAATCTCTTGCTAGCTTGTTAGCATAACAATTGACTAGCTTGACTTAGGGTGTGTTCGTAAATTCAATTTGGAGTGCCAGAGTGCGCTCTGGGCGTTTGTAAATTCAGCGAGTTGTCAGATTGTCCATTCGTAAATTCTGAGAGTTTCACTCTCAGAGCATTCAGAGGGTACACTGGACACTCTGGCCAAGGAGTAGGGTTGATCCGAGCGTTCTGACCTCACAACGGCAGTCAAGCACCTAAGCTAACTGGCTAACTTGGTAGCAATTCCAGACACAAATGAGAGAACACCTCACTCTGACCATTTTACTCACCCTAGCACAGCTGGTTAAACAGTTTTCATGTTATCCAGATCATTGGTGCCTGTAACTGTGCTGCTGGCAACAATTTCATTTAGCTTTTTTGCCGACGTTTATTGACATCAGCCACATTCAATGGGGGTTGAGCCTTCGTAAATTCATGAGTTATTCTGCACTCTGGCACAGTCAGACGAGGGTGCTCTGAAATCGGATTATGAATGCACCCAAACAACTATACCACTTAGCTAAGCTATGAATGATGTAAATAATCAAGTCAATTAACGTTGGGTAGTTAGTAAGATAGCATAAACTAAATATACTGGCAAGTTCGATGTATTAGTAGCCAAATAACGTTACAGTAGGTAACTGACATACCCGGTACATACTGCTGTATTGATATGGTTTGCGGTTCGTAAGGATAGCATAGCTAACAATTTGTCAGCCAACATCACGTGTAGTGTAACTTATTTGAAAAGTCATTACTTTATTACATTGCTCAATATTTTCTTAACATTTGTCATAATTAGTTAAAGCAACAAATTTGTATCCGCTCTCGTCAGACTTCGGCTGCATATTTTCCGCCATTTTCTTCAAATCTGATAACGTTGCAAAGCCACGCCCATTTTCTGAAGAATTGCATTATGGGCCCTAAAAGTACGGAAATTGTGTCCATTGATTGTATACTTTGTACTTTGGCGAATGTAGTACGACATCCGTGAACTTTTGGCATACTAACTATATCTATACTATGACTAATAAGCATACTACATACTCAATTTATGTCACAAATAGTACAGTTAGTGCGGTTAGTATGAGTATTCAAACACAGCTAATATGTTCCTGTTTTCATTGTGTATTTCTGAGTCTTTCCCTTTAAATTGCCATAGAAACACTTCCTGGAGGTGAAAATGACAAAGGTATCAAGATTATTTTGATTGGTCCATTCAGCGGAAACACCTCCAAATGGTACATACTCCGATTTCAGAGCACTCTCGTCTGAGTGTGCCAGAGCACAGAATAACTAATTAATTTATTAGATGGGGGAGTCAGTAAACATTGGCAAAAATGTTTAATTAAATTGTTGCCAGCAGCACAGTTATGGTCCCCAATGCTCTAGATAACATGAAAACAGCCTAACCTGTTCTGCCAAGGCGAGTAAAATGGTCAGAGTGAGGTGTTCTATCAAATGTGTCTGGAAGTAGCTAGCAAGATAGCCAACTTCAGCAAGTTAGTTTGGGCGCCTGACTGCCGTTGTGAGGTTAGAACACTTGGAGATCAACCCTACTCCTCGGTCAGAGCGTCTAGTGTGAGCTCTGAACGCTCCTAGAGCTAAACACTCTGAATTTACGAACACACTCCAGAGTGAATTTGCGAACACACTCAAATACAAGTAGCAACGGTCACAGCAAATGAACGTTCTTATTTAATCAACACTGTCAAGTTAAAGCATATTAAGGTAATAATATTGTAGAGAACAATCTAATGGTTCATTCATTCAAACTAACCAAACCATCAGTCCTAGCTTGCTATTATGAAAATCTAATTCAACAATGCCAATAACGTTTTCAATTTGACTTTTGCTTTCAAAAGCAGCTCAAACATAGAACATGTAAGAATTAACTATAGGCAATGGATTCTATCTTGCTTATATTGTCAGAGTGTGCGCAACTGGTCGAAGGAAGTCAGGTGCAGGAGAGCAGAGATGAGTGAACAGGCACACTTTATTCAGGCAGAGGAAAACAGCCGGACGCAACTGCGTCACAACACTCAAATTACACAAATAGGTACAAATAACAAAACCACGGGTTACAACAATACCCGGCGCAAAACCAGCCTGTAGCGTCACACACGTAACGAACGAACAATACCACACACAGACATGGGGGGAACAGAGGATAATATACACGTAGAGTAATGAGGGGATGTAAACCAGGTGTGCAGGAAAACAAGACAAAACAAATGGAAAATGAAAGGTGGAGCGGCGATGGCTAGAAGACCGCTGAACGCCGCCCGAACAAGGAGAGGGACCGACTTCGGCGGGAGTCGTGACAGATATACATAGGGAAATAATACACGCTCTAGAATGCCCTTCAAGCCAATCAGAAAGAAGTATTCAACAATGCCATGGTATAAATATTATTATAAACTGGGTGGTTCGAGCCCTGAATGCTGATTGGCTGACAGCCATGGCATAGTGTATCAGACCGAATACCATGGGTATGACAAAACATTTATTTTTACTTATCAAATTACGTTGGTAACCAGTTTGGCCATATATCACACCTCTTTGGGCCTCAATGCTTAATTTTAACCTGGGTGGTTCGAACCCTGAATGCTGATTGGCTGACAGACTGTATACAATGGGTATGACAAAACATTTATTTTTACTGCTCTAATTACGTTGGTAACCAGTTTAGAATAGCAATAACGCACCTCTGTGGGTTTGTGGTATATGGCCAATATACCACGGCTAAGGGCTATATCCAGGTACTCGTATTGCGTCTTGCCTTAGAACAGCCCTTAGCAGTGGTATATTGGCCATATACCACACCCCCTCGGCCCTTATTGCTTAATTAATTACTAGGAGGACAGCTTGTGCTACAATTATTTCACATTTCTTATACATGCAAATATACTAAATATATTTTCATCAGTAACATGTCAAAGTATTAGTCATTCAGGTTGTGTTTTCACTAGAGACACATTCCATTAGGTTATGTGTTCCTTGGCTGACTCAAACATCACCCTGGTGACAGGCCAAGGACATTATCTGAACAAGTCTGATTTTCCCTGCTGTTCGTCAGGTTCGGTTGTTACGGACCCCTCTGGCAACACCGTGTGTCACCTCTCTGCTTCATTTCCTGAATCCCTTTACTGAATGTTGTAAAGACCGTAAATATTGATCCAAAGTGTATGGCGCATGGCCGAGCATGGATTTATTTTAGGTCTCTGTTTCAGATAAAGTGACACCAGAAGAAAAAGTTAACAGTCTTTATCATAAGTAGTAAGGGAACTCTGCACCACAGTCTCAAGCCTATACAATATGGTCTCCACAACATAAGATTCATATGCACCATAGTTCAGCAACTACACACTCATCAGCATTTGACACAGATCATGAATGAATAAGTGTTGAGTAATGAGTGGTCTGTGTTAATACTGTTAATGGGAAAATAATTGACCCAGTCTATGGGGGTTATTAAATAGGGATTTGTTAACTGATGGAACAATCCCTGAAATGTGTTGCTTATTCATGATCACTTGTAGAGATATCAATTAAATCTGTTGTCTTGTGTCCTCAAGTCTAATAGGACATTGCTCCCCTTAAACCTTACCAATTGTATTTATTAAGAAGTGTCTTACTGTTTTAAAGTTATATTGACTTATGTTTCTCAAAATGTGATGCACGTTACAATGTGCAAAAAATTACGCATTTACAGACGTAAAAGTTAACTTCCCTAGGCATTTCAAATGGCTGCCCACTCTACCCTCGTATGACCACTCCCTTCTGCTGAGCTGCTGGGAGACATACTGGCAGAAGCACACCCCCCCCTCTATGTGACCCTTGGAGCTGGGTTGGGGAAAAGGGAAGTGTCTCTTGGCCAGACAGCAGGCGTATCCTGATGAGAAGAAGAGAACAGCTCTCTTGAACATCTCTTCAGCACAGGCCTGCTCATGGAATGTGTCACCAAACTCTTTCCTACAACTGTCAATAGACACATAGACTAGATAGAGTTTGGGTTTGGACAACCCACCCACACTTTCTCCCCTGAAAGGAGTAGGTTTGCCTGACCGACAGCTTTCTGCATCTCACGTCTAATGTACTTTTCATTATCGTTCTTCAGCAAAATAACTATATGGATTATTAACCTCAATGGTGCAATTACAAATACCAATATTTATATGTCACCAGCACAAATGTGTACATGAGAATAACATAACTATTATAGCATATACAAGCCATGTGAGTGCTCTAAACAACCTGGATAGGTGCCACACTTTGTTCTGAGAGACACTGTCTCCTGGTCCTCTATGACCAAGCCTAGTTGGTCCGGCACTTCCATCTCACTGAGCTGACTGACCTCCCATTTCTGGAGCCCCTCCTCGTTGACGGCACTCAGAGGCTGCAGGGCCTTCCCCTTGTAGATGGGGGGGGGGGGGGGGGGCTGGAAGGGCACCACAGAGGAGCCCCAGAGCTGCGAATTGGGGGTGCAGAGCACCTTGAGCACCTGACGTTACCATTATGGATCCCCATTAGCTGCTGCAAATGCAGAATTAAGGCAGCTATACCATTTTTAAAATGTTACAATACATTTCACAGCTCATTAAGTGTGTGCCCTCAGGCCACCACTCTACTACCACATATCTAAAACAGAAAATCCATCTGTTCATTTCTGTATATTGTGCATGTTATAATGTGTGTGTGTAAGTCTGGGTCCCTGGCTTCCAGGTAGGTGAGGTGACAGAGGTGCATTGTGATGGGACTTCTGGCTCCAGCAGCACAGGCACCACAGGTTTCCGCTCCAGACAGTCTCTGAACAGGGACAAGTTGGCCTCCAGGAGACACCAGCGGCTCCTCACAAACTCTGGACCAGCAGCACCTTCTGGCTCTCCTGGATGCAGTCGGACATGTTCGCTGTAGCAGACCTGAAGGCCATTGGATTCCAGACTGTTGACCATGGAGCGGGCCCAACGCCAGTCAGTGCTACTGTAGCTGATGAAGACGTGGCAACTCTCCTCCAGTTTGGGAGGGGAAGGCGGGATACTCAATGTAGGTTAGAGAGAATAATTCGGATGCTGCTCCTCGTCATCCTCAAACTAACTCCCGTTTTTAGATTCCATTATCTAATGGAACAAAGTCAGATGTGAGTACTGAGCAACTGTTAGAGATGTGTGGATTCCATTCATCATACTGTTCGTCAGTTGTGAAAATGTATTTATTTACATGTCTGCTATCTTAATATGATCAGTTTTTCACAGCAGGAAAATAATCTTGCAGCAACAGGAAATGTTAATTATTATGTGGATTATATACTGCTCAAAAAAATAAAGGGAACACTTAAACAACACAATGTAACTCCAAGTCAATCACACTTCTGTGAAATCAAACTGTCCACTTAGGAAGCAACACTGATTGACAATAAATTTCACATGCTGTTGTGCAAATGGAATAGACACAGGTGGAAATTATAGGCAATTAGCAAGACACCCCCAATAAAGGAGTGGTTCTGCAGGTGGTGACCACAGACCACTTCTCAGTTCCTATGCTTCCTGGCTGATGTTTTGGTCACTTTTGAATGCTGGCGGTGCTTTCACTCTAGTGGTAGCATGAGACGGAGTCTACAACCCACACAAGTGGCCAGGTAGTGCAGCTCATCCAGGATGGCACATCAATGCGAGCTGTGGCAAGAAGGTTTGCTGTGTCTGTCAGCGTAGTGTCCAGAGCATGGAGGCGCTACCAGGAGACAGGCCAGTACATCAGGAGACATGGAGGAGGCCGTAGGAGGGCAACAAACCAGCAGCAGGACCGCTACCTCCGCCTTTGTGCAAGGAGGAGCACTGCCAGAGCCCTGCAAAATGACCTCCAGCAGGCCACAAATATGCATGTGTCTGCTCAAACGGTCAGAAACAGACTCCATGAGGGTGGTATGAGGGCCCGACGTCCACAGGTGGGGGTTGTGCTTACAGCCCAACACAGTGCAGGACGTTTGGCATTTGCCAGAGAACACCAAGATTGGTAAATTCGCCACTGGCGCCCTGTGCTCTTCACAGATGAAAGCAGGTTCACACTGAGCACGTGACAGATGTGACAGAGTCTGGAGACGCCGTGGAGAATGTTCTGCTGCCTGCAACATCCTCCAGCATGACCGGTTTGGCGGTGGGTCAGTCATGGTGTGGGGTGGCATTTCTTTGGGGGGCCGCATAGCCATCCATGTGCTCGCCAGAGGTAGCCTGACTGCCATTAGGTAGCGAGATGAGATCCTCAGACCCCTTGTGAGACCATATGCTGGTGCGGTTGGCCCTGGGTTCCTCCTAATGCAAGACAATGCTAGACCTCATGTGGCTGGAGTGTGTCAGCAGTTCCTGCAAGAGGAAGGCATTGATGCTATGGACTGGCCCGCCCGTTCCCCAGACCTGAATCCAATTGAGCACATCTGGGACATCATGTCTCGCTCCATCCACCAACGCCACGTTGCACCACAGACTGTCCAGGAGTTGGCGGATGCTTTAGTCCAGGTCTGGGAGGAGATCCCTCAGGAGACCATCCGTCACCTCATCAGGAGCATGCCCAGGCATTGTAGGGAGGTCATACAGGCACGTGGAGGCCACACACACTACTGAGCCTCATTTTGACTTGTTTTAAGGACATTACATCAAAGTTGGATCAGCCTGTAGTGTTGTTTTCCACTTTAATTTTGAGTGTGACTCCAAATCCAGACCTCCATGGATTGATAAATTGGATTTCCATTGATTCTTTTTGTGTGATTTTGTTGTCAGCACATTCAAATATGTAAACAAAAAAGTATTTAATAAGATTATTTCATTCATTCAGATCTAGGATGTGTTGTTTAAGTGTTCCCTTTATTTTTTTGAGCAGTGTATAATTAATGGGCATTTTTGTATGGGTTAATAAATTATTTGTAAGAGCAAATCAAGTCTGAAATGTTCAAGTGGAAATTACAAACTTTAGAAGCCTTTTTAAACCTTGAATACACTACAAGTTGCATTTCCTGCTACGAAGGAAAATTCTCACCAATCAAATTAAGATGGCACATCTGTAGTACTGTGATATTTTGAATGGTAAATTACAACTATCCCATTAACTTCTATCAAGCCTATTTTATATAATGTTCACTACTCTAAAACGAGGTAAAATGTTAATAAATATTATATAAATAAATACAATCTTAATAAATATGATATCAATAAAGAACCTGATTGTACCTCATCAGATGATCACCAGCTGTGTGAGATATCCAAAAGATATTGTGGCAGATAATTTCAAAGGAATACAGAAGTGAAACCTGCTCTGAGGATGTGACAAGTGCAAAACACAACTTAGGGGACTGGTTGGTTCCAAATTTGAAGCAATAGTCCACTGTTTTTATTTTTTAACACATGAAGGCTTTGTTACACACAAACACCCACAAACCAGAGCAACACACATACACACACAGTTATATGCTCAGTTATGTGCAGTCACGTCAATTGGATGGTGAGTTCATTGTGCATTGGCCAGAGTCTTCCATCTGAGAGTCAGACTGATTGACGGGTGGACTGGGACTGGGAGTCACAGACAGCACAGTGATTAAAGGAAGTTCACAATATGTTCATCTCAGATTAAACAAGCCTTATTAATTAAATGTGTACTGTGTGTTGTGTGTACCCACCCCAGTAGCGATGTGTGAGTAAAATCACTGGGGAAGCCAAGCCAGAAAAAAAATGCCATATTACAATCTATGTGTTATGATAATTGTTTCCTTTATAAATCCTGTTAGTTCACAGTGGCAGAATAAATTCAACCACACCTGTGTTTCATCACAAAACCAGAGAGCAACATCTGTCTGGTGAAGTCCACAAAGCATATTTTATGTAACAAACAGTTACATGACCTACAGCATGGTCAAGCAAGTTAATGTTTCCGACATTTTCGGACTACAAAACAACTATTGATTTAGAACCATGTACAGTTAAGTTACCGCAAGTTGCAAAGAAAACAGGAGCTTCCTCCACTATTCCAGCATCATTTCAACTTTAACATTTCAACATAATGAAATCACAAATACAGTGACAACTAAAAGATACCAAAACAATTTAGTCCAAACACCATAAGCTAAATATGATGTGGCTGTCCATGGTAATGATTTCTGTGTGTGTTTGTGCTCGTGCTTGCAAGTAGAAAAACTCACCCTACTTGTAGAGAAATGCCAATGCCATCCTCCTCAATTTCATGTTGCCGAAATGGTCTATGACTCTGTCATACAGTACACGCTATCGGTTTTTGTTGTCCTAGGCTACCTGGCAAAAATTATTTCCTGCTAGCCTAACTTCATTTCATGTGCAGTGATGAGCCTACTACATCTAACTACATATTGAACTTCCATCCTCTCAGGCCAGGGGCACAATGTATGAATTTATGGTTGGATCAGAATCGCTGTTATAATCATTGGCCAGTACAGAGAATCGCTGTTATAATCATTGGCCAGTATGGAGAATTAAGTAAAACCACAAGTCCAAATCTCTATCTCCATCCATGGCTAATTTAGGAAAGGGACAATTTTAGCTCAACACTGATTGGCTATTATTTTCCATATTTTTTATCAAAGGAGGCTAAATACTCTCTGGCTTCCCTTGCATCCAATGTTATATGAGGCAACAACATCCTAGTCTTTTTTTCACCTTTATTTAACCAGGTAGGCTAGTTGAGAACAAGTTCTCATTTACAACTGCGACCTGGCCAAGATAAAGCAAAGCAGTGTGACACAAACAACAACACAGAGTTACACATGGAATAAACAAACATACAGTCGTTAATACAATAGAGAAAGTCTATATACAGTGTGTGCAAATGAGGTAGGATAAGGGGGGTGAGGCAATAAATAGGCCATAGTGGCGAAATTATTACAGTATGGCAAATTAAACACTGGAGTGATAGATGTGCAGAAGATGAGCGTGCAAGTAGCGGTACTGGAGTGCAAAGGAGCAAAATAAATAAAATAAATAAAAATATGGTGATGAGGTAGTTGGATGGGCTATTTACAGATAGGCTATGTACAGGTGCAGTGATCTGTGAGCTGCTCTGAGAACTGGTGCTTAAAGCTAGTGAGGGAGATATGAGTCTCCAGCGTCAGTGATTTTTGCAGTTTGTCCCAGTCATTGACAGCAGAGAACTGGAAGGAAAGGCGGCCAAAAGAGGAATTGGCTTTGGGGATGATCAGTGAAATATACCGTCTGGAGCGCGTGCTGCGGGTGGGTGCTGCTATGGTGACCAGTGCGCGGAGATAAGGTGGGGCTTTACGTAGCAACGACTTATAGATGACCTGGAGCCAGTGGGTTTGGCGACAGATATGAAGCGAGGGCCAGCCAACGAGAGCATACAGATCGCAGTGGTGGGTAGTATATGGGGCTTTGGTGAAAAAACGGATGGCACTGTGATAGACTGCATCCAGTCTATCCAGACCTGGATAGCAAGACAGAACTCTGCAGGCTATCCCTGCAGTAGATTGCAACTCCGCCCCCTTTGGCAGTTCTATCTTGTCGGAAAATGTTTTAGTTAAGGATGGAAATTTCAGGGTTTTTGGTGGTCTTCCTAAGACAGGATTCAGACACGGCTAGGACATCCGGGTTGGCAGAGTGTGCTAAAGCAGTGAATAAAACAAACTTAGGGAGGAGGCTTCTAATGTTAGCATGCATAAAACCAAGGCTTTCACGGTTACAGAAGTCAACAAATGAGAGCGCCTGGGGAATGGGAGTGGAGCTAGGCACTGCAGGGCTTGGATTAACCTCCACATCACCAGAGGACCAGAGGAGGAGTAGGATAAGAGTACGGCTAAAGGCTAAAAGAACTGGACGTCTAGCACGTTCAGAACAGAGAGTAAAAGGAGCAGGTTTCTGGGCACGGTGGAATAGGTTCAAGGCATAATATACAGACAAGGGTATGATGGTAGGATGTGAATACAGTGGGGGTAAACCTGTGCATAGAGTGACGATGAAAGAGATATTGTCTCTAGAAATATCATTTAAACCAGGTGATGTCACCGCATGGGTGGGAGGTGGAACTAAAGTGTTAACTAAGGCGTATTGAGCAGGGCTAGAGGCTTTACAGTGAAATAAGGCAATAATTACTAACCAAAACAGAAATGGACAAGGCATATTGACGTTAGGGAGAGGCATGCGTAGCCAAGTGATCATAGGAGTCCAGTGAGTGGCTTCAGGCAGCTAGCGGGCCGGGGCTAGCAAGCTATCAGAAGGGCCTTAGAGGGACGTCGCGATGGAAGAAAGTCTGTTGTGGCCTCCTCGTGCAGTTACGTTGGCAGACGGATCAGCAGGGCTCCGTGTGGTAAACCAGGCCAATTGGCAAAATAGGTATAGTGGCCAAAGAATTTGTCCGATGGGCCTCTTAAGCTAACAGTCCGATGTGCTCTAGACAGCTAGCGGGCCGCGGTTAGCAGGCTAGCGGGTGGGCATTCAGGGGACATCGCAACGGAGGAGCCAGTTGATAAAATCCCCCTCGGGCAGAATTACATCGGTAGTCCGGTCCAATTGGCAAAATAGGTATTGTAGCCCAAGGAGTGGCTGATGGGCCTCTTCAGCTAGCCAGGAGATGGGCCTAGCAGATGGGCCTAGCTAGTAGCCAGCTGCTAGCTGGCCTAGCTTTTGATGGGGGTTCCGGTACTTAAGTATAAAAAAATAGCGGATCCGTACCACATTGGGTGATGTGGGTTGCAGGAGAGTATGTTCAGTCCGTAGATGGAAAGTGATATTAAAATATATACAAGGTATATAAGAAAAAACAAGGAAAAACGATATTTACACGGGACAGGACGGGACAAGACAAAACACACGTCCGACTGCTACGCCATCTTGGAAACCTTTTTGACAAGACAACATCAGATAGATGGGCTACACATACAGAGACAGAGGGGAGCTGTTTGGTCGATCGGTTGCTTTCTCAGGTGAGATTCATTCAGCCTCTTGCGAATTGAAGGAAGATTATGAAACACAGCGAGAGAAAAGCTAAATTATTTTATGTTATATTTGTCATTTTTTTATTGGTACATTTTTTGGGAAGCCTGGCTTCCCTTGGTAATCATAAATACCTGCCACTGACCCAGCACACCCCAGCAGAAGCTAATGTCCTCCATTTCCCATAGGATATATCTAATAAAGCTCTGTGAGCAAACTCTGGCTGTGTCTCTGACCTGGGGGCGTTTTAATATTGCTGTGGGAATTTCCTGGGGAATTTCTATTCTTCATCACAACCCTTTTTCTAAGCAAAGTGACATTCGGGAACAAATGAGACAAGGTATATTAAACCACCAACATCTGTGTCATCTCTCCTCATGCACTGTGCCTAGGAACCGGCGGCTTCCACTACTTTCCAATTGATTACGCCACCCTAACTCAGAAAAGTGAAAGTATTTGACCTGAGGGGTGGTAGGATAAGTCTGTATGTTTTCATTCTGTTTCCTGACCGCCATATGGCCCAACATTAAGATACTGGTAGTGACAGGACTTGACAAGAGCATGAAGGTGAAAATAAAACCAATCTTAACAATTTTATATAATTTCAAGTTAAAATCTCGAACATTAATCTGCTGCCCGCTTGATGCCTTGACCCCTGGGAGAGGAGAGCAGCGAGTGACTGGCCTACACAGCTGGCTATGTCCTTCCTCCCAAAGTGTCCACTTGTTCACTTCCCTTCACTGATTTGAAAGGAAATGGAAAATAAATATGGTGGAAACTTCCTCTAGCTTATGCCTCCACCAATGCTTTTAGATTTGTGGGAAGTAGTGAACGAGTGTACACTTCAGGAGAAAGGAGGTGTTATTGGGATGCACAAGAGGGAGGAATGCCACAGTACCCTTCCTCCACTCAACTCTAAATGACCTGTACTGCAGCGGGCAGAGGAAAATGAGAAAATATATGTTTTCTTGTCCTTTGAAAGTTCAGTTGTGTTGACACACTGAAGCCATTATTGTTAAAGATGACCCACTGAAGCTGTTATTGTGTTAGAGACCTTCACATCATGACTCACCATGCCATGAGGAAACAAGGCCTCGAAAGCTGTGATACATCTGTCTCTCTCGTGGTTGGTTTGTGCTACATAACACCTTATTTCAACAATATTATCTGTGCTGAAGGAATGCTTCTTGTGAATCTGTGGCAATTCATAGCAGTTAATTTTTACAGGCTTATTTCATTTCAGTCAGAGACCAGTTACTATAGTCTGACCACATACTAAACCTTGGAGATTTTCTCACCTATAGCAAAGCCTTACTCACCCATAGATCTGACCCAGGTCTTTACATGTAATATCCCTTAGGACAGGGATCATCAACTAGATTCAGCCACAGGCTGCCAGTTGGGGAACCCTGCCTTAGGGGGTATTAAGTTTGATATATATATATATATATATTTGTTGTTGATTGTACCATTATTTAACTAGGCAAGTCAGTTAAGAACAAATTCTTATTTTCAATGACGGCCTAGGAACAGTGGGTTAACCTCCTTGTTCAGGGGCAGCACAACAGATTTTTACCTTGTCAGCTCAGAGATTTGATCTTGCAACCTTTTGGTTATCAGTCCAACACTCTAACCACTAGGCTGCCTGCCACCATCCTCAACACCTGAAGTTCCTATTGCTTGAGACACTTTTAGGACAGATGGATGTGTGTAATGAGATTTAGGGATTCAGGGCTGTGTAACAGTGAGCATGTCTAGCTCTATTTCAGGGATTACACATAAAATGAGCCCTGAGCTTTGAAGGAGCGAAGCAGGTTGACCCTCCCATGGTTCCTCTTTACCGCCACGTCCTCTTGGTGAACGGTAATGTGCGTTAATGGGTGCTGTGGGAAGGCAGTCACTCTCTCACTCTCTCTCTCTCGCACTGCCTGTGCCAGCTGAGACTCCATTACCCTTCTCATCACGGCTGGCGAGCTTTAGTGCCCTGGCCTAGTGCTGTACCTGTCTGTGCCTGTCTGTTGACAGGGTTATTAGTGTATATCACGGCTGGCAAGCTTTAGGATGGTGGTGTGTGTTGATGTGTATGAGGTGCATCAACCTTTCTCTCTCCCTCTCACTCTCTCTCCCTCCCTTTCTCTCTCTCTACTTCATACTATAATAAATGACCAGAAGCTTAATAGTTATTATTAAGATGATACATGTACACTAACCGTTAAAAAGTTTGGGGTCACTTAGAAATGTCCTTGTTTTTTAAAGAAAGCACATTTTTTGTCCATTAAAATAACATCAAATTGATCAGAAATACAGTGTAGACATGGTTAATGTTGTAAATGACTATTGTAGCTGGAAACGGCTGATTTTGAATGGAATATCTACATAGGCGTACAGAGGCCCATTATCAGCAACCATCACTCCTGTGTTCCAATGGCACATTGTGTTAGCTAATCCAAGTTTATCATTTTAAAAGGCTAATTGATCATTGGAAAACCCTTTTGCATTTATGTTAGCACAGCTGAAAACTGTAGTCCTGATTAAAGAAGCAATAAAACTGTCCTTCTTTAGACTTGTTGAGTATCTGGAGCATCAGCATTTGTGGGTTCGATTACAGGCTCAAAATGTCCAGAAACAAAGAATTTTCTTCTGAAACTCATCAGTCGGTTCTTGTTCTGAGAAATTAAGGCTATTCCATGTGAGAAATGTCCAACAGACTGAAGATCTCGTACAACACTGTGTACTACTCCCTTCACAGAACAGCACAAACTGTCTCTAACCAGAATAGAAAGAGGAGTGGGAGGCCCCGGTGCACAACTGAACAAGAGGACAAGTACATTAGAGTGTCTAGTTTGAAAAACAGACGCCTCACAAGTCCTCAACTGGCAGCTTCATTAAATAGTACCCGCAAAACACCAGTCTCAACGTCAACAGTGAAGAGGCGACTCCGGGATGCTGGCCTTCCTCTGTCCAGTGTCTGTGTTCTTTTGCCCATCTTAATCTTTTATTTTTATTGGTCAGTCTGACATACAGCTTTTTCTTTGCAACTCTGCCTAGAAGGCCAGCATCCCGGAGTCGCCTCTTCACTGTTAATATTGAGACTGGTGTTTTGCGGGTGCTATTTAATGAAGCTGGACCAAAAAATGGCTTTTCTTTCAAAAACAAGGACATTTCTAAGTGACCCCAAACTTTTCAAAGATAGTGTATATCTTATAATCTATTCAATACTTTGTACAATACTATAATCAAATGTATTTATAAAGCCCTTTTTACATCAGCTGATGTCACAAAGTGCAATACAGAAACCCAGCCTAAAGCCCCAAACAACAAGCAATGCAGATGTAGAAGCACGGTGGCTAGGAAAAACTACCTAGAAAGGCAGGAACCTAGGAAGAAACCTAGAGAGGAACCAGGCTATGAGGGGTGGCCAGTCCTCTTCTGGTTGTGCCGGGTGGAGATTATAACAGAACATGGCCAAGATGTTCAAATGTTCATAGATGACCAGCAGGGTCAAATAATAATAATCACAGTGGTTGTCAAGGGTGCAACAGGTCAGCACCTCAGGAGTAAATGTCAGTTGGCTTTTCATAGCCGATCATTGAGTATCTCTACCGCTCCTGCTGTCTCTAGAGAGTTGAAAACAGCAGGTCTGGGACAGGTAGCACGTCCGGTGAACAGGTCAGTGTTCCATAGCAGCAGGCGGAACAGTTGAAACTGGAGCAGCAGCACGGACAGGTGGACTGGGGACAGCAAGGAGTCATCAGGCCAGGTAGTCCTGAGGCATGGTCCTAGGTCTCAGGTCCTCAGAGAGAGAGAGAGAGAGAGAGAAAGAGAGAAAGAAAGAGAGAGAAAGAGAATTAGAGAGAGCATACTTAAATTCAAACAGGATACCGGATAAGACAGGAGAAATACTCCAGATATAACAGACTGACCCTAGCCCCCGACACATAAACTACTGCAGCATAATTACTCTGAGCAGCTCCCAGTCCTTCCTCTTCTTCTAGCACAGAGGAGCTGCTATCTGCTGGGGCATTGCCATCCCAGACTTCCTGACTCCTCACTACCCTGGCTCTCCCTGCTGCTGGTGGTGGTGGCTGTGGAGAAGGTACAGAACACAGACAGCATCAGACTGCCGTTAGGACTGTGCCACTCTCCATTTGCCTTCTACCATCTCTCCTGCATAGGAGCTCACAGGGGTGAAGACTCTGCTCTCTATGCACACCAGCTGGATTGACAAGTGAGGAAAAAGATCAGGACCATCTTCCAATGCAACAAGTTTATGGTTTTATCATGGACAATACTATAAGAGTATGCTGTATCAGAACACTTTTGAACCCAAACTTTTCCTAAGGCTAAATCATTCACACAGAATCTGGAGAAAAAACTTGAAAGAATCTATGATATCGATAGCTATTACCACAAATACCTGCTCGATCCCCCTATCAGACTCAGAGTGAACCTCAAGTTTCAAGAGGTATCTCTCGTGCCTTAGTCGATGTTCCATTGCTTGAGGAGTAAATCTTTGAGTGCAATTTAATAGGGTAAAGTGTGTGAAATTATTCTGTGTATTCTACTTTATAGATTGAAATGATTCATTGCCTTGGAAACCATACAATTTCCACTATCTAACTATATGAACTTGTCATTAATTCATGAGCACAGCTTATAATAAACAGTGTGAGATGGTTATTTGTATAACTTTGAATTTGATCATTACTTAACTACTGAATGTAGCTCAGTCATTGACAATCATCACATTTCTCTATTCCACCACAGTATGTATCATTCAGTTGTTAAAGGAATTCCTGCTTGAGTGTAAATTATTAAATAATTCTACCCTGAATTTAGGGACATGGTCTATATAGCCTGTAGAATGAGTAACTAGAGGGTTAAGCAGAAGTCTCATGAGATTGACTAGGATAGGAGAGGAATGGAGGTCTGTGTGTTTAAGTGAACATCAAGAACTGTTAAACTGTGGTTGACCTGACCTAGCTTGAACCCTCCAGGTTTCCCTAATCTCAGAGTACTACAAATGTCAGCTGGGTAAGAATTTACGGTGTTGAGAGTTCTGGGGAAGAACAATTAACTCTTCTAAGTGTTAGTGTGTAATGTGTGTGCGTAAATGAGAAGCCTGGTATATAATAGATGTTTTGTGTATGAACTGCAGAACGTTCTCTGAATAAACTGTCAGACCTTTTGCAGAAAGCTGAGTCCTTGCCTAATTATTATTAACCCAGTGTCTTACTAACCTTGGGGATTAGTCAAGGCTTATTAATTGGTAATTATTAGCATTGGGATTCTAAAATTCACGTATCATCAGTACAGTATGTAATTCACTTTGTAAACTACCCACTACTGGTCACATCTGTTTCAGAAGAGGAGTTTGAGGGACACATATTCTCAAATTAGACACTTAATACATTCATTTTAATGCATTAATACATTTACATTTAAGACATTCATCTTAATACATTCATCATTAAGTAACTAGAGATAATAGGGTCCTTGAGCTCCGATAATGAGCGTTAAATGGTAGTTTGATTTATAGGCAACAATCTAAAGGACCATTTACTTTGCTCAGTGAGAATAACATTAGATAAAAGACAGTACTGTACAGCCATCTTCATCGACCTGGCCAAGGCTTTCAACTCTGTCAATTACCGCATTCTTATCGGCAGACTCAATAGCCTTGGCTTCTCAAATGACTGCCTCGCCTGGTTCACCAACTACTTCTCAGACAGAGTTCAGTGTGTCAAATCGGAGGGCCTGTTGTCCGGACCTCTGGCAGTCTCTATGGGGATGCCACAGGGTTCAATTCTCGGGCCAACTCTTTTCTCTGCATATATCAATGATGTCGCTCTTGCTGCTGGTGATTCTCTGATCCACCTCGACGCAGACGACACCATTATGTATACATCTGGCCATTCTTTGGACACTGTGCTAACAAACCTCCAAATGAGCTTCAATGCAATACAACACTCCTTCCGAGGCCTCCAACTGCTTTTAAATAAAAGTAAAACTAAGTGCATGCTCTTCAACCGATTGCTGCCCGCACCTACTCACCTGTCCAGCATCACTACTCTGGACTGTTCTGACTTAGAATATGTGGACAAATACAAATACCTAGGTGTCTGGTTAGACTGTAAACTCTCCTTCCAGACTCACATTAAGCATCTCCAATCCCCAATTAAATAAAAATGTGGTTTCCTACTTTGCAACAAAGCCTCCTTCACTCATGCTGCCAAACATACCCTCATAAAACTGACTATCCTACCGATCCTTGACTTCGGCGATGTCATTTACAAAATGGCCTCCAACACTCTACTCAGCAAACTGGATGTAGTCTATCACAGTGCCATCCGTTTTGTCACCAAAGCCCCATATACTACCCACCACTGCGACCTGTATGCTCTCGTTGGCTGACCCACACTACATATTCGTCGCCAAACCCACTGGCTGCAGGTAATCTATAAGTCTATGCTAGGTAAAGCCCCGCCTTAACTCAGCTCACTGGTCACCATAGCAACACCCACTCGTAGCACGCGCTCCAGCCGGTATATTTCACTGGTCATCCCCAAAGCCAACACTTCCTTTGGCCGCCTTTCCTTCCAGTCTCTGCTGCCAATGACTGGAATTAATTGCAAAAATCACTGAAGCTGGAGTCTTATATCTCCCTCTCTAACTTTTAGCATCAGCTGTCAGAGCAGCTTACCGATCACTGTGTCTGTACACAGCCAATCTGTAAATAGCACACCCTACTACCTCATCCCCATATTGTTACTTATCCTCTTACTCTTTTGCACCCCAGTATCCCTACTTGCACATCATCATCTGCACATCTATCACTCCAGTGTTAATGCTAAATTGTAATTAATTTGCCTCTATGGCCTATTTATAGCCTTAACTCCCTAATCTTCTACATTTGCACACACTGTACATAGACGTTTTCTATTGTGTTATTGACTGTACATTTGTTTATGTGTAACTCTGTGCTGTTGTTTTTGTCGCACTGCTTTACTTTATCTTGGCCAGGTCACAGTTGTAGATGAGAACTTGTTCTCAACTGGCCTACCTGGTTAAATAAAGTGAAATTAAAAAAATTCCAAATAAAAAAGATCGTTACAGTCTGCGTTCAGCAGAACTGCTTTTTTTGGTTATTTGACAAAGACAGAAAGATCCAATTTCTCAAATAGTGGTCGACCTCATATCCTGTTTTCATTTTGTGCGAACCTGAGACGTTTGAAACCAGGAAAAGGGGGCAGTTTGTAGATTAGGATGTTCTAATAAGCAGTAGCTAACGGCTTCTAACAGCGGCGATAACGTAACGGCTTCTAACAGCTTTTCTGGCAGGTTAAATAGACAGTCTAGTATCCATCCTCCTGTAATATGTTTCAGCCTCTCTCTCGCTCTCTCTCCCACTAGTCTCCCGGCAGAAAGATTGATACGTTATTATTTTTGGCAGCCCCAAATTTTCCGTGAAGACTGAAGGCCTTGGAAGCAGGAGAGGCCGGAATAGTGGGACATCCAGCTGATATTAAGATCCTTGCTGAGAGCAAGCCCTTATTTGTCGTAAATTAGCCCTTGTGCACTGCAAGCCAGGAAAAGCATTGACACTAGAGGGATTTCTCATCTGCGTGCGTGTCTTGTATATGGTCTTAACAGTGGACAGCAGAGCAATCACAACCTCATAAACAAGCTTATCCTGGTCCAGACCTGCATAGGTTCTTCACAGCTGTGTTTTTTTCTAGTGACCTATATAAAGCAGGTATACAAGGCGAGGTACTCATGCTGAATTCATTTTAGCATATTTATGGTCAGCTGTTTGTAACATCATTGATTTCATTTGACCAGATCCATCCTCGGTTGGACACCAGCACAGATATTATTTGGATATCCTTTGGTCACTGGATCGAATCTAGCTTTACTTATTTCGTGCATCTCAAGCCAAGAGTGTTGATTGGTTTTGCATGTGAAAGAGATTAAGACCTGAGGGGTATTGTATTACAGATTTAATTTTAATTGGTATCAATTTTCTAAAGGGGAGACTTCATTTATTTAGGCAAAGATCACTCTTCGTTGACTCCTGTGGGCAACCATCGCTCCATGATGACGCAGTTTTCTCACTCGGTTGTTAATATGAATATCTTAGCCCAGTGTAAGTTAACCACTGTGGTCAAAACAGACGTGGAAGTTGTAAAGCACACCCTCCTATGTCTGTAAGTATGGCATCATTTCTTCTAAATAAGAAAGGTCCCGTCTAGCCTTTTTAATGTTGAAGAAAAGGATCAGTCACATTAGACAAAAGTTACAACTGGAATGAATTGGATCTTAAAGTGTGCTTAATATGGATTTTAATTTATATGTCTCCATGATTTTATTAACAAGAAAGTTATGGTCTATGTTCAGTAACTCACCATCAAGTTCCAGTGAAGCGTCATACAGGACTCCAAAGCCACATCATCTGGGATATGATGTTTTTGCTGTAGTTCCAACATGGGCTGCATCCTGAATAGCACCCTATTCTCTTAACAGTGCGCTACTTTTCACCAGGGCCCATAGCCATTTGGGATGCATCCATAGTGGGTTGTATTTACAGCCTCAGGAAGAGGGTCTGGATGCTTCTGTGTTAATGACATGACTTACCCTGACCAGAGAGTCTGGATGCTTCTGTGTTAATGACATGACTTACCCTGACCAGAGAGTCTGGATGCTTCTGTGTTAATGACATCATTTACCCTGACCAGAGAGTCTGGATGCTTCTGTGTCAATGACATGACTTACCCTGACCAGAGAGTCTGGATGCTTCTGTGTTAATGACATCATTTACCCTGACCAGAGAGTCTGGATGCTTCTGTGTTAATGACATCATTTACCCTGACCAGAGAGTCTGGATGCTTCTGTGTCAATGACATGATTTACCCTGACCAGAGAGTCTGGATGCTTCTGTGTTAATGACATGACTTACCCTGACCAGAGAGTCTGGATGCTTCTGTGTTAATGACATGACTTACCCTGACCAGAGAGTCTGGATGCTTCTGTGTCAAAGACATGATTTACCCTGACCAGAGAGTCTGGATGCTTCTGTGTTAATGACATGACTTACCCTGACCAGAGAGTCTGGATGCTTCTGTGTTAATGACATGACTTACCCTGACCAGAGAGTCTGGATGCTTCTGTGTTAATGACATGACTTACCCTGACCAGAGAGTCTGGATGCTTCTGTGTTAATGACATGACTTACCCTGACCAGAGAGTCTGGATGCTTCTGTGTTAATGACATCATTTACCCTGACCAGAGAGTCTGGATGCTTCTGTGTTAATGACATCATTTACCCTGACCAGAGAGTCTGGATGCTTCTGTGTTAATGACATGACTTACCCTGACCAGAGAGTCTGGATGCTTCTGTGTTAATGACATGATTTACCCTGACCAGAGAGTCTGGATGCTTCTGTGTTAACTTCTCTAGGGCCGGCGGGACGAAATCGTCCCACCTACGTAACAGCCAGTGGAATCCTGTGGCGCGTTATTCAAATACCTTAGAAATGCTATTACTTCAATTTCTCAAACATATGACTATTTTACACCATTTTAAAGACAAGACTCTCGTTAATCTAACCACACTGTCTGATTTCAAAAAGGCTTTACAACGAAAGCAAAACATTAGATTATGTCAGCAGAGTACCCAGCCAGAAATAATCAGACACCCATTTTTCAAGCTAGCATATAATGTCACAAAAACCCAGAAGACAGCTAAATGCAGCACTAACCTTTGATGATCTTCATCAGATGACAACCCTAGGACATTATGTTATACAATACATGCATGTTTTGTTCAATCAAGTTCATATTTATATCAAAAACCAGCTTTTTACATTAGCATGTGACGTTCAGAACTAGCATAATTATAGATACAAAACTCCTCTATGCACTCGATATGTCCGATTTTAAAATAGCTTTTCGGTGAAAGCACATTTTGCAATATTCTCAGTAGATAGCCCGGCATCACAGGGCTAGCTATTTAGACACCCAGCAAGTTTAGCACTCACCAAAGTGAGATTTACTATTAGAAAAGTTTGATTACCTTTGGTGTTCTTCGTCAGAATGCACTCCCAGGACTTCTACTTCAATAACAAATGTTGGTTTGGTCCCAAATAATCCATTGTTATATCCAAATAGCGGCGTTTTGTTCGTGCGTTCAAGACACTATCCGAAAGGGTAAATAAGGGTGACGAGCATGGCGCATTTCGTGACAAAAAAATTCTAAATATTCCATTACCGTACTTCGAAGCATGTCAACCGCTGTTTAAAATCAATTTTTATGCCATTTTTCTCGTAAAAAAGCGATAATATTCTGACCGGGAATCTGCGTTTAGTTAAAAAGAGGAAAGAAAATAAAGCACAGGGTCGACTAGTGCACGCGCCTAAGCCCATTGTCCTCTGATCGGCCACTTGCCAAAGGCGATAATGTGTTTCAGCCAGAGGCTGCCTCGATATCATTCAGCTTTTTCCCGGGCTCTGAGAGCCTATGGGAGCCGTAGGAAGTGTCACGTTACAGCAAAGATGCTCAGTCTTCAATAAAAAGAGCCAAGATGAACAACAACTTGTCAGACAGGCCACTTCCTGCATGGAATCTTCTCAGGTTTTTGCCTGCCATATGAGTTCTGTTATACTCACAGACACCATTCAAACAGTTTTAGAAACTTTAGAGTGTTTTCTATCCAAAGCCAATAATTATATGCATATTCTAGTTACTGGGCAGGAGTAGTAACCAGATTAAATCGGGTACGTTTTTTATCCGGCCGTGTCAATACTGCCCCCTACCCCCAACAGGTTAATGACATCATTTACCCTGACCAGAGAGTCTGGATGCTTCTGTGTTAATGACATGACTTACCCTGACCAGAGAGTCTGGATGCTTCTGTGTTAATGACATGATTTACCCTGACCAGAGAGTCTGGACAAAGGAAAAAGTACACTGCTGTCGCTACCTCTCTCCAACCAAGCTGTATGTTTAGAGAAGGAAAGAAGAGAACCCCAAAGAGAGGAAAATACCCCTACCCTGTTGCTTTACCCTGAGAACTTCAATCTCAGACCACCGACCACTTTCCTGCTATCCGTGACCTATATACTAGGCGGTGTCAGAGGAAGGCCCAAAACATTGAATTGATTTGTGAAAATAAGGCACAGACAAGACAACACACCTTTCACTTTAAATGACATGAGGGCTGATATACAGACTGTCTCAATCACAGCCTCAAGGACGGTGATTTAGCAGCTGACCGGGCCAATAGACTCGGTCTCCATTAAGTATTTTCCCTCTATCTCTCTCTCTCTTTTTGTCTTTTTTTCTTACACATATGCAGACACACTCTCACACTTGAACACCTTAGCTCTTCTGTTTACCTAATGTGTACCCTTTTTGTTCATCAGCGCATCCTGTTCAAATACATTAGGGCAATCAGTGTTGACCCTGGGAGTAAATGGAGAGAGACTGAAGTCACGGCCCAGTCTGAAATGGGTCAGCATGTCTAAACGGCATGTCTTTAATAGATATGAGGACATGCACCACAGAGTTGAAAGAGAAGCCATTTTCCTCATCAGTAAAACAATGACTGACTTTGTGGTAATCTCCAGAGCTACAGCATGTTGTTGCTATGATACAGTGGCATTAGACCCAGAAATTAGAAGCTTGTGAGATTTCACTCAAAGTGAATGTGCATGGCTTGTTTTGAATATGATTTGATTATAATATGGTGGTTCTTCCTACAGATATGGGGGGGGGGGGGGGGGGTTATGCTGTGTTTACGCACAACAACTTTCTATCCAACCTGGGAGAGAGCGTGAGGACGGCTCATATCATGCAGGTTCCTCCTGTATATAAAAAAGAAACCTTTTCCATATGTACTAGGAAGCTAAGTATTTGTTTATTGGGCTTCAAGAATGTGACTGATCAAAGTGCCTCAGGCCTTGGAAAATAAGTGATTGAACTGATTGAAAGTATGGGTATATCAGTGAGCAAACGCCGTGGTCAACTTTACGACGGCGCCAGGGAAATGAGTGGAGCTTACTCAGGCGCTCAAAAGCCTATATTAGACTAAAAGCCTAATGCTTCTTAGGTAGTTCTTTATGTAAATTAGGTATTTCTGTATTTGCAAACATTTCAAAAAACATGTTTTCACTTTGTCATTATTGGCTATTGTGTGTAGATGGGTGAGAAAAACAAATCAATTGAATCAATTTTTAACTCAAAATATGGAATAAGTCAAGGGGTATGAATATTATCTGAAGGCACTGTAGCTGCTATTAAGCTGTTTTTATACACTTAAAAAAAACATATCAAATAGCCTACAATGAGGAAAAAAGTTGTTGGCTTGAGGATACATTTTGACACTATTCATTGTTGAACTCAGCAGATTTTGTCTGGCTAATACCCTACACAAATGGGCTGCAATCAAGGTAAATTCAATAAAATGTAATTACATTAAACTCAACTTCTGATACTCCCCAGGTCTTCTGAAGTCCTCCTTGATGCTTCTTTCTCTCTGTTTCTCTTTTTCTCTTTCTTCCTCTCTGGGTATGTAAAGCGTCTGTGTGTAGCTGGTGAGATGAGTCAGGCGCAGGACAGCAGAAATGAGTAATGAAAGCAATTTTACTCAAATATATCACAATACACGTCGTAATAAAATACAAGGCCACACATACGGACCGCAATACAATAAACAATTACTCACAAACAAACATGGGGGAACAGAGGGTTAAATAATGAACAAGTAATTGGGGGATTGAAACTAGGTGTGTAAGACAAAGACAAAACAAATGGAAAATGAAAAGTGGATCGGCTAGAAGGCCGATGACGTCGACCGCCGAACGTCGCCCGAACAAGGAGAGGGACCGACTTCGGCGAAAGTCGTGACAGGGTAAGCCATTTTCAAGTCTTGCCATAGATTTTCATGCAGATTTAAGTCGAAACTGTAACTTGGCCACCTAGGAACATTCACTGTCTTCTTGGTAAGCAACTCCAGTGTAGATTTGGATTTGTGTTTTAGGTTATTGTCCTGCTGAAAGGTGAATTTGTCTTCCAGTGTCTGTTGGAAAGCAGACTGAACCAGGTTTTCCTCTAGGATTTTGCCTGTGCTTAGCTCCATTCCATTTATTTTTTATCCTGAAAAACTCTCCCGTCTTTAATGATAACAAGTGTACCCATAACATGATGCAGCCACCACTATGCTTGAAAATATGAAGAGTGGTACTCAGTAATGTGTTATATTGGATTTATCCCAAACATAACACTTTGTAATCAGGACACATTTTTTTATTGCTTTTCCACATTTTTTGAAGTATTACTTTAGTGCCTTGTTGCAAACAGGATGCATGTTTTGGAATATTCTGTGCAGAATGAGGCCAACAGTGAATTAAAACAATTACAGAGTTTAATGGCTATAACTGAGGATGGATCAACAACATTGTAGTTACTCCACAATACTAATTGCTTCCTCTGTCATTTAGTATTGTGGAGTAACTACAATGTTGTGGATCCATCCTCAGTTTTCTCCTATCACAGCCCGAAACTGTTTTAATTCACCATTGGCCTGATGGTGAAATCCCTGAGAGGTTTCCTTCCTCTCCGACAACTGAGTTAGGAAGGACGCCTGTATCTTTGTAGTAAATTGGTTTGAAAATCTATGGCAAGACATGAAAATGGCTTTTGAGCAATAGTCAATAACCAACTTGACAGAGCTTAAAGAGTTTTTTACATAATAATGAACAAATATTGTAAAATCCAGGTGTGCAAAGCTCTTAGCGACTTACCCAGAAAGACTCACAGCTGTAATTGCTGCCAAAGGTCATTCTAACATGTATTAACTCAGGGGTTTTTGTTGTTGTTGTTTTTTTTACAAATATTAGATTTTTTTTCCAATTTGACATTACAGAGTATTTTGTGTAGATCGTTGACCAAAATGTTTTATCAATTTTAATTATACTTTGTAACACAACAAAGGGGTATGAATACTTTCTGAAGGCACTGTAGTTATGGATCAGGGATGGGCAACTTTGATGGGGGTGGGGGCCACAAAAAACAGAACTCATTTTGAGGGGCCACAATGGCTCGTGGCTCTGCGTACCCACATCCATAGATTGGTAAATTAGTCTAGTGGCCAGCTATCTAAACTTCTGAAAACCTACAACTTACAAAACTTGCCCATCCCTGCTATACTGCAGAAAAGTTGCCAGCCCTGCGATAGATAGTACACTGCATAATGAAACAATCCCTAGTAAGCCATTGTTTTGAGGGTGGACTGACTATATTATCTGGCATTATTAATCAACTGGGTTTATGCAAAACGACTTTCTATCCCAGCTGGGAGAGAGCGTGAGGACGACTCATGCAGGTTCCTCCTGTATTTAAAAATAAATCAGTTGGTTGCTGATTAGTATGCTGTATCTTACAATCTGCAATGTTTGAATTTCCAACCTTAATTACTGAACAAGTAATTACATTATTACAAGTAATTACAGTATTTATTGTCTTGGTCTGAAAAGAATGTCTGAACCAAATTAAATAAGAGCCTATACATGTCACTGTGTGCCAAGAGATTGAAACTTTTTTCCTTTTTTACACAAAATGAAATGCAATATGTTATTCATTCAGTGAACTGAGACATTGTAGAGGGCAAACAATGGTTTTAATAGATTTGTCAATTCACAGAGAACAATTATTCTGAAGCCAGAAACAAAATCGTGATTTGATTGTTTTTCTATTCAAACCTCAGTTTTCAGAGAAAGTCATTAAACCCACAAAGAGACGGAATTATGAATGATTTTCTGCAGATATTGATTCTTTGGCAATGGCAACGTCATGCTGTGTCCGAATGGTACCGTACAGGCAAAGGAAACACCAACATAAAGTGTCTTAACCTCTCTGGGACATGTGGGATGCTAGCGTCTCACCCGCGGGACACACTATTCAGCAGCCTGTGAAATAGCAGGGCGCCAAATTCAAAACAAACAAAAATCTCATAATTCAAATTTGTCAAACATACAACTATTATATCCCATTTTAAAGATACACTTCTCGTTAATCCAACCACATTGTCCGATTTCAAAAAGGTTTTACGGCGAAAGCATAACATTAGATTATGTTAGGACAGCGCCGAGACAAGAAAAACCACACAGCCATTTTCCAAGCAAGGAGAGGCGTCACAAAAACCAGAAATACAGCTAAAATGAATCCCTAACCTTTGACGATCTTCATCAGATGACACTCCCAGGACTCAATGTTACAAAATAAATGTATGTTTTGTTCGATAAAGTTCATATTTATATCCAAAAAACCTATTTTACATTGGCACGTGATGTTCAGAAAATGTTTTGCCTCCCAAAACTTCCGGTGAATGAGCACATCAATTTACAAAAATACTCATTATAAACGTTGATAAAATTTACAAAAGTTATTGAAAGAATTATAGATACACTTCTCCTTAATGCAACCGCTGTGTCAGATTTCAAAATAGCTTTACGGCGAAAGCACATTGTTCAATATTCTGAGTACAGAGCTCAGCCATCAAAGCAAGCTATACAGTTACCCGCCAAGTTCTGGAGTCAACAAAACTCAGATTTAGTATTATAAATCTTCACTTACCTTTGCGGATCTTCGTCGGAATGCACTCCCAGGACTCCCACTTCCACAAGAAATGTTTGTTTTGTTCGATAAACTCCATATTTATGTCCAAATACCTCTGTTTTGTTTGCGCGTTCAGATCACTATTCCAAAGCCATAATGCGCGAGCGCAAAACCCGAGACGAAAAGTCAAAAAGTTCCATTACCGTTCGTAGAAACATGTCAAACGATGTTTACAATCAATCCTTAGGGTCTTTTTATCATAAATATTTGATAATATTCCAAACGGACAATAGCGTATTCATTACAGAGGAAAAAGAAGGAACGGCACACCTGCGTGACCGCGCAGTAAACAACTCATTGGTCTCAGGAAGTCCACAGCTCTTATTCTCTCCCCAGTAACAGTAGAAGCATGAACCAAGGTTCTAAAGACTGTTGACATCTATTGGAAGCCTTAGGAAGTGCAAAATGACCCCACAGACACTGTAGTTTGGATAGGCAATCACTTGAAAAACTACAACCACTTCCTGGTTGGATTTTATCTCAGGTTTTTGCCTGCCATATGAGTTCTGTTATACTCACAGACATCATTCAAACAGTTTTAGAAACTTCAGAGTGTTTTCTATCCAAATCTACTGATAATATGCATATCCTACCTTCTGGGCCTGAGTAGCAGGCAGTTTAACCTCTGGACGGGCTCCGTCCCGTATGCGGGAAGGACATCCAGCGAAAAATCCTATCGCCATTTGCATAACAAAATGTAATATATATATTTTTTCAAATATAGGACTATTTAATATCGTTTTATAGATACACCTCTCCTGAATCGAACCACGTTGTCCAATTTCAAAAAGGCTTTACAACAAAAGCAAAACATTAGATTATGTTAGAGGAGTATATCGTAAAAGTAGCCACATGGCCATCACAAATAACCAAAAAACAGCTAAATGCAGCACTAACCTTTGACAATCTTCATCAGATGACACTCCTAGGACATCATGTTACACAATACATGCATTCTTTTGTTCGATAAAGTTCATATTTATATATAAAAACAGCATTTTACATCGGCGCGTGACGTTGACTAACTATTTTCCCTCAAATGCGTCCGGTGAAACAGCGCTACAATTTACTAAATTACTATTCGAAAACATTTTTTAAATGTAATATTGTCATTCTAAGATTTATAGATTAGCATCTCTTGAAAGCACCTGCAATGCCAGATTTAAAAATAACTTTACTGGGTAATCACACTTTGCGATAAAAGGGGATGCGATACTCAGAACAATAGGCTAGCAATACAGGTCAGCGCCATCTTGGAACAATCGCATATCAAATCTAGTCTTGTATACTATTGTCAATAATCCCTTACCTTTGATTATCTTCATCAGAAGGCACTTCCAGGAATCCCAGCTCCACAACAAATGTATTTTCGTTCGAAAAAGTTAATCCTTTATGTCTTCTTGTTAGCGCGTTCTGAAGGCTGCACCAAAAGTACCGTTGTGCGCGGGACTCCTCTCTTACCAAAATGGATTTTTTTTTATTTAAGTTCATTCAAACATGTCAAACGTTGTATAACATAAATCTTTAGGGCCTTTTTCAACCAGAGCTCCAATAACATTCAAGGGGGACGATTGCATTGTCTTTCAAAACGTTTCGAAAGGGGAGGGTAGCCAGGGGCGCCGGCGTCATAATGGTGATGGCCCTCCCCATGTGACCACGTTCCACAGACTCTCATTCTGTCAGTTTTCACAGTAGAAGGCTCAAACCACTTTGTAAAGACTGGGGACATCTAGTGGAAGCAATAGGAAGTGCTCAATGAACCATAGCTCACGGTGTGATTTATAGGCAAAGTGATGAAGTTGAGTCCGCAATTCAGAATTCCACATCCTGTTACGATCTGTCTCGGGGTTTTGACTGCCATATGAGTTCTGTTATACTCACAGACACCATTCAAACAGTTTTAGAAACTTTAGGGTGTTTTCTATCCACAAGTATTAATTATATGCATATCCTAGCTTCTGAGTTTGAGTAGGAGGCCGCTATAGCGCCCCCTATCAAAGGCGACCGTCAAGAGGTTAAAATTGTTTACAGACAGATTATTTCACTTATAATTCACTACATCACAATTCCAGGGGGTCAGAAGTTTAAATACACTAAGGTGACTGTGCCTTTAAACAATTTGGAAAATTCCATAAAATGATGTCATGGCCTTAGAAGCTTCTGATAGAGTAATTTACATAATTTGAGTCAATTAGAGGTGTACCTGTGGATGTATTTCAAGCCCTAGCTTCAGACGCAGTGCCTCGTTGCTTGACATCATGGGAAAATCAAAAGAAATCAGCCAAGATCTCAGAAAACAAATTGTAGACCTGCACAAGTCTTTTTCATCCTTGGGAGCAATTTCCAAATGCCTGAAGGTACCACGTTCATCTGTACAAACAATAGTACACAAGTATAAACACCATGGAACCATGCAGCCGTCATACCGCTCAGGAAGGAGATGGGTTCTGTCTCCTTGAGATGAATGTACTTTTGTGCGAAAAGTGCAAATCAATCCCAGAACAACAGCAAAGGACCTTGTGAAGATGCTGGAGGAAACAGGTACAAAAGTATCTATATCCAAAGTAAAACGAGTCCTATATCGACATAACCTGAAAAGCCGCTCAGCAAGGAAGAAGCCACTGCTCTAAAACCGCCATAAAAAAGCCAGACTATGGATTGCAACGGGGACAAAGATCATACTTTATGGAAAAATGTCCTCTGGTCTAATGAAACAAAAATAGATCTGTTTGGCCATAATGACCATCGTTATGTTTGGAGGAAAAAGGGGAAGGCTTGCAAGCCGAAGAACACCATCCCAACCGTGAAGCATGGGGGTGGCAGCATCATGTTGTGGGGGTGCTTTGCTGCAGGAGGGACTGGTGCACTTCACAAAATAGATGGCATCATGAGAAAGGAAATTATGTGGATATATTGAAACAACATCTCAAGACATCAGTCAGGAAGTTAAAGCTTGGTCACAAATGGGTCTTCCAAATGGACAATGACCTCAAGCATACTTCCAAAGTTGTGGCAAAATGGCTTAAGGACAACAAAGTCAAGGTATTGGAGTGGCCATCACAAATCCCTGACCTCATCCTATAGAACATTTGTGGGCAGAACTGAAAAAGCGTGTGTGAGCAAGGAGGCCTACCAACCTGACTCAGTTACACCAGCTCTGTCAGGAGGAATGGGCCAAAATTCACCCAACTTATTGTGGAAAGCTTGTGGAAGGCTACCCGAAACATTTGACCCAAGTTTAACAATTTAAAGGCAACGCTACCAAATACTAATTGACTGTATGTAAACTTCTGACCCACTGGGAATGTAATGAAAGAAATAAAAGCTGAAATAAATCATTCTCTCCACAATTATTCTGACATTTCACATTCTTAAAATAAAGTGGTGATCCTAACTGACCTAAAACAGGGGATTGTTACTTGGATTAAATGTCAGGAATTGTGAAAAACTGAGTTTAACCTGTTTGGGATTGGGATTCCGCTAGCGGAATGTTTCCACAACATCCGGTGAAATTGCAGAGCGTGAAATAAAAAATAAAAAAATTGAAATATTTAACTTTCATACATTCACAAGTGCAATACACCAAATTAAAGCTTAAATTCTTGTCAATCTAGCCACCATGTCAGATTTCAAAAAGGCTTTACGGCGAAAGCAAACCATGCTATTATGAGGACAGCACCCCATCAAACAAACACATGACAATCATAATTCAACCCGCCAGGCGCGACCCAAAACTCAGAAATAACGATATAATTCATGCCTTACCTTTGAAGATCTTCTTCTGTTGGCACTCCAATATGTCCCAAAAACATCATAAATGGTCCTTTTGTTCGATAAATTACGTCATTATATCTCCAAAATGTTTGGCACGTTTTACTCAGAAAAACACCGGTTCCAACTCACGCAACATGACTACAAATTATCTAATAAATTACCTGTAATCTTGATCCAAACATTTCAAACAACTTTCCTAATACAACTTTAGGTATTTTTTTATGTAAATAATCGATACAATTTAAGACGGGATAAACTGTGTTCAATACAGGACGAAAACAAAATAGAGCGAGCTTTCAGGTCGCGCACCCCAACCACAACAGTACACTAGCCTCGACCCTCGTTCTGAACAGCAATACTTCTTCATTACTCAAAAGAAAAACATCAACCAATTTCTAAAGACTGTTGACATCCATTGGAAGCGATAGGAACTACAAGCAAGTGCCTTAGAAATCTAGATCCACATAGAAATCTCATTAAAAACACTGTCACCTCAAAAACATATTTTCCTTGGTGGTTTGTCCTCGGGGTTTTGCCTGCCAAATAAGTTCTGTTATACTCACAGACATAGTTCTAACAGTTTTAGAAACTTTAGAGTGCTTTCTATCCAAATCTACCAATTACATGCATATCCTAGCTTCTGGGCCTGAGTAGAAGGCAGGTTACTTTGGGCACGCTTTTCATCCAAAATTCCGAATGCTGCCCCATCCTAAAAAAGGATCTCTATGTGTCTGGAAGTCTATTAGAAGGATGTGACACCCTTCTTCCACAAACAAATTCCAGCATTTGGTGTTTAGTAGATGGTGGTGGAAAACAGTGCTTCAGGTCTCGCTCTAGAATCTTCCATAAGTATTCAATTGGGTTGGATCTGGTGACTGAGACGGCCATGGCATATGGTTTACATAGTTTCATGCTCATCAAACCATTTAGTGACCACTTGTGCCCTGTGGAATGAGGCATTGTCATCCTATGGGGGCATAGCCACGGTAGCCAAAATAATGGGCTGCCCAGCATTTTTATACATGACCTTAAGCACGATGGGATGTTATGTCTTTAATTACCTCAGGAACCACACCTGTGTGGAAGCACCTACTTTCAATATACTTTGTATCGCTCATTTACTCAAGTGTTTCCATTATTTTGGCAGTTACCTGTACTCCTCAGTTAGGCCATTCTACTCTTAATGTTTGTGTATGTAGATTGCATGGCTGTGTGCTCTATTTTATACACCTGTCAGCAACGGGTGTGGCTGAAATAGCCAAATCCACCAATTTGAAGGGCTGTCCACATACTTTTGTATATATAGTGTATTGTGCATTCGGAAAGTATTCAGACCCATTCACTTTTTCAACATCAACCTACACACAATACCCCATAATGACAAAGCAAAAACAGTTTTTTAGACATTATTATTTATATTATATCACATTTACATAAGTATTCAGACCCTTTGCTATGAGACTCAAATTGAGCTCATGTGCATCCTGTTTCCATTGATCATCCTTGAGATGTTTATACAACTTGATTGGAGTCCACTTGTTGTAAATTCAATTGATTGGACATGATTTGAAAAACCACACACCTGTCTATATAAGGTCCCACAGTTGACAGTGCATGTCAGAGCAAAAACCAAGCCATGAGGTTGAAGGAATTGTCCGTAGAGCTCCGAGACAGGATTGTGTCGAGGCACAGATCTGGGGAAGGGTACCAAAACATTTCTGCAGCATTGAAGGTCCCCAAGAACACAGTGGCCTCCATCATTCTTAAATGAAAGTAGTTTGGAACCACCAAGACTGGCCTCCCGGTCAAACTGATCAATCGGGGGAGAAGGACCTTGGTCAGGGAGGTAACCAAGAACCCAGTGCTCACTCTGTCAGAGCTTCACAATTCCTCTGTGGAGATGGGAGAACCTTCCAGAAGGACAACCATCTCTGCAGCACTGCACCAATCAAGCCTTTATGGTAGAGTGGCCAGATGGAAGCCACTCCTCAGTAAAAGGCACATGACAGCCCACTTGGAGTTTGCCAAGAGGCACCTAAAAATTCTCAGACCATGAGATACAAGTTTCTCTGGAGGAAACGTGCACCATTCCTACGGTGAAGCATGGTGGTGGCAACATCATGCTGTGGGGATGTTTTTCAGGAGCAGGGACTGGGAGACTAGTCAGGATCGAGGGAAAGATGAACGGAGCAAACCTGCTCCAGAGCGCTCAGGAACTCAGACTGGGGCAAAGGTTCACCTTCCAACAGAACAACGACCGTAAGTACACAGCCTAGACAACGCAGGAGTGGCCTCGGGACAAGTCTCTGAATGTCCTTGGGTGGCCCAGCCAGAGCCCAGACTTTAATCCAATCGAACGTCTCTGGAGAGACCTGAAAATAGCTGTGCAGCGACTCTCCCCATCCAACCTGAAAGAGCTTGAGAGGATTGGCAGAGAAGAATGGCAGAAACTCCTCAAATACAGGTGTGCCAAGCTTGTAGCGTCATACCCAGGAAGACTCGAGGCTGTAATCGCTGCCTGAGGTGATTCAACAAAGTTATGAGTAAAGGGTCTGAATACTTATGTAAATGTAGTATTTCTATATATATATTTATATATTTATAAATGTGAAAACATTTCAAAAAACCTGTTTTTGCTTTGTCCTTATGGGGTATTGTGTGTAGATTGATGAAGACAAAAACGATTTAATCACTTTTAGAATAAGGCTGTAAGGTAACAAAATGTGGAAAAAGTCAAGGGGTCTGAATACTTTCCGAATGCACAGTTTATGGAAGCTATAGCATTAGTATCTACCCTCCCCTACTACCGTAGCTCAGTTGGTAGAGCATGGTGCATGCAACACCAGGATAGTTTGTTCGATTACCTGGACCACTCGTACGTAAAATGTATGCATGCATGACTAAGTCGCTTTGGATAAAAACGTCTGCTTAATGGCATATAAGATTGTATTACATGCAAAGGTGGTAAAACTCTGAAACTAAAATGGCCTAAAGCACTTTTGGGGAGTAGCTTGTGAGGTTTTCCCTATTGTTACCATGTCAGGCTGTAGCTAATCCTCCCTTCTCATACTACAGGGTCAATACATTACAGTACCTCTCACAGAGAGAGATGCTGACGTCAGCCTGTCTCCTCTCATTTGTCTAAACTTAACCAGACTGAAAATGAAAGTCATATTAGAGAAACAGTGATCAATCGTCTGTCTCATATTGAGCTCATACAGTAGTTATTCTGGATGTCTCTTTCATTGCTGCTGATAGTATGTCAATAAACGGAGGAAAAGGTTAAGAGCAACTTCCTTCAAGAGTTCATGATCTTCTAGTGAAATGAAGTTCAAGGCTTGTAACATAAAACATTCAAACATTTATGTACCTACACATAGACATAGCACAAAACCTACCACCTCTTCTGTAACTTCAAATAAAAGGAATTCATACATTGAAGTGCTGAATTCCTCTCCTGTCACAAGGGATAGGTTAGGTAAGGTCACAAGGTTAGGTAAGATGCTCCCCTGCCATTCCATGACTAACATGACTCTTGCTTCAGAACATAAGGAAGTGTTCATTGAAGTACTGTAGTAATTGATTGAGTGCTCATCAACAGACAGCCAAGAGAAAGTGTCAGTTGTAATATGCAAAGCCAAAACCATTGAAATTGTCCAGTCTTTTACATATTTTAAGTTGAATTTCTTAAATGGCACAAACAATTTAAAAGTGCAAAAGCATGTCTGCTGTATGTAATAAAGTTGTTGCTAATGTAAGCCTGACGATGTGGTAAAAGTATATGTTGAACATTATATGTTTTACGAGCTGCAAGGGGCCTACAAAATGACAGACTGGAATGCCCAATTGTTTAAGGACCAGGCCATAAAACCACAATTTGTTATGAGAATGATCTATTTTAAGACATTTAAATATCTCAATGTAGTCTTTCTACGTATTTCCTGATACCTCTGTCCCTCTCTAGCACTTCCTTCCAATGACGTATAAAAACGTAAATTATGAATATGTGCTTTCCTCATTTCTCCTTCATGGCCTTAAAATTCGGGTTGAACTCTCAAGGAATCGCATCGCCAAACACCCCCATCTCGGCTCCCACTTGGTCCATGCACAATAAGTCTACGGGGGTAACCAAACAGTGGAGGCCAGGGAATGTCACGCATGCTAACCGTCACAGCTGACATACATCACGTTCTCTGGGAGTCTCAGGACTCATGTGTTTAAACATAAGGCTAACGTTTAAAGAGCCAATCGGCGAGAGGGCTATGATCACACCATTGGAAGAAAAACAGCGAGGCTTGAAATATGCCACTTTAGAGAGATGCATGAAAAACAGATATAGTCTGTGGCCTCTGCTAAGACCATAACGTCTGTCTAATGACACAGTGAAGAGACCAAAGACGAGTAGTAGAGAAACTGCACATGTTAAGTTTCAACCAAAATACTAATAGTGATTATTTGGAATAATAACTCCAGCTTTCTTCCACAGTATGTGCGTTATGTATGGATAACTTCCACTACTGATGTTAGTGGGGCTCAAAAGGATTCTGTTTTTACCACCTGTTTACACCACTGTCTTCTCCATAATCTCCTTGGATAATGTGTGCACTGGTTGCTGTAGATACTGTGTACTTTAGCGTTATGTACTGTTGTAACAACCTATTCTTGTGCCAAAGTACCACAGGAGACTTGCTGACTGGAGGATGGCTCAAAATAATGGCTGGAACGGAGCAGATGGAATGGTATCAAACACATGGCAACCATGTGTTTGATGTATTTGATACCATTCCACCAATTCCGCTCCAGCCAATACCACGAGCCCGTCCTCCCCAATTAAGGTGCCACCAACCTCTAGGGCAAAGTACAGTATGTTATTGTTCTGACTCATTGATCCTAAGCATATGTTGTAAAACACTCTCTAAGTAACTGCCTACTGCCTGAGATTGATTGGCAGTGCTATAAGAGATTTGGCATGTTCTGTCCCAACACGTTCTGAACCCTTCTCTAACAGGGTTCCCCTCTGGGGGACCAGAGTCAGGAGCAGGGAGCAGGAACCTGAGCAGCCATGGCCTAGCCTTGGTGCAAGTCTTTTTCTGCTCTCTTGCCTACGCCTTATAGAATTATCATGCATAATTGTCTTGAAAATTACAGCAATGGAGATATAAAGAGCACAAAAAAAAGATATGGGACAAATTTATTCAATTGTTATTATTATTTAACCAGGCAAGTCAGTTAAGAACAAATTCTTATTTACACTGACAGCCTAGGAACAGTGGGTTAACTGCCTTGTTCAGGGGCAGAAAAACAGATTTTTACCTTGTCAGCTCAGGGATTTGATCTAACAACCTTTTGGTTACTGGCCCAACACTCTAACCACTAGGCTACCTGCCACCTCAACCATGGCTTGACATTACATTTCGAAGGATAATCAGGCCTACATGACAACCTGTGGAGATCAACTTCTATTGTTTGACAAACTAAACTAACTCTTACACAGGACAAGGAAATCGATCACATACTGTATCCCCAAGGTCAGACTAATGTAACTTGTTGGTTGTGATTATGTAACCGATGTGAAATGGCTAGTTAGTTAGCGGTGGTGCGCGCTAATAGCATTTCAATTGGGTGACGTCACTCGCTCTGCGACCTGAAGTAGTTGTTCCCCTTGCTCTGCAAGGGCTGTGGCTTTTGTTGCGCGATGGGTAATGATGCTTCATGGGTGTCAGTTGTTGATGTGTGCAGAAGTGCCCAGGTTGGGGCGAGGAGAGGGACGGAAGCTATACTGTTACATTGATGCTGTTGATCCCGATCACTGGTTGCTGCGGAAAAGGAGGAGGTTAAAAGGGGGTTGAGTGTAACCGATGTGAAATGGCTAGTTAGTTAGCAGTGGTGCACGCTAATAGTGTTTCAATTGGGTGATGTCACTCGCTCTGCGACCTGAAGTAGTTGTTCCCCTTGCTCTGCAAGGGCCGTGGCTTTTGTGGAGCGATGGGTAACGATGCTTCGTGGGTGTCAGTTATTGATGTGTGCAGAGGGTCCCTGGTTCAAGCCCAGGTTGGGGAAAGGAGAGGGACGGAAACTATACTGTTACAATTACATAAATCTGGGTTAAATATGTAGCTATAGGTACAGAACATTGAGGTTACTTAAAAACATTTATATCTCTACGAAAACAGACAGCGAAGCAACACACATAACAGGATGTCCATCTTGCTACATAGTCAAAATATTTTAGCTTTAAATCAACAATTTTTTTGATGTCATTATAATGTGTTGCAATAGGTTGATAGGAGAGGGGAGGTCATTTTGGAGTGTGTGCTGTTTACCACATCAGACACAGCTTGGCTGTTGTTGCTCAGAACGCATCCTTGATCCACAGCCCCAAAAAATGTGTGACATCACAATATATATACATAGCAGCATAACCTCAATGATCTAATATGCATCATAGTGCATCCAGAAGAGAATACCATAGCTATTCACTGAGTGTACAAAACATTAAGAACACCTGCTATTTTCATGACGTAGACTGACCAGGTGAATCCAGGTGAAAGCTGTGATCCCTTATTGATGTCACCTGTTAAAACCCACTTCAATCAGTGTAGATGAATGGGAGGAGACAGGTTAAATAAGGATTTTTAAGCCTTGAGACAATTGAGACATTGTGTATGTGTGCCATTCAGAGGGTGACAAAATATTTTAGTTCCTTTGAACGGGGTAGTATGTGCCAGACGCACCGGTTTGGGTGTGCCAAGAACTACAACGCTGCTGGGTTTTTCACGCTCAACAGTTTCCAGTGTGTATCAAGAATGGTCCACCACCCAAAGGACATCCAGCTAACTTAACACAACTGTGGGAAGCATTGGAGTCAACATGGGCCAGCATTCCTGTGGAACACTTTCGACACCTTGTAGTCCATTCCCTGACGAATTGAGAATGTTCTGAGGGCAAAAGGGGGTGCAACTCAATATGCAAATAATGTTTTGTACACTGACTTCTCACTGTGTTTTATGGTCCTTGGTGCTGATAGAGGTCTCTAGTTGCAAGGCTGTATGGAACTGTCGCTCTTTGCGCGGATCCTTAGGTATCATCCAGACCTGGGTCAAATAAATACATTATGTCAAATACTTGAGGTGCCTTGATTTAGCTAAGAGATTTCTGGCAATCAGGATCATTGACTCTCCAGTCAGGTGAAAATCGTACAAACTCCAAATCTTTATTTACTCTCTGTCCTCTGCCTCTTGAGTGAGTCTGACCTTTAAAAATGTAATCAGTGTTTATTATCAATTTGATTCATTTTTTCTAAGGCCCGCTGTATAGCCCCCTGTATTTATGACTGAGGTCGTACATTACAAACACGTACTACAATGCAACTTCATCTGTTGTCATTAAACCTACATCTTAGTGGGCCGGACACTTATTTCCTCACAGCGTTGAGTTATGAAAGCAAAGGGGCTGTGTGATAAAGCTGTTGCCTCCAAACAGGCAAGGAGAGACATGAGTCCTGTGTGTCACCGTCTGTGTCCCAGTTGGCACCCTAAAGACATTTATTTCCTCTTTCACCGACAGGTCATTGCAACTTGAAGAAAAACAGATATTACAACTCTTTGCTATGTTTTCTTTTCTGTGATTTTACCGAAGTGGAGTGCACATACAGTATATGGTGGTTGGCATGTTGCTGTTAATCAATTTGATGGGTTTGTCACATTTGATTTGAGGAGAGTTTTCCCAACTCTGCATGTTTTCCAAGCCAGGTCCTCAACTGAGCACAGCAGCGAGGGTTACTACCCTACAATCTGTCCCAATTCATTTCAAGCTGGTATTATGCAATGTCTAATACTTTCCAAGTTATGTTCAGACCCATTTCATTGTTTACTAAATTGACAAATTGAATTTTAGATCGATCTTTTGTTTCGTTGCTTTCTTGGAGTATCTTCAAATAAGCATTGTTTCAAGTTTTAATGTCATATGCACAAGTACAGTGAAATGCCTTTCTTGCAAAATCAAAACACAACAACGCAATAATCAATAACAATGTACTAGAAAAAAACTGGACAAATAAGAATAGGAAATATAAAATACACAATAAAGTAAGTAAGTAAGTAAGTATACTATCTACAGGAAATATTTAAAAAGTCAGTTCCAATACCATATTTACATGTGCAGGGATACTGGAGTGATGGAGGTAGATATGTATAGGGGTAAGGTGACTAGGCAACAGGATATAAGATAAACAGAGTAGCAGCAGCTTGTGTGTGAGTGGATGTGCGGGTGTGTACGGTTAGTATAAATTTATGTGCATATTATGGTGAGTGAGAAAATGATGGAGTGAATGTTTGTGTGTGTGTGTGTGTTGGAATGACAGTGTGTGAGCGTGTAGAGCCCTGTGAGTGTGCATAGAGACAGTGCAAAGATTTAAATAAAAGGTCAATAAAGATAAAAGGTTAACTCAGATAGTTTGTGTAGCTATTTTGTTAGCTAATTACCAGTCGTTTTGCTTGGGGATAGAACCTGTTCTAGAGCCTGTTGGTGTCAGACTTGATGCACCGGTATCTCTTGCCGTACGGCAGCAGAGGAAACAGTCTATGGCTTGGGTGGTTTCTGTCAGGAGGTAAGGCTGATGTAGTTGGCTACATATCTTGTAACTCCCAGTGAGTTTACAGAAATTATCAACATTCCTCTCACTGTGTTTGTGATTATTATGTGTTGAGCTCAGCTTCCATCTTAAACAGTACAGGATCCCCTCAGAAGCCCGGAGGAATTGATGAGCCAAGATATCACCACACCTGACCCTCATCATAAATGTTACCATGAAATACTGTTGGTCTGGTTCCACTGAGAATCTAGGGGGGGTTTTTGCACATAAATGTATGAACAATTTTGGTACATTTGACACAGGAATACTTGTTAGAGCAAGAGAGGTAGGCTCCTGTTTGAAACATGATACATTTTACGAGTGACGTATTTGACAAAAAACTACGGAATTCACTCTAGGCTGGTTTATCAGGTTGTGTAAATACTATCATCATTCAAATAGAGGGAATTGACAGATTGACGAGCGTCTTCGAGAAGTGCTACGAGTTGACACGTACATGTTACCAAACAGCCATATGGAGTACAGGCTTCATCACAGGGCCTGTCCTTTATATTCAACACCAACCTTTGACATCTATTACTGACTGACTTCTTCTAACCTATGTATTATCTTACTTTGAGGAACCTCCGTTTGCTTCAAACACCTCTTGCGGAACCGGAGTTCATGCACAGTACAATCAAGGGGTACTGATGTAAAATGTTCTATTTTGCAGTACAGAAAATTGGCAAGGTTGCCAACTCTTGAGGCCTTCCTTTGTTATGAGGGAGCGTCTGTCTGGTAATCAGACACTTGTGTGTATATTGTCCTTTCAAACGCTGTGTATATTGGGGAAGTATTTTTGTTTGTGGACCGCCATTATTCATTTAACATAAAAGAGCAGCTGAATTGAAACATGCAACAGATGTAACAGACACCAAGCTGGCACCCGGGGCTTCCACTCGTAATGTCCTCTAATCTCAGCTTCTTCAGACCTAGCTCTACGCTGCCTTCCTCACCAAGCTGAATAACAGATGAAGCATCTGGCTGAGCAAGCGGCTGTCTGTCCTATATTAACAATACGAACACCACACCAGCAACCTCAAAGAGGAATGTGTGTGTCCCCAGTGTCCAAGTTGGTTACTCAAAGCTCCTACCTCAGAAAGAATAACAAGGTCAGCAGGTTCCCATATATACCACCTACAGTGTAGATTTACTCTCATTTGTATTATAAGACATTTAAAACATTTTGATATGTCAGAAACACTGTATACACACGAAGAGCAGCATGAGGACATTGGCCTGCCTTGAGTTTAATGTGGTTCATGTGGTTTTACACACTGAGACAGGCAGGCAGGTGAGCATTACATTTACACCACTCATACATGGAACTCTTCATTTTCTCTCAGCCTTGGCTTCCTGAATGGCTAAGTCAGAGTTGTGTTCCATATGGCACCCTATTCCCTATATAGTGCACTTCTTTTGACCAGAGCCCTATGAGTTAGTAGTGCAGTACATAGGAACTAGTGTGCCATTTGGGAATTAACCCAGATTCCTGACATGATGTAAATGTAAATGATGTAAACGCAGGGTGGTTAGCTGAGTGGCCGTAGAGTGCCCTTTGGCCCTGGTCCCAATGTTACTCAGAGCTCAACCATTTGAAACGTGATGCAAGGGTGAGCTAAGGACAGGTGGACCGTCGCCAAGGAAACAGTTGATTAAAGGTTGGGGTTGGTCCTGAAGTGGGTCAGTGGGCATTAATGACAGAAGATGAGAAGTCTACTGAATGACTGAATGACCCAGTAGGGAATGTGCATCAATGAGCTAGCTAGGGAATATCAATATGGTCAGGCACATGCATGCAAAATAATCAATAAGGGAAAGAGATGAAGTTCAAGGTACTAACTGTATCAGTGGAGGCTCCTCAGAGGAGGACAACTACCTAATACACACAAATCTAAAGGGGTGAATGAGAATATGTACAACTAAGTATATGGATGAGCGATGGCTGAGCAGCATAGGCAAGGTGCAGTAGATGGTATAAAATACAGTATATACATGTGATATGAGTAATGTAAGATATGTAAACATTATTATTTAAAGTGGCATTGTTTAAAGTGACTAGTGATCCATTTATTACAGTGGCCAGTGATTGGGTCTCAATGTAGGCAGCAGCCTCTCTGAGTTAGTGATGGCTGTTTAGCAATCTGATGGCCTTGAGATAGAAGCTGTTTTTAATCTCTCGGTCCCAGCTTTGATACACCTGTACTGACCTCGCCTTCTGGATGATAGCGGTGTGAACAGGCAGTGGCTCGGGTGGTTGTTGTCCTTGATTATCTTTTTGGCCTTCCTGTGACATCGGGTGCTGTAGGTGTCATAGAGGGTGGGTAGTTTGCCCCCGGTGATGCGTTGTGAAGACCGCACCACCCTCTGGAGAACCTTGCAGTTGAGGACGGTGCAGTTGCTGTACCAGGCTGTGATACAGCCTGACAGGATGCTCTCGATTGTGCATCTGTAAAAGTTTGTCAGGGTTTTGGGTGACAAGCCAAATTTCTTCAGCCTCCTGAGGTTGAAGAGGCGCTGTTGCACCTTCTTCACAACACTGTCTGTGTCGGTGGACCATTTAAGTTTGGTTGTTTTCCTGACACAACACTCCGAGTGCCCTCACCTTCTCCCTGTAGGCTATCTCGTCGTTGTTGGTGATCAAGCCCACTACTATTGTGTTGTCTGCAAACTTGATAATTGAGTTGGAGGCGTGCATGGCCACACAGTCGTGGGTGAAAAGGGAGTACAGGAGAGGGATGAGCACACACTCTTGTGGGGGCCCAGTGTTGAGGGTCAGCGAAGTGGAGATGTTTCCTACCTTCACCACCTGGGGGCGGCCCGTCAGAAAGTCCAGGATCCAGTTGCACAGGGCGGGGTTGAGACCCAGGGCCTCCAGCTTGATGATGAGCATGGAGGGTACTATGGTGTTGAATGCTGAGTTGTAGTCAATGAACAGCATTCTTAAATAGGTATTATTTTTGTCCAAATGGGATAGGGCAGTGTGCAATGTGATGGCGATTGCATCATCTGTGGACATTTTGGAGCGGTATACAAACTGAAGTGGGTCTGGAGTGGCCGATATGCTGGCGGTGATATGATCCTTGACTAGCCTCTCAAAGCACTTCATGAAGACAGAAGTGAGTGCTACGGGGCGGTAGTCATTTAGTTCAGTTATCTTTGCCTTCTTGGGTACAGGAACAATGGTAGCCATCTTGAAGCATGTGGGGACAACAAACAGGGATAGGGAGCGATTGAATATTTCCATAAACACACCAGCCAGCTGGTCTGCGCATGCTCTGAGGACGCGGCTAGGGATGCCGTCTGGGCCAGCAGCCTTGCGAGGGTTAACAAGTTTAAATGTTTTACTCACGTCAGCCATGGAGAAGGAGAGGCGGGGGACGCAGTCTTTGTTAGAGCTGTATTATCCTCAAAGCAGGCAAAGAAGGTGTTTAGTTTGTCTGGAAGGTTGACGTCGGTGTCCATGACGTGGCTGTTTTTGCTTTTGTAGTCAGTGATTTCCTGTACTCCACCTTGTCCCCGTACCGGCATTGCATTTCTCTTGTTTGATTGCCTTGCGGAGGGAATAAATACACTGTTTATATTCAGCCATATTTCCAGACCTCTTTCCATGGTTATATGCGGTGGATTGCGCTTTCAGTTTTGCGCGAATGCCACCATCCATCCACGGTATATGATTAGGGTAGGTTTTAATAGTCACAGTGGGTACAACATCTCCAATGCACTTCTTTATCAACGCACTCACCGAGTCAGCATAGAAGTCAATGTAAGGGAAAGGGACAATGTCCTGACTAGTACTGTATACATTCAGTCTTTTCCTTTCCATCCATATTGATTGATAATCTATTTCAGGTCTCTATAAAAGGTCAAGTCATTTCTAGACTATAGAGACTGTATCCAACCCCTCTCTGAGTGCTGAAGTGACAATAGCTATTCGGAAGTAAAGATTAGCCAAGTCCTTGGTGTCATTCTCCAGTCCATTCTCCAGCCCATTTTCTCAGCATTTGACTGATCACTTGTTGTTCTTGTTCAGTTGCCAAAGTCTTGGCTCTATTACGCTTGGCCCTTGGATCTTTTGAGTGATAACGGAAATTACCTACATTATAGAAAAATGCCCCTCTCACCAGTCATAACACAGCCATGCGAAAACTGGGATACACCACCAGAGCCAAGTTCTGTTAAGATACTTAGTAGGATGCTGAGGGGAGAAAACAACCGTGTCTGATTGGTTATTTGTTCACGTTAAAAATGTATGTGAAACATCACGTCTGACTTCTAAAAATGACACGTGAAATGAACGTTTTTTTTCACATTAAATTTTTCACGTGATTTGTTTACATGTGAGGAAACCATGTGTTTTTCATGTGTTCTTTTCACAGGATTATTTTCATGTGCTTTTTTTGTAAGGATTATGTTTTGTTATTGAAAACGCAGGCGTCAAGTCACACTGTTTCTACTTGTATCAAGCTGAGTAGTAGTCAAAGTGAATTCTATACAGGTATTTTCCCTGAAGATGTGTTTTAAATTACGCATAAAAGGAACTATTTGGCCTACTTTCAGCACAGTTTGTGAACAATCGCTCCTGTTTGTGAACTAAGTTACCATTTTTTAGGCCTATCCATTGTGATTTTGCCATTGGTTGGGCGGCCAGTCTGGCCAGTTTTATGGCTACAGTTATTCCTGTGCCAATGGGAACATAGTGCCAACTTAATTTCAACAGTGAATAACAGGGTGTAAAGGAATGGCGTCAACGTGTTAGGCAGTAAGAAATTGCACTGGAGGGAATAGCAGATGTTTTACGTGATCTTGACCAATAGTGCTATTTTGTGTATTTTTTTGGCACTGAATGTAACTTTTTTTGTACACTACCGGTCAAAAGTTTTAGAACACCTACTCATTCAAACGTTTTTCTTAATTTTTACTATGTTCTACATTGTACAAGAATAGTGAAGACATCAAAACTATAGAATAACACATATGGAATCATGTAGTAACCAAAAAAGTGTTAAACAAATCAAAATATATTTTATATTTGAGATTCTTCAAATAGCCACCCTTTGCCTTGATGACAGCTTTGCACACTCTTGGCCTGTATTTAGTTTTCATGCTAGTGAGGGCCAAGAACCCACTCTCACATAGGTATGTGGTTGCAAAGGGCATCAGTGTCTTAACCTGTTATGGCTAGGGGGCAGTATTTTCACGGATGGATAAAAAACGTACCCGATTTAATCTGGTTACTACTCCTGCCCAGTAACTAGAATATGCATATAATTATTGGCTTTGGATAGAAAACACCCTAAAGTTTATAAAACTGTTTGAATGGTGTCTGTGAGTATAACAGAACTCATATGGCAGGCAAAAACCTGAGAAGATTTCATGCAGGAAGTGGCCTGTCTGACAAGGTGTCGTTCTTCTTGTCTCTGTTTATTGAAGAGTGAGGATCTTAGCTGTCCCGTGACACTTCCTACGGCTGCCATAGGCTCTCAGAAGGCGGCAAAATACTGAATCGTGGCTTTGCAGGCTCTGGCTGAAAAAAAGTAGCGCGTTTGGGTAGTGGCTGGTTACAGTACTGTGAGACTCAGGCTCGTGCCCGCGTCGACCGAAAGCTTTGTTTTCTTTCCTCTGTTTAGCTAAATGGACATTCCCGGTCAGAATATTATCGCTTTTTTACGAGAAAAATGGCATAAAAATGGATTTTAAACAGCGGTTGACATGCTTCGAAGTACGGTAATGGAATATTTACTTTTTTTTTTGTCACGAATTGCGCCATGCGCGCGACCCTGATTTACCATTTCGGATAGTGTCTGGGACGCACGAACAAAACGCCGCTATTCGGATATAACGATGGATTATTTTGGACCAAACCAACAGTTGTTATTGAAGTAGCAGTCCTGGGAGTGCATTCTGACGAAGACAACAAAAGGTAATCAAACTTTTATAATAGTAAATCTGATATTGGTGAGTGCTAAACTTGCCGGGTGTCTAAATAGCTAGCCCGTGATGGCTGGGCTATGTACTTAGAATATTGCAAAATGTGCTTTCACCAAAAAGCTATTTTAAAATCGGAGTTCTGTATCTATAATTCTTAAAATAAACGTTCATGCAAAAAGCATGAACGATTATCGTGAGTAATTTAGTAAATTGTTAGCAAATTCCCCGGAAGTTTGCGGGGGGTATGCTAGTTCTGAACGTCACATGCTAATGTAAAAAGCTGTTTTTTGATATAAATATGAACTTGATTGAACAAAACATGCATGTATTGTATAACATAATGTCCTAGGTGTGTCATCTGATGAAGATCATCAAAGGTTAGTGCTGCATTTAGCTGTCTTCTGGGTTTTTGTGACATTATATGCTAGCTTGAAAAATGGGTGTCTGATTATTTCTGGCTTGGTACTCTGCTGACATAATCTAATGTTTTGCTTCTGCTGTAAAGCCTTTTTGAAATCGGACAGTGTGGTTAGATAAAGGAGAGTCTTATCTTTAAAATGCTGTGAAATAGTCATATGTTTGAAAAATTGAAGTTTTTGTATTTTTGAGGAATTTGTAATTCGCGCCACGCCTATCATTGGATATTGGAGCAGGTGTTCCGCTAGCGGAACGTCTAGATGTAAGAGGTTAATTAACAGAGCGATTTGCTAAGGCAGGATACTCTGAGCGCAGCCCAATCCAGAAATCTGGCATTGGCTTCTGATTAACCTGTTAGGGCTAGGGGGCAGTATTTGCACGGCTGGATAAAAAAATGTACCCGATTTAATCTGGTTACTAATCCTACCCAGTAACTAGAATATGCATATACTTATTATATATGGATAGGAAACACTCTAAAGTTTCTAAAACTGTTTGAATGGTGTCTGTGAGTATAACTGAACTCATTTGGCACGCAAAACCCTGAGACATTTTCTGACAGGAAGTGGATACCTGATGTGTTGTATTACCTTTAAACCTATGCCATTGAAAAACACAGGGGCTGAGGAATATTTTGGCACTTCCTATTGCTTCCACTAGATGTCCCCAGCCTTTACAAAGTGTTTTGAGTCTTCTGGAGGGAGATCTGACCGAACAAGAGCCATGGAACGATGATGGCCCATTAGACACCTGGCGCGCGAGTTCATGTTGGGTACCCTCGTTCCAATACGTTATAAAAGAGAATGCATTCGTCCACCTTGAATATTATTCATGTTCTGGTTAAAAAAGGCCCTAATGATTTATGCTATACAACGTTTGACATGTTTGAACGAACGTAAATATATTTTTTCCCCTCGTTCATGACGAGAAGTCCGGCTGGCTTAGATCATGTGCTAACAAGACGGAGATTTTTGGACATAAATGATTAGCTTTTTTGAGCAAAACTACATTCGTTATGGACCTGTGATACCTGGAAGTGACATCTGATGAAGAGAATCAAAGGTAATGGATTATTTACATAGTATTTTCGATTTTAGATCTCCCCAACATGACGTCTAGTCTGTATCGCAACGCGTATTTTTCTGGGCGCAGTGCTCAGATTATTGCAAAGTGTGATTTCCCAGTAAGGTTATTTTTAAATCTGGCAAGTTGATTGCGTTCAAGAGATGTAAATCTATAATTCTTTAAATGACAATATAATATTTTACCAATGTTTTCTAATTTTAATTATTTAATTTGTGGTGCTGACTTGACTGCCGGTTATTGGAGGGAAACGATTTCCTCAACATCAATGCCATAGTAAAACGCTGTTTTTGGATATAAATATGAACTTGATAGAACTAAAAATGCATGCATTGTCTAACATAATGTCCTAGGAGTGTCATCTGATGGAGATTGTAAAAGGTTAGTGCATCATTTTAGCTGGTTTTATGGTTTTGGTGACCCTGTCTTTGAATTGACAAAACATTACACACAACTCTTGTAAATGTACTGTCCTAACATACTCTAAATTTATGCTTTCGCCGTAAAACCTTTTTGAAATCGTAAAACGTGGTTAGATTAAGGAGATGTTTATCTTTCAAAGGGTGTAAAATAGTTGTATGTTTGAAAAATTTGAATTTTGACATTTATTTGGATTCAAATTTGCCGCTCTTGAAATGCACCTGCTGTTGATGGAGTGCACCACGGGTGGGACGCTTGCGTCCCACCTAGCCCATAGAGGTTAAATTCAATTTTCACAGAACCACTTGTTGCAATTTCGATGAGGCTCTCTTGTTCAGATAGCGGTAAGTGGACTGGAGGCAGGGCATGAAACCTGAAAGGGATAACGAATCCAGTTGTTTGTGGCATGTGTTTCGGGAAAGTACCTGCGTAATTGAGCACCCAACTCAAACTGGTGCTTCGCTATATCACATTTGACATTGTCTGTAAGCTTGAGTTCATTTGCACATTAAAAATCATACAATGATGGAAAGACCTGTGTGTTGTTCTTGTTAATGCAGACAGCGAAGAGCTCCAACTTCTTAATCATAGCCTCAATTTTGTCCCACACATTGAATATAGTTGTGGAGAGTCCCTGTAATCCTAGATTCAGATCATTCAGGCAAGAAAAACATCCCCCAGATAGGCCAGTCATGTGAGAAACTCATCATCATGCAAGCGGTCAGACAAGTGAAATTTATGGTCAGTAAAGAAAACTTTAAGCTCGTCTCTCAATCAAAAAAAATGTGTCGGTGTCACGACTTCCGCCGAGCTGCCCAGTGATGCAAGCCTACCAGACAAGCTAAATGCCTGAGGCCGGCAACACTGAGCCATGCATGAGAGCACCAGCTGTTTTCCCGGACGACTGTGTGTTCACGTTCTCCGCAGTCGATGTAAGACCTTTAAACAGATTAACATTCACTAGGCTGCAGGGCCAGACGGATTACAAGGACACATACTCAGAGCATGCGCTGACCAGCTGGCAACTGTCTTCACGGACATTTTTAACCTCTCCCTGGCCCAGTCTGTAATACCTACATGTTTCAAGCAGATCACCATAGTCCCTGTGTCCAAGAACGCCAAGGTAACCTGTCAAAATAGCTATCGCCCCATAGCACTCACATCTGTAGCCATTAAATACTTTGTAGGGCTGGTCATGTCTCACATCAACACATCATCCCAGACACCCTGGACGCACTCCAATTTGCATACCGCTCCAACAGTTCCACAGATGACACAATCTCTGTTGCAGTCCACAGTGCCCTTTCCCTCCTGGACAACAGGAACACCTACAAGAGAATGCTGTTCATTAACTACAGCTCAGCGTTCAATACTATAGTGTCCTCCAAGCTCATCACTAAGCTAAGGACCCTGGGACTGAACACAACTGCATCCTGGACTTCCTGATGGGCCACCCCAGGTGGTAAGGGTAGGCAGCAACACATCTGCCATGCTGACCCCCTCAGGGGTGCATGCTTAGCTGCATCCTGTACTCCCTGTTCACCCACGACTCCACCATCAGTAAGTTTGCCGACGACACAATGGTGCTAGGCCTGATCACCGACGACAATGACACAGCCTACAATGAGGAGGTCAGAGACCTGGCAGTGTGGTGCCAGGAGAACAACCTCTCACTCAACATCAGCAAGACAAAAGAGCTGATCCCCTTTCACGTCGACAGGGCTGTAGTGGAACGGGTCAAGAACTTCAAGTTTCTCGGTGTCCACACCTATCATGGTCCAAACACATCAACACAGTCGTGAAGTGTGCACGACAACGCCTCTTCCCCCTCAGGTGCCTGAAAATATTTGGCATTGGCCATCAGATCTTCGAAAAGTTATACAGCTGCACCATTGAGAGCATATTGACTGGCTGCATCACCTCTTGGTATGTCAACTCCTTGGCATCCGACCGCAAGGCACTACCGAGGGTGCTCGGCCCCAGTACATCACTGCCATGCAGGGCCTCTATACCAGGCAGTGTCAGAGGAAGGCCCCAGAAATTGTCAAAGATTCCAGCCACCCAAGTCATAGACTGTTCTTTCTGCTACCGAACGGCAAACGGTACCGGAGCGCCAAGTCTGGGACCAAAAGGCTCCTGAACAGCTTTTACCCCCAAGCCATAAGTCTGCTGAACAGTTAATCAAATGGCTACCCTGACTATTTGCCTTGACCCCCTATTTGCCTTGACCCCCTATTTGCCTTGACCCCCTTGCACTGGCTCTAGGCACACTCAATGGAGTCTACCCACACACTCACATTCTACACACACACACACACACACACACACACACACACACACACACACACACACACACACACACACACACACACACAAACTACATAAGCTCACACACACAAAACACACACACACACTTGCATATTGGCGCCACACACTCACACATAGACACACTTTCACACTTTTCACACATTCTGCTGCTACTCTGTTTATTATCTAACCTGATTTCCTAGTCACTTGTATCCCTACCTACATGCTCTGTACATTTTACCTCAATTACCTCAACTACCTCGTACTCCTGCACATTGACTCGGTACTGGTACTCCTTGTATATAGCCTCGTTATTGTTATTTTATTATGTTACTACTTTCATTTTTTCTTATGTGCTATTTTTTCTTACTTTTTAACTCTGCATTGTTGGGAAAGGGCTCATAAGTAAGAATGTCACAGTAAAGTCTACACCTTTTGTATTCGGCGCATGTGATTTCCCCAGCTGTGAAACCAGCTGGAGGCAGAGCAACTATGGATTACACTTCTTGACAAACCACCGTGGAGATGCTTTTACAAGATGCTGCTGCCATGCTTTGGCTTCCTTTACAACCAATGTACATCGACTTCCAGCTGGAAAGGTGTTTAAAGGTAAAAGGGGGGTATTGACTATCATATTGGCCGGTAATTCTAGGCCTGGCCGTTGCTATTCAAGACATAACTGTCACTTGAAATATTTAACTGTGTTGTTCTGAGCTCAGCGGGAGGAAGAAGAGCACAATGGTCAATGCTTACTCCAGAGTCTGGGGCTACAACACATAGTGTGTGACTTCACTTTTGCCACTTTTCATTCAGAAATACTCCAGGTGCAAGGGCATGGTCACCAGATACAAAATCAGCCACAATCATACATTTTAGACACTCTTAACCCAATAAACTATTCATATTAGTTAATGAACATGAACTTCAACTTGAAATGAACAGTCTGGTGGACCAATTTTTGAGAGTGTTGAAATCACTTCAGACAGTGACATTAACAATATTTATAACTGAATCATGATGATCCAGTGAAGCTTCAAATTAATGGCTTCCGTTATAGAAAGATGTACAGATGTAGGATGTTAATTTGAGCCAGTTTGGTACAGCCAGGAAAATAATCCTGCAGCAACAGGGAATGTGAATTATTATGTGGATTGCAATTAATGGACATTTTTGTAGGTGTCGATACGGTGCATTTTTTGTAAGGGGAAAATTACAAACTTCAGAAGCCTTTTTAAACGTCAAATACACTACACGTAAATTTCCTGCATTGCAGGAAGGTTATCCTGCAGCAGGGTGATCAAATTAACATCCTACATCTGTAGCAGTGTCCTGTTTATTTATTAATTAACCAATACCATATTCATAGCATCACACAGTCAGATGGGTTATTTAAATTGCTTTAGCCCCAGACTGGTTGCTTCCCCATTGTCTGTATCCTATGATTGGCAGTGATCTCCCTGGGCTTGGGTTGGAACCTGAGACAGCGAGGCACTAGGTCTACCTGCCTCCAGCTGCGTCTCCTGGGTGGGCACGTCATCATCCCGTGCCAACAGTTAAAATGAACCAACCAGTCAGTGCTATTTATGGTCCTAATGTTCGCCTGCCTGGCTTTCAAAGAAGGGAATTATACATCATGTATGCGTCCCAAATGGGACCATATTCCCTATATAGTACACTACTTTTGACCAGTTCTCTGGTCAAAAGTAGTGCATGATGAAGGGAATAGGGTGCCATTTGGGTCGTTGCCCATGTACACACAGGACTGGGAAAAATATCCACAACTCCAAGAGACCATAATCCTTATAGCTTTGGCGTTATTTAACTGAGAGAAATTATCATAGCTCAGACATACTCTTACAAGTGTGTAGAATACCAACCTGATTCCACACGCCGCCGCGGTCCGAGTCTCGCATTGCGCGACTTCCGGCGACACGGGGCCCCCTGTGCTGGCCCCCCGTGGGCGCCCCAACCCCGGCGTGCCCCAGCCTCCAACGAGCTCGGAGGCTCAAATGATGATATAAGCACTTGTGAGAAAATAACAGGCTCATAATTTAAGGGCAAGGGGCACCTATTTATTCTCAGGTCTTTTTTCAACTACCAATTGACTTTGCGGTGTAGACATAAGTACTGTGAGTGTAGTTAATATTTTTTTTAGCTTAGATTGCCCTTAATTTCACCTCAAATATCTTTGTTGGCAAGAGCATTACCTGGTCATTATCTTAGAAGTTGTTCCCACAGATTATGTTCCTGTAGACCCCAGGAAGAGTAGCTGCTGCTTCAGCTAATAGGCATCCTAATAAAATATGAAATACTAAAAGACAGGGCAGAGTCAAAGTTCTTTCACATTTGGCAGCATAGTCTCATCTGAGAGCTTCTCTTCTCCAACTCTCTGCCTCTTCTCTGGTCTCCGGTACAGCATGTCCTTGTCTCCTCTCGCCGCACCCTCCTCACAGGCTTGTGCAATATGGACATCCAGATTAATGTTGTTTGTTCAGAGCCAAGTTTCTCTGTAAGTCCAATGTATTTGAACTGTCCCCAGACTGTTACAGCAGCAGAGCATAGCGAAGCCACTAAGAACACTTTAACTGACATCTAAACAAACAAAACCCACGCAGGGAATGTAAAGTATAAACAAGAGAAGAATCTTAAACATTCTGTTTTGTATCAGATGTATATTGGTACATTTTGAAATCCTTTTGGGATAATAATGATCTAATAGGAGATCAGTGTATATGTTACTAACCTGTGAGAGAACTTAAGACAAAAACCTGAGACAAAATACAGATAAACTCGCGGAATGCCTTAGCTCTTTATCTGGAACTTACTTCTGCTTGTCATTCCACATCACCTCACAGCTTGTTCTTGTTTATGAGGTATGCCTGTGAAGACCTGTGATGATAATACAGCTTAGCGAGCGGCTAAGTCAGCATGTCTCCTGCTGTGCGAAATTGGTCAAATTAAGATACCAAATCTGGTCTATTGATTAGATTGAAGAGTCATTCTCTTATTAACAGCTTTTGGACTCAAACCGTTCCAATGTCCCAGTTGAGTCGTACGCCTCTTACTTTGACCTTTTCCTATTATTTCTGTTTTGCCAGAAAACTCCCTGTTGTGAAAAGTTTAAAGATTGTCTATAAAATAAACTTTATCTTCTATGAGTGATCTTCTATCCGAGCCATCCCTAACCACACAGGCAGAGATGTACTAGAGGGGATTGTAAGGTTACCCTCACTGAAATGTGTACTCATGTCCATATACAATCATGAGAGAACACAAATTAGTTACACCCATCCTTGCATGCCAGACCACTACTGTATACATGCAGCTAGTAAATGAGACACACACCCACACAGACGAACACAGCCCTCATCATAACCGTAAGTATAGCCTACGGTATGCCAGAAAATAAACAACAGAGTATCCACTGAACTGCACACCATTCATTTTGTTTGTGTCATCACCTACAGATTTTGATCACCCTGTTGCAGGAGAACTTTCCTGGAATGTCATACTTGTAGTGTATTTGAGGTTTAAAAAGGCTTCTGAAATTCGTCATTTACACTTTGAAATTTCAGACTTGATTTTCCCCTCTGAAAAATGCATCTACCCCTATGAAAATGTCCATTAAATATAATCCACATAATAATTCACACATCCTGTTGCTTCAAGATTATATTCCTGCTGCGAGAAACTGATCAAATTAAGATAATACATCTGTAACATATCCATAGTATGTAACAATTCAACAGAACCCAAAATACAAACTCCTCAAAAACATCAAGGTAAAAAAAGAAAAACCCCTCAAAACTACCCATCAAGAAAGAAATTCATCTTGTCTAATAATAGAAGTTACAGGGGAGATATTTTTCTATTTGGTTTTCCTATTCACAGAATAGTTCATGCAAATAAAACACGAATGGAATGGAAACAACACTAAGTCGGTTTATTTTGTCTGTTGGACCTACACATGTCACTGCCTTGAGATTCTGCCCTTCAAGGGGACTCGTCGCTGTGCTGTAGCAGTTTTTTCCACCTCAGTTAACAAACGGAGCCTCCAGACCTTGAAGTTGTTGTTTCTATGGAAGATAGTACTGAGGTTATTTTCAGCTTTGTTGACAAGAGCCACAAACGGGCCATGATTCCGGGAAGTTCAGGTTTGTCAAACTGTGTGTATAGGTTTCCAATCTTTTCAATTCAAATCAATACCAAATCCTGGTACTAAGTGCCGCAAGATGGACACTTATTAAACAGAGACATACAATGAGGGAAAAAAGTATTTGATCCCCTGCAGATTTTGTACGTTTGCCCACTGACAAAGAAATTATCAGTCCATCATTTTAATGGTAGGTTTATTTGAACAGTGGGAGACAGAATAACAACAAAAAAATCCTGAAAAACGCATGTCAAAAATGTTATAAATTGATTTGATTTTAATGAGGGAAATAAGTATTTGACCCCTCTGCAAAACATGACTTAGCACTTGGTGGCAATACCCTTGTTGGCAATCACAGAGGTCAGACGTTTCTTGTAGTTGGCCACCAGGTTTGCACACATCTCAGTGTAACAGTGTAGGTTCCGTCCCTCTCTTCGCCCCAACCCAGGCTCGAACCAGGGACCCTTGCACACATCAACAACTGACACCCCACGAAGCATCGTTACCCATCGCGCCACAAAAGCCACGGCCCTTGCAACGCAAGGGGAAACCCTACTTCAAGTCTCAGAGCGAGTGACGTCACTGATTGAAACGCTATTAGCGCGCACCACCGCTAACTAACTAGCCATTTCACATCGGTTACACTCACCCCCCCTTTTGACCTCCTCCTTTTCCGCAGCAACCAATGATCCGGGTCACGGCACCAATGTAACAGTGTAGGTTCCGTTCCTCTCTTCGCCCCAACCCGGGCTCGAACCAGGGACCCTTGCACACATCAACAATTGACACCCCACGAAGCATCGTTACCCATCGCGCCACAAAAGCCGCGGCCCTTGCAACGCAAGGGGAAACCCTACTTCAAGTCTCAGAGCGAGTGACGTCACTGATTGAAACGCTATTAACGCACACCACCGCTAACTAACTAGCCATTTCACATCGGTTACATCAGGAGGGATTTTGTCCCACTCGTCTATGCAGATCTTCTCCAAGTCATTAATAACCTCTTGGGGCTAGGGGGCAGTATTGAGAATTTTGAAAAAAATATGTGCCCATTTTTAACTGCCTCCTACACCAACTCAGAAGCTAGGATATGCATATTATTAACAGATTTGGATAGAAAACACTCTGAATTTTCTAAAACTGTTTGAATGGTGTCTGTAAGTATAACAGAACTCATATGGCAGTCAAAACCCTGAGACAAATTTTAACAGGAAGTGGATATCTGATGTGTTGAATTGCTTTTAGCCTATGCCATTGAAACACACAGGGACTTATTAATCATTGAGCACTTCCTATGCCATCCACTAGATGTCACCAGTCTTCACAAAGTGGTTTGAGTCTTCTACTGTGAAAACTGACCGAACGAGAGGCTTGGAATGTTGGTCATAAGCGGATGGCCTATACTACTCTGGCGCGCGAGTGCATGTTTGGGTACTCTCGTTCCAATACGTTTTAAAAGAGAATGTAATCGTCCGCCTTGAATATTATTGAAGTTCTGATTGAAAAAGGCCCTAATGATTTATGCTATACAACGTTTGACATGTTTGAACGAACGTAAATATTTTTTTCCCTCTTTGGTGAAGACAAGTCCGGCGGGCGACGTTCATGTTTTTGAGTAGCCTACAGGACGCGCTAACAACACGGAGCTTTTTGGACATAAATTATGAGCTTTTTCGAACAAAACTACATTTGTTATGGACCTGGGATTCCTGGAAGTGCCTTCTGATGAAGATAATGAAAGGTAAGGGAATATTTACATAGTATTTTTGATTTTAGATCTCTCCAACATGGCGCCTAGTCTGTATCGCCAAGCCTATTTTTCTGAGCGCAGTACTCAGATTATTGCAAAGTGTGATTTCCCAGTAAAGTTATTTTTAAATCTGGCAATGCGGTTGCGTTCACGAGATGTTAATCTATAATTCTTTGAATGACAATATAATATTTTACCAATGGTTTCGTATAGTAATTATTTAATATGTTGTGCTAATTGACTGGCGGTATTGGAGGGAAAATATTTTCTCAACATCAACGCCATTGTAAAATGCTGTTTTTGGATATAAATATGAACTTGATAGAACAAAAAATGCATGTATTGTCTAACATAATGTCCTAGGAGTGTCATCTGATGAAGATTGTCAAAGGTTAGTGCATAATTTTAGCTGGTTTTCTGCTTTTGGTGACGCCTGTCTTTGCATTGACAAAACATTACACACAGCTATTTTCAATGTACTGTCCTAACATAATCTAACTTTATGCTTTCGCCGTAAAGACTTTTTGAAATCGGACAACGTGGTTAGATTAAGGAGATGTTTATCTTTCAAAGGGTGTAAGATAGTTGTATGTTTGAGAAATTTGAATTCTGACATTTAATTGTTTTCAAATTTGGCACCCTTGATATTTCACCTGCTGTTGATAGGGTGTACCAGGGGTGGGACGCTTGCGTGTAGTTCATCCCTTGTAGTTCTGGGCTGATTCCTCACCGTTCTCATGATCACTGCAACTCCACGAGGTGAGATTTTGCACGGAGCCCCAGGCTGAGGGAGATTGACAGTTATTTTGTGTTTCTTCCATTTGCGAATAATCGCACCAACTGTTGTCACCTTCTCACCAAGCTGCTTGGCGATGGTCTTGTAGCCCATTCCAGCCTTGTGTAGGTCTACAATCTTGTCCCTGACATCCTTGGAGAGCTCTTTGGTCTTGGCCATGGTGGAGAGTTTGGAATCTGATTGATTGATTGCTTCTGTGGACAGGTGTATTTTATACATGTAACAAACTGAGATTAGGAGCACTCCCTTTAAGAGTGTGCTCCTAATCTCAGCTCGTTACCTGTATATAAGACACCTGTCCACAGAAGCAATCAATCAATCAGATTCTTTCTGATTGAGAGGGGGTCAAATCCTTATTTCCCTCATTAAAATGCAAATCAATTTATAACATTTTTGACATGCGTTTTTCAGGATTTTTTTGTTGTTATTCTGTCTCTCACTGTTCAAATAAACCTATCATTAAAATCATAGACTGATCATTTCTTTGTCAGTGGGCAAATGTACAAAATCAGCAGGGGATCAAATACTTTTTTCCCTCACTGTATGTATTACCCACTTCCTGTTTTACAATTACGTTTACATTTTAGTCATTTAGCAGACACTATTATTCAGAGCGACTTACAGTTAGTGCATTCATATTAAGAAAACCACATATCTCAGTTGTAGTACATTTTTCCTCAATGAAGAAGTTATCAGCAAAGTCAGTGCTGGTAGGAAAATACAAGTGCAAGCTTTTTTTATTTTATTTTTTATGGGGGGGAGGAATACCACTTGAGATGTCTTATTTAAGATACTCTTTGAAAAGGTAGGGTTTCAGACGTTTTCGGAATGATGTAATGACACATTTCAATGCATTTCAATGTCTTCCACATCACAAACTTTGACTTCTCAGTGCTTTATCAAATGCATTCATGCCATGGTGTCTGTTTTCCTTTCACTTGACTCCAGACAGTTTCATCATTCCAGAATATAGCTGATAATCTCCACAGGCAATCCCTGCAGTCACTGTCGAATTCTTCTCTGTCATCTTAATTTCCGCGTGTTTCTTTCCATAAACGTTTAATATCCATCATGTCCAGCATTGATATAAGAGACAGTTCATATTGAAGTTGATGATACAGTACATACATTTTATCCTGACCATTGAACAAGTTTGGAAAAGATTATTCAACAACAAAAATCTCATGAACTTTGACTGTGTTAAATAATTCTAAGGTCAGCTTGCTGCACGAAACCATCTCACAATGTCTTCCAATCATTCACGTGGTGGAAAAGTGGAAAGATGCAGCCAGCCAATGAAGTTTGAGAATCCGTTCATCCCTTGACTGAATGTTTGTCTCCCAGGGTGACAAAATGATGTATTTGATGTGCAGATGCACCAGAAATCTCAGAAGGATTCAGATTCCATATGAAACAGACCATATTTTCCCCTCTCACTCCGTTTTTGGCAAACTGACTTCCACTGTAAAAAAAAATAGGATGAGATGTTCCCTGCAGTAATCAGCATTTGCTGAAGGAGTATACCGAGCTACATCCCAAATTATACCCTATTCCCTATGGGCCCTGCTCAAAAGTAGTGCACTATAATGAGAATAGGGTGCCATTTGGGAAACAGACTGTTACGTTAGTCCTAAAAAAGGTTTCCAACTGTAACGCCCTGGCCATAGAGAGGGTTTTTTTGTTCTTTATTTTGGTTAGGCCAGGGTGTTACATTGGATGGGCGTTCTATGTTCTTTTTCTAAAGTTTTTTGTATTTCTTTGTTTTGGGCCGTGTGTGACTCCCAATCTGGCACAGCTGAAGTTCGTTGTTGATGATTGGGAGTCACACATAAGGAGCAGGTTTTTCCTTTGGGTTTTGTGGGGGATTGTTTTCTGTCTCGTTCGTTTTTGACCAGACAGGACTGTTAGCTTTCGTTGCTGTTTGATGTTTTGTTTATAGTGGTTCATTTTATTAAATATTTATAATGAATCCACAACCTCCGCTGCATCTTGGTTTTCTTGCGACGACAGCCGTTACACCAACACAGGTTGTCACACCCTGATCTGTTTCACCTGTCTTTGTGCTCGTCTCCACCCCCCTCCAGGTGTCGCCCATCTTCCCCATTATCCCCAGTGTATTTATACCTGTGTTCTCTTTTTGTCTGTCACCAGTTCGTCTTGTCAGGTCTTACCAGCGTATTTTCCTGTCTCCCTGCTTTCTCAAGTTCTGTTTCCAAGGTTCCCCAATTTTGCCTGCCCTGACCCTGACCATGAGCCTGTCTGCCCTGACCCTGAGCCTGTCTGCCGTTCTGTACTTACCTGACTCTGACCCCATTACGAACCTCTGCCTGCCCTGACCCCGAGCCTGCCTGCTGTTCTGTACCTTATTGACTCTGCCCTGGATTACGGACCTCTGCCTGCCTTTGACCTGCCTTTTGCCTGCCCCCTGTTTGGGTCAATAAATGTTTGTGACGCTAGCTGTCTTCTGAGTTCTGATACAGGTAAAAGGGTTAGGTTGGACTTCATCAAACATGTTTGTGCCAACAGTATGTGTCACGGTTGCCAAGCGGTATCTCATGTGTTTATGAGTATGTCAAGCACTTATGACTCTAAAGGTTTCTTTGACGTGTTTATTCTGTCAGTTCTCATGAAAAACATGACTGACTTTTGTGCAGATATGATTTACTGCAGAAACAGTATTTGAGGACTAATACGCACAACCTTTATCTCCCCACAGTCTGTGCACTTCAGTACACTTCAGGCTGTGGCTTAGGTGTCTAAATAATGAATTATGTTATGTTTTGATCGTTCCGTCTAACTTCTGTTTTGAACTGACCACACCTGTCATTTGAACTGTAACTTTGTTCAAAGATACATGTCAACATGAAAATATCACATGAGTGAACTGGGCACGTGTTTGATAATTTCACTTCATCCCATTAGACAATTCAAATGGGTTACAGAGTTCAGCTTTCTACAATACTATGAAGGATTTTCATTTCACACGTACACTATACTGAACAAAAATAAACGCAACAATGTCAAATATTTGAACGAGTTACAGTTCATTTCAGGAAATCAGTCAATTAAAAATGTGCCATCGATAAAACGCAATTATGTTCATTGTCCATAGCTTATGCCTGCCCATACCATACCTCCACCACCACCAAGGGGCACTCTGTTCACAACATTGACATCAGCAAACTGCTCCCTCACACGACGCCATACACGTGGTCTATGGTTGTGAGGCCGGTTGGATGTACTGCCAAATTCTCAAAAACGACATTGGAGGCGGCTTACGGTAGGTAAATGAAGATTCAATTCTCTGGCAACAGCTCTGATGGACATTCCTGCAGTCAGCAGGCCAATTTCGCACTCCCTCAATTTGAGATATCTGTGGCATTGTGTTGTATGACAAAACTGCACATTTTAAAGTGGCCTTTTATTGTACCCAGCACAAGGTGCACCTGTGTAATGATCATGCCGTTTCATCAGCTTCTTGATATGCCACATTTGTCAGGTGGATGGATTATCTTGGCAAAGAAGAAATGCTCACTAACAGGGTTTTGTGCACGACATTGGAGAGAAAAAAGCTTTTTCTGCGTATGGACAATTTCTGAGATCTTTAATTTCAGCTCAACAAACATGGGACCAACACTTTACATGATGCATTTAGATTTTTGTTCATGATGTCAAGCAAAGAGGCACTGAGTTTGAAGGTAGGTCTTGAAATACATCCATAGGTACACCTCCAATTGACTCAAATTATGTCAATTTGCCTATCAGAAGCTTCTACAGCCATGTGTATGTGAACTTCCGACTTCAACTGTATATTTTTGCTGTCCGGAATAACTTCAGCCAACAAAACAGCATTAGAGAATCATTCTCGCACCTCAACTAGCGTAGGCTGAATAAACAGTAGTATACACAGTACTCACTACTTACGAGCCCCTTAGGGGTATTTTTACCTCTCCTACATGTCTTTTAATTCTCACCATCACGTTGTTTTGTCTTTTTCTTGTGTGCAAATGCAGATGTAGGATATTAATTTGAGCCAGCTTGCTACAGCAGGAAAATAATCCTGCAGCAACAGAAATATGAATTATTATGTGGATTATAATGGACATTTTTGTAGGGGTTGATACATTTTTCGTTCGGGCAAATCAAGCATGACATTTCAAAGTGGAAATGACAAACTTTAGAAGCCTTTTCAAAACTCAAATACATTACAAGTTTGCATTTCCTGCTGCAACAAAAGAGTGGTCAAATGAAGATCATAAGTCCTTAGCCTAGGCTAAGCAAGCTAAAACCACAGCTGAAAGGAAGTTAGTTAAAAGCCAGTTATCAGCTAGTTAGCTAGGCTATGCTGTTGAAACAATGTAACTAGTCTTTACTTGATTTTAATTTGTTTTGCTACTGACAAACAGTAAAACTGCATTTGCCCCATCCCTGCCCCTGACCGTTAGAAGAAACATGCTAGGAATTCCAAAATAACCTGGCATATTCATTTCAAACTCACCGCTTGGCGCCGGTAGGTAGTCTAGCTCATCCATGCAGGAGGAGCGCAGCAGCTCTTTTCAAGATATTTTTTCTAGTTTGATAGCCACTTTGTTGTTTAAAGGTACAACAGATAAAAGAGCCTGAAATATATGTATTTATTTTTTGCCACCAATCAAAAGGGCAATGTTTTCAGGAGGCTAAAAGGGCAGCCCTATCTGTGTGTGAGGACAAGGCATGTAATCAGAACCAGCTTGTTGACCAGACTGTTTCCCCCATGGTGCGTTTTACAACCACACAAACTACCCAGTAATCATTATCAGGCATCAGGTGGCTGTTTGAAATAGCAGTTTGTTTGTGCTCCATCTAGATTTTATTTATTAAGTTAAGAACCAATGACGGCCTACCAAAAGGCAAAAGACCTCCTGCGGGGACGCAGGAGGATTACAATTTTTAAATAAATAACATATAAATATAGTACAAAACACACATCATGACAAGAGAGACAACACAACACTACATAAAGAGAGACCTAAGACAACAACATAGCAAGGCAGCAACACATGACAACAGGGATCCCCCAGTATCACCTAAAAGAAGCTTAATCAGGAAAACATTGCTGCTTTAGAGTGTACGCAACCTCCAATGTGTTTTGAGTGTTGCAATTGAAGACGGAGGAAAAACACATGGGTAGACCCTTATCCTGCCAGGTCAGGTCAACTGAGGTAGAGACACAAGAAAGCCCATTCCTTTGTGGTAATAGTGATAACGGAAATGCATTTACATAGTCTTCGAAAGCAACATTGAGGGCTTGTGGAAAGTTGGGTTAGCTTTTCTTTTTATTGTGACCCGCTCTGTTCCTTGGCAAGTAGATGGTTTGGTTGTTTAGCAACAAAACCAAAAAATACAGAATGCCTTCCCACTGGAATATAATGTAGTAGCTTAATTTCAGCACTGATCTTCTCTCTGTTGATACCTATGAGAATGGAAGTTTAAAGCATTGTCATGTTTTTTTAATCATATTTTTATACTTTACAGAGTTTTTGTTCAGTTGGCATCCAAAATGTTTAAATGACGTGGTGAACCGCAGAGCAGGGCTTTTCTTTTTGCTAACAGTAACCTAATCATATTTCCCTGTCACTACCACTTATTGTGAAAAAACGACAGTAGTGTTATCCTGCAATGATCTACAATGAATAACTTACAATAATAAAACAATATATTTGTATTGGCCATAGTCTCAAAGTTGCATTGTTCCTCAGAGTGGAGCAAGTGTGTGTCCTTAAACCCACCTCACAGCTCTGTTGCAGTTGAGGTGACTTTAGGTTATACTGTAGCTATACTCAGAGCCAGAATTCTCTGTATAGTAGATGATGAGAAACACTCAAACCTTTCCACTGTTGTTTGGACCAATGGCCCCATTTATTGGTGCAAATTCATTGACTATAGCTCAGCATTCAACACCATAGTACCCTCCAAGCTCATCATTAAGCTTGAGGCCCTGGGTCTGAACACCGCCCTGTGCAACTGGGTCCTGGACTTCCTGACGGGCCAGCCCCAGGTGGTGAAGGTAGGAAAAAATACCTCCACTTCGCTGATACTCAACACTAGGGCCCCACAAGGATGCTTGCTCAGCCCCCTCCTGTACTCCCTTTTCACCCATGACTGCGTGGCCTCGCACGCCTCTAACTCAATCATCAAGTTTGCAGACAACACAACAGTAGTAGGCCTGATTACCAACAATGACGAGACAGCCTACAGCAGGCCTGGGCAATTCCAGTCCTCAGGGGCCTGATTGGTGTCACACTTTTCCCCCATCCCTAGCAAACACACCTGATTTAAACTAATTGCATTTTTAACTGAAGATCATGATTAGTTGATTATTGGAGTCAACAGCATGTGCCCTGCTCTGCGGTTCACCACGTCATTTAAACATTTTGGATGCCAACTGAACAAAAACTCTGTAAAGTATAAAAATATGATTAAAAAAACATGGGGCTGGGGCAAAAGTGTGACACCAATCAGGCCCCCGAAGACTGGAGTTGCCCAGGCCTGGCCTACAGGGAGGAGGTGGGGGCCCTGGGAGTGTTGTGCCAGTAAAATAACCTCTCACCCAACATCAACAAAACTAAGGAGTTGATCGTGGACTTCAGGAAATAGCAGAGGGAGCACCCCCCTATCCACATCGACAGGACCGCAGTGGAGAAGGTGGAAAGCTTCAATTTCCTCTGCATGCAAATCAGTGACAAACTGAAATGGTCCACCCACACAGACAGTGTAGTGAAGAAGGCGCAACAGCAGCTCTTCAACCTCAGGAGGCTGAAGAAATTTGGTCTCCCCAATGCAAAACCGGGGGCAAACTACCTGCCCTCCAGGACACCTACAGCACCCGATGTCACAGGAAGGCCAAAAAGATCAAGGACAACAACCAACCGAGCCACTGCCTGTTCACCCCGCTATCATCCAGAAGGTGAGGTCTGAACCAGGTGCATCAAAGCTGGGACCGAGATACTGAAAAACAGCTTCTATCTCAAGGCCATCAGACTGTTAAATTCTGTTAAATAGCCATCACTAGCACATTAGAAGCTGCTGCCCTATATACACTGCTCAAAAAAATAAAGGGAACACTTAAACAACACAATGTAACTCCAAGTCAATCACACTTCTGTGAAATCAAACTGTCCACTTAGGAAGCAACACTGATTGACAATAAATTTCACATGCTGTTGTGCAAATGGAATAGACAACAGGTGGAAATTATAGGCAATTAGCAAGACACCCCCAATAAAGGAGTGGTTCTGCAGGTGGTGACCACAGACCACTTCTCAGTTCCTATGCTTCCTGGCTGATGTTTTGGTCACTTTTGAATGCTGGCGGTGCTTTCACTCTAGTGGTAGCATGAGACAGAGTCTACAACCCACACAGGTAGTGCAGCTCATCCAGGATGGCACATCAATGCGAGCTGTGGCAAGAAGGTTTGCTGTGTCAGCGTAGTGTCCAGAGCATGGAGGCGCTACCAGGAGACAGGCCAGTACATCAGGAGACGTGGAGGAGGCCGTAGGAGGGCAACAACCCAGCAGCAGGACCGCTACCTCCGCCTTTGTGCAAGGACGAGCAGGAGGAGCACTGCCAGAGCCCTGCAAAATGACCTTCAGCAGGCCACAAATGTGCATGTGTCTGCTCAAACGGTCAGAAACTGACTCCATGAGGGTGGTATGAGAGCCCGATGTCCACAGGTGGGGGTTGTGCTTACAGCCCAACACCGTGCAGGACGTTTGGCATTTGCCAGAGAACACCAAGATTGGCAAATTCGCCACTGGTGCCCTGTGCTCTTCACAGATGAAAGCAGGTTCACACTGAGCACATGTGACAGACGTGACAGAGTCTGGAGACACCGTGGAGAACGTTCTGCTGCCTGCAACATCCTCCAGCATGACCGGTTTGGCGGTGGGTCAGTCATGGTGTGGGGTGGCATTTCTTTGGGGGGCCGCACAGCCCTCCATGTGCTCGCCAGAGGTAGCCTGACTGCCATTAGGTACCGAGATGAGATCCTCAGACCCCTTGTGAGACCATATGCTGGTGCGGTTGGCCCTGGGTTCCTCCTAATGCAAGACAATGCTAGACCTCATGTGGCTGGAGTGTGTCAGCAGTTCCTGCAAGAGGAAGGCATTGATGCTATGGACTGGCCCGCCCGTTCCCCAGACCTGAATCCAATTGAGCACATCTGGGACATCATGTCTCGCTCCACCCACCAACGCCACGTTGCACCACAGACTGTCCAGGAGTTGGCGGATGCTTTAGTCCAGGTCTGGGAGGAGATCCCTCAGGAGATAATTCGCCACCTCATCAGGAGCATGCCCAGGTGTTGTAGGGAGGTCATACAGGCACGTGGAGGCCACACACACTACTGAGCCTCATTTTGACTTGTTTTAAGGACATTACATCAAAGTTGGATCAGCCTGTATTGTGGTTTTCCACTTTAATTTTGAGTGTGACTCCAAATCCAGACCTCCATGGGTTGATAAATTGAATTTCCATTGATTATTTTTGTGTGATTTTGTTGTCAGCACATTCAACTATGTAAAGAAAAAAGTATTTAATAAGATTATTTCATTCATTCAGATCTAGGATGTGTTATTTTAGTGTTCCCTTTATTTTTTTGAGCAGTGTACATAGACTTGGAATCACTGGCCACTTTAATAATTATACACTAGTCATTTTAATAATGTTTGCATATTTTGCATTACTCATCTCATATTCTACTGTATCTTATTCTATGCCGCTCTGACATTGCTCGCCAAAATATTTATATTCTTAATTTCATTCCTTTACTTTAGATTTGTGTGTATTGTTGTGAAATTGTTAGATGTTGCTGTTAGATATTACTGCACTGTTAGAGCTAGAAACGCAAGCATTTCTCTACACCCGCAATAACATCTGCTAAACACGTGTATGTGACAAATAACATTTGATTAGATTTTATTTGAAATTCTAGGAACCATCAAAGGTTTCATCTACACCAGTCAGATCGCTCCCCCAGAAGCCCCAGTTGGTGGTGAAAATATGTAAACTTCCGTAAGACCCCCATTCAGCCCAACCCGGTAGAAGTAAGAAAAAAAATCATGAATTTTGTGCTGCAGGAATGTGGTTAGATTAATATATGCAACTATCACTATTTACAGTATTGAAACAAAAATAAACAATTGTATATCAGGTGAAGCTTTCTTACTGCACGGAAAGAATGTCGTTTTGACTTGATCCAGGAAACCTGGCTATCGGTTTTTATAGAGCCCTATGTCTCAGGATCAACAAGCATGAAACAGTGTTAATGAACGTTTGGTTCTCCTTGACAGTTTTTGTGGTTTGTCCAAGGCTTCCATATTACTGCACTAATGGTCACCTCACCAGTACTCAAGTGTCACTTCCAACTCAATCCTCTCAACTTTCTCTCTCGCTCTCTCTTTGTCACTCACCCTCTCTCTCTCACTCACTTACTCACGCCATCAGGTCCACTATAGTTTGGGTTGAGAATGGAACTCTTGTCTTAAGGTAAGTCCTTAACTACTAATGTTGATACATTATTAGTGTCTATTTGGCTCTATGACCTATTCAACAAGGGCCCGATTCCGATTTAGGAAACTACGCATTTCTTAAGCATGCCTTTCAGTACATTTATCTTAAGCCATCTCTTTAAATATGGTGTACCTTTTAGTTTGAATTTTGTCGACAGACTCAAATCATACTCATATTTAGCAGATTGCGGGGGTAGCAAAATGCTTGTGTTCCTAGCTCCAACAGTGCAGTAGTGTCTAACAATTCACAAGAATAAACACAATCTAAATGTAAAATAATGTAAGTGAGAAAAATATAAATATTAGGACGAGCAATGAGTGGCATTGACTAGAATACAGTATTTACATATGAAATGAGTAAAACGGTATGTAAACATTATGAAAGTGACCAGTGATTCCATGTCTATGTACATTGAATAGAACATATCGAGAGAACAGGTTCAGAATTTTAGGGATCAAAGAAAGCCATCTAAATATATGTCTCAGTTTCAGCACCAATTGGTAGATAAAAAAAATACTCTGATCTTGTAGATTATTTAGGTTTAGGAAAGTATGGAGAGCCTTAACGCACGAAAGAAAGAAAACTGTGGTTTGATTCATTCTGAAAATTACCACATTCAGTTCTTCAACCCATGGTAATGTTGGAAGATTAGTGTACATAAAATTATAGTAGGGAGAACAGTGTAAAATAGTAGGCTATACCCTCGTCTATTGTCTGCACTAACCATGGAACTGTGTGTTGACACAGCCAAGTATTGTGCCATGCATGGTTCAAACTGTTAAGACATTGTCTGCGCTCCACTCCAAAAAGATTTAATTAGCCTACATGTCTTTTTTTATATTATCAACTGTTACTAATGATCCTCAGCAACAACCACATGTTCCTGGCAGCATTTACAAAGGAAACAAATGAAGGTAAATGAAACAATGTATTTAAATGGAATGATAATGTAGGCTATACCAACTGAAGGTAGCCTAGTGGTTAGAGTGTTGGCCCAGTAACCGAAAAGTTGCTGTCCCTGAGCTGACGAGGTAAAAATCTGTCATTCTGCCCCTGAGCAAGGCAGTTAACCCACTGTTCCCTGGGCGCCGAAGACGTGGATGTCGATTATGGTAGACCCCTGCACCTCTCCGATTCAGAAGGGATGGGTTAAATGCAGAAGACACGTTTCAGTTGAAGGCATTCAGTTGTACAACTGACTAGGTATCCCCCTTTCTAACAGTAAATTGGCAGTTGAATATATGTTGTTTTTAGGCCTACTGACGTTCTACACAGATAGTGGCTAATATTTAACATGGTATTAATAGGAATCAGAGGATGTTGAGGTAACCTATATAATTAAGACATTCGAGAGTGCCCATTGCTGCAAGTTAAAAGGCAATTACAATTAAAAGGCAATTACAAAAAGAATTCTGCATAACGGCACAGCATTTCATAAACTTTACAGTGGGAAATATGTTGATATGCTTCAGTTTGCTGTCATATGTCTGGTTGTACATTTGTCTCCAGCGATTATCTAAAACAAGTGTAATTTATGTTTACAATTCCCTTATCCAAACAGATTACTCATTTACCTAGCTCTTATCAAAATCCCTTATCAAGTTGTAAATTACATGTTGCATGGAGAATGTAGAAAGTAGATGCTTTTTCCACTTGGAATCCTAAGGTCTATGTCTGCGCGGAAATCTAATGAGCATAATAAAGTCCCCATCAAAATCCATCAGTTTAAGCTAGAGATATGACTTATTTTTAAATCATCTGTAGCGTCCGAACGGTTTGGCATACAAACTATTATGGAAAGATGAGACTCTCATGAACACGATGGTGTTCTCGTTTTTCTCTTGGGACTTGTCTGAAGTCGGTACAGTCGATCTGCCAACTGTTTGGTCTACACACTAATAATGTTTTGCTCTAGAACGCCCACAGGCCTCACAAGAATCAACTGACGGTCCCCCGGTACCAGTTGAAAAAATTTATGGAAGTATATAAGGAAAGTGTTTAGTGGCAAAAATAAGGGGCTAAATACATATCTCTAAGATATAGGACATAAAAATTGACCAGATTATTCTTTGGGGACTATTTGTTGTTCCATGTAGTGAATTTGTTATTCAATGTGCTTGTATGGGCTAATATCAGTATGGCCAAATAAAATGTTTCATCAAATATTATTATTATTTAATTTTTTTATAGTTCAAGGGTTCTTAAAATTCAAAATAAAATAGCTAAATAATCCTTGGTATGACCTTAAAACAATTCCATATAGCTTAGTAGAACCTCCCCTCCCCTGGCTTAGACAGGGCTTAGATGATTATGGGCTACTAGACCTTATTCACGGTTTCCTCGTGCGTAAAGGTGGTGGAATTATTAGGGAATTAAGTCAAGGTCAGAATACGGAGTATCTATAGACTTATCTCCGCCACACCTTCATTTATTCAATCTCCACCCAAAACGAATAGCAGGTGAACATCACGCTATTCTCATGCTTAAGTTCATGGTCAGAATACGCTAGAGAGAAAAGTGCATAAATAAGGAATTACGTTCCATTTGCGCACGCTTAATTGTGTAGTCTTAACATTCTGTGTACTCCCCTTGTCCTAAGGGTAAAAAATGACCCGCCTTCACTAAACCCCTAAAATGAAGCAGCTTAATTGGATTTTAAACCCCAAATCTATTTTACATGAAGAAACAACCTGTCATTCATCACAAACATTGTGAATATCTGGGTTTTCCCTCTTCACAATGCAGAAAGACTGCATTTAATCAGTAGACACCACTCGTTTTTATTACCACACACCTGTCATAATTGTTTTCTTTACTAAAGTAGAGGTTTATTATTATTATTATTATTGCTAAAGGTACTGCATAGGTGTAAACATTCATTTTATAGCAAGAGATAGCACTTGTATAGCCTAAGAAAGTAGCAGAAATGTGCAGAAAGTAGTTTTGAATGCATTTTATTGAAGGGAAACAATAACAGTCTTGAACTCTTTTGGCAACACAGTGATATATTCTTACATACTGTACAAGGAATTCAACTACAAAATACTAGTCTTCTCCCATTTTTTTAACCATTGCCCCCACCCACAAGGTGTATAAACAACAACAATAAATAAGAATAAAATAAGATAATAGATTCAAAACAAAAGCGTGAAGAACATAAATCAATCAACTCTAATTAGCACATGTAGGACAGTATGCCAGTGTGTGTGCATGGACTTTGCAGATGTATTTCTCACATGTGCAGGACATATAGTCCTTCTTTGGGGGGCAGAACTGGCATCTCCTCCACTTGCCTGCCCCAGCTGCAGCCTCAGGTGGATCAGGACAAGATTCAGCCCCCTGAACAGCTTTCACAAGCGCTGCAGAGGCTGCTGTGCAGGGGAGGCGGTCCCTTCTTTGAATGTGTGGGGTTACAAGGGCCTTTCCCAGCAGCTCCAGGAACACCCTTCTCTTGTTCCGCTTATCAGGCATCCAGGTAGGGTTGATCTTGTTCCATATCACGAAGACATTGTATGAGGACACGTCAATGATGTTATGGAAGATGACCAGGGGGCAGTGGGCAGTCATCTTCCTGCAGCTGTAAGTTCCAATCACCTTGATCAGGTTGTCCACGCCTCCTTTGTTGTGGTTGTAGTCCAGGACGATGGCTGGCTTCCTGTCCTCACGATCACTGATCTCAGCCGTTTTGTGCAATGTGCTCAGGAGGACCACATTATTGTTCCTCTTTGGGAGGTAAGAAACTAGTGGGTGGGGGTGAAGGCAAACTTTGATGAGAAAGCCTCTCTCCCCGTTGTTGCGAGGAGTGCAGGGGGAGCTCAGGCTTGTTCTTTCTAACTGTGCCAACCATGGTGATCTTCCTCTCCAGGAGCTGCTGGTAGCTCACACAATCTACATTTCTCTCTGTGTGTGTGTGTGTGTGTGTGTGTGTGTGGTGTGTGTGTGTGTGTGTGTGTGTGTGTGTGTGTGTGTGTGTGTGTGTGTGTGTGTGTGTGTGTGTGTGTGTGTGTGTGTGTGTGTGACTTTGGTGGTGTGACCCTAAGACAATCTTTGTACCCTGGTGGTGTACAGCTTTCATGTAAATATGAACAAAGGCGATGTTTCACTTTTTCTAATGTTGGGGTCACTCTAGGAAAAGTCATCACATTTCAAGTTGAAAAAGTATCATTTAGGGGGTTTTCTCTACTGTTAAACATAGTGGTGGGTCATTTTTTTTACCTTTAAGACAACACAAGGGTTAACTCAGATCACAATCAGGCCCTATGTGCTCACCAACAGCAAATCCCACACAGTTTGTTTCCAAAACACTTCCAAAATCTATGGGGACTGCTTGTTATTTATGCATTAGCATCCAAAATAAGTAATATACTGTACAGTGCCTTTAGATAGTATTCACACCCCTTGACCTTTTCCACATTTTGTTGTGTTACAGCCTTAATTTAAAATGGATTACATTGAGATGTTTTGTCACTGACCTACACAATAACCCATAATGTCAAAGTGGAATTATGTTTTTTGGAATGTTTACAAATTAATTAAAAATGGAAAGCTGAAATGTCTTGAGTCAATAAGTATTGCACCCCTTTGTTATAGCAATCCTGAATAAGTACAGGAGTACATATTTGCTTAACAAGTCACATAATAAGTTGCATGGACTCACTCTGTGTGCAATAATAGTGTTTAAGATGATTTTCGAATGACTACCTCATCTCTGTACCCCAAACATACAATTATCTGTAAGGTCCCTCATTTGAGCAGTGAACTTCAAACACAGATTCAACCACAAAGACCAGGGAGGTTTTCCAATGCCTCGCAAAGAAGGGCACCTATTGGTATATGGATCAAACTTTTTTTTAAACAGATATTGAATATCCCTTTGAGCATGGTGAAATTATTAATTACACTCTGGATGATGTATCATACACCCAGTCACTAAAAAGATACAGGCATCCTTTCTAACTCAGTTGCCAGAAATGAGAGCAATGATAACTTTAAAACAATTACAGAGTTGAATGGCTGTGATAGGAGAAAACTGATGATGGATCAACAACATTGCAGTTACTCCACAATACTAACCTAATTGACAGAGTGAAAAGAAGGAAACTTGTACTGAGTAAAAATATTCCAAAACATGCATCCTGTTTCCAACAAGGCACTTAAGTAATAGGCAGGAAATGTGGCAAAGAAATAAACTTTTTGTCCTGAATAGCAAGTGTTATATTTGTGGAAAATCCAATACAACACATCACTGAGTAGCACTCTTCATATTTTCAAGCATAGTGGTGGCTGTATCGTGTTATGGGTGTGCTTGTAATCGTTAAGGACTGGGGAGTTTTTCAGGATAAAAAAGAAGCGGAATGGAGCTAAGCACGGGCAAAATCCTAGAGGAAAACCTGGTTCAGTCTGCTTTCCACCAGACACTGGGAGATGAATTCCCCTTTCAGCGGGACAATAACCTAAAACACAAAGTCCAAATCTACACTGGAGGTGCATACCAAGAAGACAGTGAATGTTCCTGAGTGGCCGAGTTACAGTTTTGACTTAAATCTACATGACAATCTATGGCAATACCTTAAAACATGTTTTCACTTTGTCATTACGGGGTATTGTGTGTAGATGGATGAGGAAAATAATAAATGTAACCCATTTTGAATTCAGACTGTAACACAACTAAATGTGGAATAAGTCAAGGGGTATGAATACTTTCTGAAGGCACTGTACATCATCGTTCATAAAATCAACACACTGTGCTGCAATTCTTTTTATAGACAGCTCTTGTTCTATATGGGCAAATTGTTAAATGTCTCCAAATTCATATGAGTACTTAATACATGTTGAGCACTCTGAAGGGCCTAGGTGTGAAGTTATTGATGGCAGAAACTTGGCTGCTCTCAATGGAAGGCAGCCTGGGCCTGGAGGTTCACCTCACAATGCAGGACAGACAGAGGCCCTATTACTTGTCACATCAGTCCTCCACCGGTCCACCAGTCCGGCTGTGTCAATGACACAACCACCAGGAACACATCTGGATTCACTTCACTGCTTTATTTCTCTCAGCATCTTGAACAAGGGCCAGATCACAGCTGAGACAGATGAATAGAAGCCTTTAGGTTTATACTGACAGACATGTCAGACCAGACAGACAACCATGTGAGAAAATAATCAATGTCATTCTATTCCACACAGGTATCCACTACCTGGCTAATTTAGTAGACATTTAAATTCTAGACCATAAAACTGTTTCTGGTAGTCACATAGAATTTATGTCTGATTGAGTTATTGTTCATTTTACACGGATCACTGGGGTGCCAGAGTCATAATTCTCTCTATGTTTCTCTCTCGCTCTCTTTCTCACTCTCTCTCTCTCGCCCACTCTCTTTCTCTCTCTCGCCCACTCTCTCGCCCTCTTTCTCTCTCTCACTCTCTCTCTCTCGCCCGCTCTCTTTCTCTTGCTCTCTCGTCCGCTCTCTCTCTATCAGGTAATAATAATATGAAGGGGACATAATAATGGAAGGACTGACCCCTCAAGGATTGTGAAATGTTCTGTATAAACACCAGGATATTAGACACCTGGTCCTTTTCACTAGACTAATCGATTTCTGTCTGTCTACCTATATGGCCGTTAGGTGAGAAAATATTAAGCGGGATAAATCTACGGCAAGGTTACTGTAAAGTAGAAATAATCTGCTGCGATAATATACACTTGGTCAAACGTATCTGACAATTTAAATCTGCTGTTATATTGCAATAAATATGAACTGTATGAAAAATGGCTGAGAAATAGATCATGCTTTCAGGGTTTGCAATAAAATCTCCCCCAAATTGGCCAAGAGCCCTGTTTATACCTGGTTATAACATGCCGTCATTATACTGAACACATTCTGATCGTGCCCACATTTCTAGACAAGTGTAGATGATTAAAAGACGCATTGTGATCTGATTGTGATTAGATCTTATAAGTGTAAACAGACAAGTTCAGGTCAAGATCAGGGCGAAGGACGCATGTTAACAGAAGGTATAAACAGGGCTATGGTGTCAAGAATGTGTAAGGATTCAATCTGTGTTGTAGGTGATTTCAGACTGAGCTGACGAATGCAGGGTTTACTGTGAATGCGATCGGATCCGCAAACGCTGGAACATTGCCTTTTAAAGGTGCATTGTCAAAAATGCGCGATCAGATTAAATCCCGACCTTAGTATCTAGTGGCGATTTAAGCATGTAAATCTTGGTGAGCCAAACTCCCCCCCAAAAAATTTGATGCATGCCAGCAAAGCCACTACATGACACAACACTAAACAATACATTAATTGCACTATAACGGTGACAAACCGTGCCCATAAACTGTCAGGGCCTACATAAAGCTGTCCCAACAGCAGAGTCACAAAAGCAGTCCCAACACCTGGCTATCAGCGGAGCCTTGTCTTGCAGCAAATCAGTTCATTCAGCCTCATTTAATGCCTTTTAAAAAAACATAGCTGATATGGCTGACTTGCTTTAACAAATATGGTTTCCGAGTTCCCAGTTGTCTTGAACTCACTGAAGTCAGATTTCACAGTTCCGAGTTTACAATTGTTTTGAGAGTGGCAGAAGTCATGCTGGATTGACAGCATGGCCAATGTTGAATGTTGATCCTTTCAAGCTTGGGACCACACACCCACTCCACTGAATAGCAGGCTAGTGATTGCTTTGCTATGTTTGCTGTTATCCACTGATTCCTTCCAAACCACTCATTGTTGAATTTGCGATTTCCAACTTGTTGTGTAATGTTTATGTCCAATGGCCGATGAGCACCGATACTTTTATCTATAATTTCTCTTCATTATTTATCTTCATATGACAAGGATTGAAAAGGATTGCCAGTAGATTGTCGACTTGATTCATGATGACTGCTAGCTTACTAGCTAAGATTTTGAAAGTATGATGTTGACCAGTCCAATCAAAAATACTGTAGATATAACGTGATTTGACATCATTTTATCTGTGGCCAGTGACGTTGAGCCTTCTTGGATGGGTACTTCTAATGTAACTCTATGGCAGCACCCAAGGTGCCTGAAGTTTCGAGCTCTACCCTTAGATTTTGTGGTGACGTAGTGTCCCCATGAGTGACAGAACACTGAGCCAATCACGGCGCAACTAGAGAACATTACCAACCCCTACGCTCCGTATTTTCCATTGGCTGCCCCACCACCACAGAAAGCACTGAGCTAGGCTGAAACACTTGCATTTTGGAACTGCCTTACTCAAGAAAGCAAAAATAGAACAAGTTTGTATGCGGCTTTATTAGCTCAATAATTTTTTTATAGATTTTTTACATTTGCAAACTGATACGTATTAATGCCAAAATAACAGGCCCCCCCAAAAAATATATATGCAGTACCAGTCAAAAGTTTGGACACAGCTACACAGCTATGTCTTCCCTGTGGCTCAGTTGGTAGAGCATGGTGTGTGCAATGCCAGGATTGTGTGTTCGATTCCCACGGGGGGCCAGTACTAAAAAAAAAAAGCATGAAATGTATGCATTCACAACTGTAAGTCGCTCTGGATAAGAGCGTCTGCTAAATGACTAAAATGTAAAAAATAAAATGTACTCATTGTAGAATAATAGTGAAGACATCAAAACTATGAAATAACACATATGGAATCATGTAGTAACCAAAAAAGTGTTAAACAAATCAAAATAGATTTTAGATTCTTCAAAGTAGCCACTCTTTGCCTCTATGACAGCTTTGCACACTCTTGGCATTCTCTCAACCAGCTTCATGAGGTAGTCATCTGGAATGCATTTCAATTAACAGGTGTGCCTTGTTAACAGTTCATTTGTGGAATTTATTTCCTTAATGCGTTTGAGCCAATCAGTTGTGTTGTGTCAAGGTAGGGGTTGTATACGTAAGATAGCCCTATTTGGTAAAAGACCACATCCATATTATAGCAAGAACAGCTCAAATAGTCAAAGAGAAATGACAGTCCATCATTACTTTAAGACATGGAGGTCAGTCAATCTGGAAAATGTCTTCAGGTGCAGTCGCAAAAACCATTATACTTTTTATTTGCTTAACAGGTGGGGCTCAAAACAGGTGGGACTCTGCCCCACCTGCCCTGAATGACAAGTCGCCACTCTTATATATGTCATGCCACCAAAGTATCACTTTGGTGGCATCACATATTGTTTCTACACATTGCTATTTCAGGCATCCTGTCACGGCTGTCGTATGAAAGAAACCAAGGCGCAGCGTGCGTATCGTTCCACATCTTTATTTCTATGTGAAACTATGCAAGACAGACAATAAACTATAAACAAAAACAACAAACCGTGACTAAGAGGTGCTACATGCATAAACTCAAAATAATCTCCCACTAGTGGGAAAAACAACAAGTTAAATATGATCCCCAATTAGAGACAACGATGACCAGCTGCCTCTAATTGGGAATCATACGAAAACACCAACCTAGAAAAAAGAACCTAGAACACAACATAGAAAATGTAAACTAGACAAAAAACCCAACATAGAAAAAAGAACCTAGAACACAACATAGAACATTTAAACTAGACAAAAAACCCAACATAGAAAAAAGAAACTAGAACCAAACATAGAAATAAATAAACTAGACAAAACCCCCCAGTCACGCCCTGACCTACTCTACCATAGAAAAATACGAGCTCTCTATGGTCAGGACGTGACACATAAAAATGAATTACCTGATGTTTCAGCAGCTGTCAGCTCTCCCACAGAGATTTATTTTTATGTTTGATAAAAAGCGATAAGTGCCAGAGACAGGTTAATAAACATTGCATCAATAAGACAGGTGTTTGCCTGTTGGTGTGTGGAGACATTTTGAATTAAGAAAATAATGTAGTGATGCAGAGGAGCTAAAATCATGTACAAAAAATATATATATTGTGCAGTCCTATTTTATGAACCTTTCTGTAACCTTTCTGTAACCTTTCTATAAGCCACTGTATGCTGTATGTGTTTATAAACAGCATAATAGCAGTACTGTTTAAAATTAGTAATATTGTTTGACACCCCTACAGATCTCAGACAGTCCATTCCAGTCAAATATATCCAGAGGTTTAGGGTTCTTCTTGTTGAGTACATATTTAAAACCTGCAGCTAATTCTTCATACCTTGCCATTAATACTGGTTTCTGTCATAGGAGATATCTTAGTCACTTTCTGTAAACATTACCTTTTTCCAACCCCTAAACTTTTTGGCTGCGTGACTTTTCCCAACCCCTAAACCTTTTGGCTGCGTGACTTTTTCCCAACCCCTAAACCTTTTGGCTGCGTAAACCCCAACCAGGTTGAGGCTTGATCGTTCTGCTCATATTCTTCTCTTGAAGGGGACAGGAAGAATGGAGGATGACTTCCGCTGGAAAAAACAGGTGTACTTTTGTGCCCTCTGAACTAAACGAGTGTGTGTTCAAACTGTAGGCTACTGTACTGTATGTGTGTTGGTGGGGTTGGTTTCTATTGAAATGGAAGTGCCACTGATAAGTTAAAAAGGGTTCTAATATATTACTTTGACAAAGAGTCCAGATAACGCACACAACCTGTAATAACAATATAGTCAAGGCCCATATTAATATGTATGTAAATGTGATATTTCAATTATTATTATTTGTTATAAATTTGCACAAATTTCTAAAAACCTGTTTTTGCTTTGTCATTATAGGGTATTGTGTCTAGATTGATGAAGGGATAAAACAATTTAACACATTTTAGAATAAGGATGTAAGGTAACAAAATGTGTAAAAAGTCAAGCGGTCTGAATACTTTCCGGATGCACTGTATGACATTCAAATAAAATTGTATTTGTAACTTATCATTCGAAATGGTGATGGACATCCACAAATTAAAATACACCATACAAAATGTAACAGATCTCTGTACGGATATGACTGATTTTACGTACAGAATAAAATGAAATGCTCTGAGACCAGGTTGTTTCAGAAACTGTCTCTGTCCCTCTCCTCACTGTGTTGTGTAAGCAACATTCCTCTCTCATGCAGTCTAAGCGGTCGGTGCGTATCTAACCTAATAAGCCCATAGAAGTAGAAATGTACAATACATATAACTAGGGAAAAAGTGACAGATAATAAACATAAGCAGCAGCGTATGTGATGAGACAAAAAAATTGGTGCAAAAAGGGTCAATGCAGATAGTCCAGGTAGCTATTTGGTTAACTATTTAACTAACTATAGAGCTGAGTGATTAGTGCTTTTTAGGTCGGTTCGGTTTCGGGTTCGATTACTAAAAAATAATCACAATTTTCAAATGTATTATGAAATATTGTTGTTCCAATGATTTTTGAGCTTTTTAATGGAAATTCCAAAGCCAAAATAGTGAACATTCAATTGCCAAAACATTGAAAATATGCCATTGTCTCTGTCAGGTCCACATTGGGTAGAAATCAATAGGAAAATAGGAAATTACTATGAAATTATAAAATATTTCAGTTGTGTATATGAATTAGTTTTACACTGATGACATTATTATTTTTCATTCCTTAATGTAATCATCTAATTTCTGCTCAGGCAGTAGCAGTCAGCCAGCCAGACCATCTAACATTATCTGCTTCCCATACTGTACTGTCTTCAGTTATCCTATTAAATAGCTATCCTGCCTAAGTATTCTGCAGAGATTTCTGACAAAATCATTTCACTAGTTCTTCAAAGAAGATAAGGTATACTTCCACGCAGCCTGGGCTCATAGACTAGACATCACATAATAAACGTAAATCCGGGACACTCAAATTTGTATGATATGTAACTTTTGGTATGGTCACATAAGACAACCTTTTTAGCTAACCTTTCCCCTAACCCTAACACTAACCTTAACCCTTTAACCTAACTCCTAAACTTAGCCCTAACCTTAACCCTAACCCCTGGCCTAGCTAAAGTTAGCAACCTAGCCACCTAGCTAGAATTCATAACATATCATATGTTTTGCAAGTTCAGAACATATTTTACGTTATGCAAATTCGTACCATATAATACAAATTGCAAGTTGTAACTTATCATTCGAAATGGTGATGGACATCCACAAATTAAAATATACCATAGAAAATATAACAGATCTCTGTAAGGATATGAGTGATTTTACGTACAGAATAATATGAAATGCTCTGAGACCAGGTTGTTTCAGAAACTGTCTCTGTCCCTCTCCTCACTGTGTTGTGTAAGCAACATTCCTCTCTCATGCAGTCTATGCGGTCTGTGCGTATCTAAACTAATGAAGGCATAAAAGTGTATCTGTCCAGAGATCAGTATACAATGACGAGATGCTTATGTCTATGCCCGAACAATGGGAGTCGTTGTCACAAAGGCGGGAAGGCAAGGGACACCGTTAGGTCCAAAATAAACCCATAGAAACACATTAGGCATATTTAGGACAGATTTTGGCAAGGTGAAACCTCTCGCTTCGCCTCTTCCTGATCCGTCTCTGAGCTGGAAAGAACTGCCACAATGAATTATGGTCATTGTCGTTAATTACCACATTTCTAGGTTAAATATTTGCTTAATTGAAACTAGAACTCCTTTCAGCCGAGCGTACCCCCCCCCCCCCCAAAGAAATGTTGGTTAATCGCTCAGCAGTACAGTCTTATGGCTTCAGGTAAGAAGCTGTTCAGGGTCCTGTTGCATCGGTACCGCTTGCATGCGGTAGCAAAGAGAACAGGTAGAAATGAGATAAAACGGATTTCAGTTTTCCTGCATTAAAATTACCAGCCACTAGGAGTGCCGCCTCTGGTTGAGCATTTTCTTGTTTGCTTATACAGCTCGTTGAGTGCGTTCTTAGTGCCACCATTGGTTTGTGGTGGTAAATAGACAGCTACGAAAAATATAGATGAACACTCTCTTGATAAATAGTATAGTCTACAGCCTCCATACTCAACTTGCGGACCACAGACGGATCCAGACCCAGAACGGGGTCAATATGTACTGCAGCCCCCCCCCCCCAAATGAATTACAAATAATAAATAACACTTTTTTTGGTTTGCTACATTTTTTTTTCACTCGGTCAGGCTTCGGCCCCTGGTATCGTATAAAGCACATAAGACATGGAAGAATGTATAGAATTGCAGGAAATTAGCTTTAAAACAGCAACAAAAATCTCCCCACCAACAAGAAGAGGGGTGTGAACAGTTTGGGGTCGCATGGGTTGCGAGGTGGAGGTTTGTTACTACGCCGATAAATTACACTATCCATCCGGACCTTTGCTGCCTAGGAAATTTGTGTGACCGGACCTTCTCAAATAGTACTTGTGTACCCCTGGTCTACAGCTTATCATGAAGTATTCTAACTCTTGTGAGCAGAACTTTGAGACTTCTTTAATATTAGAGATCGAGCACCGGCTGTTGTTAACAAAGAGACACACACCTCCTCCCTTGAGCTTACCCGTTCTGTCCTGTCTATGTATAGAAAAAACAGGTCCCGTTGATGGGATAGTCTCGAACGGAGCTCATCAATTTCGGGCTCCTGAGTGGCTTAGCAGTCTAAGGCCCTACATCTCTGTGCAAGAGGCATCACTATAGTCCCTGGTTCAAATCCAGGCTGTATTACATCTGGCCATGATTGGGAGTCCAATAGAGTGGTGCACAATTGGCTGGGGTAGGCTGTCATTGTAAATAAGAATTTGCTCTTAACTGACTTGCCTAGTTAAATGAAGGTTAATTTTTTTAATTAAATGAAATAAAATAAAAAATTATTAAATGAAATTTAAAAAATCTTGTTTTTTCTCCGGTGATTGTACTTTTGCCAATAGAACAGAGGGTAGAGCCCGTTTATATACTTGCCGACATAGTTTCGGCAGGATGCCCACACGTCTGCCTCTATTATGCTGCCTTTTTGTTTTTCGTGTCTCGCGATTAGGACTTGGTCCGGGGTGAGGGCTTGTCCTGCGCCTTCTACTCATTGAAGTAGAAATATTCATCCAAATCGATGTTAGTGATCACTGTTCTGATGTTTCAGAAGCTCTTTCCAATCATAGGAAACGATGGTGGAAACATTATATACAAAAAAAGTTACGATCGGTGCAAAAAACACACAAAAGAGAAGAATTAGTCAGGAGCCCGTAAAATCGCTGATTGTTATTGTTGTATTGTAAAATTGTTGTTAATAAAAAATATATTTAAAAAATCTAATAAATTAAAAAGTACACTATTTCATGATATACCTGCGACTAAGCTGCTACCAATTTTGGAAGTAACTGCTTTCCTCGCCAGGGATTCATCCTAAAACCCCAGTTGGATCGAGTTTGGATTTAAGAGCTGAGAGAAAATCCATTGCACTGTGTTGAACTTATGCCTCCTCTGTCACGTCCTCTGGCACTTCAGTTCAGACATGTGGGGGAGAGCGTTGAGAAAGTTCCATTGACTCAAAGCATTATTTCGTTAAAAAGCTTTAACATAGTCCTTACAAGTCTTCTCTAATAAACCATTAAACATGAAAACCATTTAGAACATTAATCTCAGAGGAATATATAAAGTCGATGCTAATAGAAGTCGAAAAAATAACTTTGGGTTACTCTGAGACATAAACTTTTTTGACATTTCACTTTTCCTGAAAAAAAAGCTGAATAACCGTATGTGTGGTTTATTAGAATCCGCCCAACATGCTTGCTATGGAAAACTTTTAACTGGTCGAAAGGCATTTGTGTTTAACTCCCCCAGCATTTGGTTTGGCACCTGTGAAGACATCAAGTAAGGCTGCTTGGCATTCCCAGTGCTTTCAGAGAAGTAAATTACAACACAGTCAGAGATGTTCATTAAGCCAGATTTGCTGATTGCAGTTAGCCATAAATCAAGTTCCAGTATTTCTAGTCGGAGAGACAATGTGCTTCCCAAATGGCACCCTAATCCTAAATAGTGCATTACTTTTGACTAGATCCCTATGGGCCCTGATTAAAAGTAGTGCACTATATAGGGAATAAGGTGCCATTTGGGATGCAGACCCACGTTTCTAGTCAGAGAGACAGTGAGCTATGGGAAAGCTCTACAGTACTGCTCTGTTTGCCATCAGGGAAAGAACGTGACATCATCGACCACATACCAGATAGGTCAGATGTAAGCTGGGTGACTTAACATACACTTAATTCGCCATGGGGATAAAACAGTCGATATATCAGGGATTGACTATAGGTAGCAAACAAATCAGACTCCCCTCAGAGAGGAGATATATCAAATATGTTTGCTATGGGTCATGGATGTGTCAGAAAGCCAAATGCTCAGAGTTCTATAGCTATGTCAATTCTGAACTGAACTATCTAAACTGACTCTTTTCCATTTGCTCTCGGGAGTCTATTTGTCACGAATCCCACCGAAGGTGGCTCCCCTGCCTGCTCGGGCGGCGCTCGGCGGTCGTCGTCACCGGCCTACTAGCCGCCGCTGATCCCTTTTTCCTTTTCGTTTGGTATGTCTTATTGTTTGTACCTGTTCCTCATTTGGTTCTTTTGATTTTTGGTTATTTAAGCCTGGTTAGCCCGCCCAGGTTTGTGCGGGATTATTTAGCGTCAGGTTGTGTTTTGTATTTGGATGTGCTGGCGATCTACTATTTGTTCTATTTTTATGCATGCTGTGCACCTGTTGTCTGGGCACTTTGCATTCTTTACGCCGGTTGTGTTGGCGTCGATCGTGTTGTGTTTTATTGAATAAACACACAGTTCCTTACCTCTGCTCTCTGCGCCTGACTCCTACCACCACTCCTAGCAACTACTGACACTATTAGAGAGTCTACCTTTAGTTTGACTCACAGAGATACATTGCATTATTAAATCATTAAATCAATTATTATTGTCATTATTACATTATTGTTCTATGTCATTTTATGGCTTGATCATCCTCAGGCTGGCTAGGGTCCATAACAACAAATCATGTTTGTGATGGATCATGTGGCTGTCAGAGAAAGACCACATCCTCTTATCATGTTTTCACCCTCAGGGTGAATAAGGATGAACAACAGCTTGTTTTCACACCTCCCAGGACCTGTTTTGATCTTCCATTTCCCTTTCAACATCTCTCAGTCAGCTGGTCTTCTATTTGGTAGACTAACTATGTTGTGCTCACCAGACCTTCTCCTATGGTGCACTATGCAACAGTAGCCCCATAGGTATTGATAGTATATCCGTCCATCCATTTTTAGGGTCAGAATGAGTGCAATCAGGGACAGTTCAAGGAAGGGGATATTTCTGCACAAACTTCCTTAGAAGTGCAGTCTCATCCTCAGCCCTGGTGTCCCTTGATCCTTCACTGTCTCACTGTTGACCCTAGCCCTGTTTATAGCTGGTTAACATGCGTCCTTTGTCCTGATCTTGTCCACATTGTAATTGTGCCCAAATCTTTAGACAGGTGCAGGCGATTAAAAGATCATTGTGATTTGATTGTGATCAGATATTCCTGCCCACCTCCGGAGGTAGTCAGACACGCATTGTGTCTGGATATCTTACAAGTGTAGACAGATCTGGACAGTGAAACCATTTAATCATCATTATCCTGACCACTAAAATCATTGACAGGTGATTTTGACAGGTGACTTATGGCACCAATTTACGTCTTAAAATAAATAAATACACTACCGTTCAAATGTTTGGGGTCACTTAGAAATGTCCTTGTTTTTGAAAGAAAAACACATTTTTTGTCCATTAAAATAACATAAAATTGATCAGAAATACAGTGTAGACATTGTTAATGTTGTAAATGACTATTGTAGCTGGAGACGGCTGATTTTTAATGGAATATCTACATTATCCATACATGATCCATTATCAGCAACCATCGCTTCTGTGTTCCAATGGCACATTGTGTTAGCTAATCCAAGTTTATCATTTTAAAAGGCTAATTTATCATAAAAAAAACTTTTGCAATTATGTTAGCACAGCTGAATACTGTTGTGCCGATTAAAGAAGCAACAAAATTGGCCTTCTTTAGACTAGTTGAGTATCTGGAGCATCTGCATTTGTGGGTTCGATTACAGGCTCAAAATGGCCAGAAACAAATAACTTTCTTCTGAAACTCGTCAGTCTATTCTTGTTCTAAGAAATGAAGGCTATTCCATGTGAGAAATTGCCAAGAAACTGAAGGTCTCGTACAATACTGTGTACTACTCCCTCACAGAACAGCGGAAACTGACGCTAACCAGAATAGAAAGAGGAGTGGGAGGCCCCGGTGCACAACTGAGCAAGAGGACAAGTACATTAGAGTGTCTAGTTTGAGAAACAGATGCCTCACAAGTCCTCAACTGGCAGCTTCATTAAATAGTACCCACAAAACACAGTCTCAACATCAACAGTGAAGAGGCGACTCCGGGTTGATCACCTTCTAGGCAGACTTCCTCTGTTCCGTGTCTGTGTTATTTTGCCTATCTTAATCTTTTATTTTTATTGGCCAGTCTGAGATATGGCGTTTTCTTTGCAACTCTGCCTAGAAGGCCAGCATCCCGGAGTCGCCTCTTCACTGTTGACGATGAGACTGGTTTTATTGCTTCTTTAAATCAGCACAACAGTTTTCAGCTGTGCTATCAAAAGTTTTCTAATGATCAATTAGCCTTTTAAAATGATAAACTTGGGTTATCTAACACAACGTGCCATTGGAACACAGGAGTGATGGTTGCTGATAATGGGCCTCTGCACGCCTATGTAGATATTCCATAACAAATCTGCCATTTCTAGCTACAATAGGCATTTACAACATTAACAATGTCTACACTGTATTTCTGATCAATTTTATGTTATTTTAATGGACAAAAAATTTGCTTTTCTTTTCAAAACAAGAACATTTTAAGTGACCCCCAAACTTTTGAACGGTAGTGTAAATAAATATTATTTTTAAAGATTATCTGTCAAATAATTTGGATACAGATAGGGACCAGAATATCTGGTCACAATGGACACAGTGGATGAAAAAGAGACACATTTTACTACCGTGTTTAGATGCAACGGATACAATGTGGGCACAATTAGAATGTGGATAAGATCAGGACAGAGTACACATGTTAGTACCAGGTATAAATGAGGCTCAATGCAGCATGGTGCTGTGGATGTGAATATGGATCCCTTGTTTGTATACCCGGCTGCATAGACGTGAGACTGCATGTTTTTTTGTTTGTTTGTTTATATATGGATTTATTATCATGAATAAGTACAATATTCCCCTTTCCTATGTGTTGCATACACACATGTACTCTACCAAAAAAGGAACAGCAATGCATACAATCAGGTGGCGAATCGCATCTCTGCATGTCTGGCAGACATATCAGTGTGGATGACGGATCACCACCTCAAGCTGAACCTCGGCAAGACGGAGCTGCTCTTCCTCCCGGGGAAGGACTGCCCGTTCCATGATCTCGCCATCACGGTTGACAACTCCATTGTGTCCTCCTCCCAGAGTGCTAAGAACCTTGGCGTGACCCTGGACAACACCCTGTCGTTCTCTACTAACATCAAGGTGGTGACCCGATCCTGTAGGTTCATGCTCTACAACAGTCGCAGAGTACGACCCTGCCTCACACAGGAAGCGGCGCAGGTCCTAATCCAGGCACTTGTCATCTCCCGTCTGGATTACTGCAACTCGCTGTTGGCTGGGCTCCCTGCCTGTGCCATTAAACCCCTACAACTCATCCAGAACGCCGCAGCCCGTCTGGTGTTCAACCTTCCCAAGTTCTCTCACGTCACCCCGCTCCTCCGCTCTCTCCACTGGCTTCCTGTTGAAGCTCGCATCCGCTACAAGACCATGGTGCTTGCCTACGGAGCTGTGAGGGGAACGGCACCTCCGTACCTTCAGGCTCTGATCAGGCCCGACACCCAAACAAGGGCACTGCGTTCATCCACCTCTGGCCTGCTCGCCTCCCTACCTCTGAGGAAGCACAGTTCCCGCTCAGCCCAGTCAAAACTGTTCGCTGCTCTGGCACCCCAATGGTGGAACAAGCTCCCTCACGACGCCAGGACAGCGGAGTCAATCACCACCTTCCGGAGACACCTGAAACCCCACCTCTTTAAGGAATACCTAGGATAGGATAAAGTAATCCTTCTAACCCCCCCCCCCCCTTAAAAGATTTAGATGCACTATTGTAAAGTGGTTGTTCCACTGGATATCATAAGGTGAATCCACCAATTTGTAAGTCACTCTGGATAAGAGCGTCTGCTAAATGACTTAAATGTAAATGTAAATCAGACAAACAAAACAAAAGCATCCAAAATATAATAACAATTACAATTAAAATACAAATTAATAAACATGTCACTCATTATTTTATCGCTGTTATTGCCATGAATTGGATGTGGGAATGTAGATATTTTGGAAATAATGTGGTCTGCCTTTGATGTTATTGAAAATCTTGTCCAACGGGATGTAGCAAATATTTAATTGAGCCAGTGTATTAAAGTAGGGGGACTATTTGATTTCCAGAATAATGTCATGCATTTCTTTGCCCTGAGCACAGATAGATCAACATATTTTTTCAGATTCTTGTTCCATGGATCTAGTTCACTAGTCCCAAACAGACACAAGCTAGGTGTGAGAGGGATAGAAATCTGTAAACATTCTGAAATTGGGTTGATTACTGATTCCCAAAACATTGAAATAAAATTGCATGTTCCTGTTTCAGTTCAACCATATGTCTTGAGAAAATCAATGGGTAGATGGAATACAGAATTTCTCTCGTACTTGTTGAAAATAACAAAATGTGCCATCCTGGAAGAGGTGGTACATTTCCCTTATACCATTGTTGTGCCAGGATTTAAATGTATCATTAAAACAGGAGGAAAAGCAGGGATTTCTCCATATTGGAGCAAAAGGAGAGAGAGATGTATTGTAACCCAGTAATTTATGAGTTGCTTTCCATACTTGCATATTATTCAAAATGACTGGGTTATTCGTAATCTTCTTTATCTCTTGCAGGCCAAAATATGGCAGGTATTTCCACTCTTATGGTAAAATGTCAAAGGATTCTAGCCTTGCCCAAGAATTTAATGAGGGAGAAAACCATTCCTTAACTTGGGCAACCTGGGCTGCCCAATAGTAAAGTTTTAAGTTAGGTGAATTCAGACCACCCGCCTTATATTGAAGATACAGGACCTGCAGACTAATTCTGGGTAATTCATTAGTCCAAATAAATTAGAAGAGGCTCTGAATGTTTTAGAAAAAATGTAGAGGGGGTGAAATTGGAAGATTTTGAAATAAATAAATAAATGTTGGTAACACTGTCATTTCGACCAGAAGAGAAACAGAAGGAAGTCCATTAGTCATTGATAACCTTTTCCATAACTGGAATGTAGTTTAACTTATACAAATCATGTACATTACTGGGTATGAAAATTGATTAGTACTTAATATTCGTCAAGGACCATTTCAATTTGAAACGGTTTGGGGTTGAAGGTAGATATGTGCATAATCTCGGTCTTGGACCAATTGACTTTGTAACCAGATAGTTTACCAAACTCTTCAAGCAATGACAGGAGGACTGGAATTTAGTATGAGGGGTCTAGGAAATAAACCAAGACATCATCCGCATACAATGATATAATATGGAATTATTTTCCAATTGTAATTCCTTTAATTTGGTCATGTGATCTAATCATGGTAGCAAGGTGTTCTATGACCAAAGCAAAATGTCCTGTACTGTCCGGACAGCCTTGTCTTGTCCCTCGAGACAATAGGAAGTGGGCTCAGTATTGGGTGTTGGTTTTAACTACTGCCATTGGTGAATTATAAAGAATTTGAATCTAAGAGATAAATATTGGACCAAAATTAAACCTGGATATTTTTATACCTTTATTTAACAAGGTAAGCTAGTTGAGAACAAGTTCTCATTTACAACTGCGACCTGGCCAAGATAAAGCAAAGCAGTGCAACACAAACAACAACACAGAGTTACACATGGAATAAACAAGTGTACAGTCAATAACACAATAGAAAAATAAAGAAAGTCTATATACAGTGTGTGCAAATGGCGTGAGGAGGTAAGGCAATAAATAAGCCATAGTAGCGAAGTAATTACAATTTAGAAAATTAACACTGGAGTGATAGATGAGCAGATGATGATGTGTAAGTAGAAATACTGATGTGCAAAAGAGCAGAAAAGAAAATGAAAATAATATTGGGATGAGGTAGATAGATTGGGTGGGTTATTTACATATGGACTATGTACAGCTGCAGTGATCGGTTAGCTGCTCAGATAGCTGATGTTTAAAGTTAGTGAGGGAAATATAAGTCTCCAGCTTCAGCGATTTTTGCAATTCGTTCCAGTCACTGGCAGCAGAGAACTGGAAGGAAAGGCGGCCAAAATAGGTGTTGGCTTTGGGGATGACCAGTGAGATATACCTGCTGGAGCGAGTGCTACGGGTGGGTGTTGTTATCGTGACCAGTGAGCTGAGATAAGGCGGAGCGTTACCTGGGCATAGACTAATAGATGACCTGGAGCCAGTGGGTCTGGCGATGAATATGTAGCGAGGGCCAGCCGACTAGAGCATACAGGTCGCAGTGGTGGGTGGTATAAAGGGCTTTGGTAACAAAATGGATGGCATTGTGATAGACTGCATCCAGTTTGCTGAGTAGAGTATCGGAAGCTATTTTGTAGATGACATCGCCAAAGTCGAGGATCGGTAGGATAGTCAGTTTTACTAGGGTAAGTTTGTTGGCGTGAGTGAAGGAGGCTTTGTTGCGAAATAGAAAGCTGATTCTAGATTTGATTTTGGATTGGAGATGTTTAATATATTGTTCTTAACAGACTTACCTAGTGAAATAAAAAAAATATTGTAGTGTGTTTGACTTTGTTGTCAGTTCAGATGTATCGTTACTATAAGATTATTTTCTGAGCATTTATATTTTTGTTAAACTGAAATAACCTGTTTCCTATGGCATTTACACATTGCATTTATATGTGGTGAATCTGTGTTTAAAGGAATAATTGTGTTTAACTTATTCTTTACCTGGTAACTTAATATATGTTTTCTTATTGGCCAATGCTTAAATTGTGTTGGACTAGCTACAGAAAGTAATCTATCCACCTGTACTCGACCTGGCCTCTACTTACCTTACCATCCATGCGTTCTTGCCACTCTATGGAACACACAGTGAGTCAGACGAGAACAGACGATGTGGACAATAGCTTGGTATGTCAGCCATCTTGATGAGGTGTTGATTAACTCCTCAAGGAAAACCACTGCTGTTCTGAGGCATGTGAGGTGAGAGAGCTCTGATCCGTCAGTGTGGGTGTGTGTTTACACAGAACTCTGCAAGAACATTGTGATGTTCACACCATGTTACACAATCCTTGCCAAATGTGAAATGTTTCAGGAGGCTTTTCTGCTACTTTTCATTCATTTACCCAGGACTTCCTGCATGTGAAACTCAAAATACATAGAAACGTGACCTTGTTGTGTAAGAATTTGTTATCTAATTGTGCAACCCCTAGCTGTGCTTAGCTACACTCTTACTTAGCTGTGAAAGACACAAAGCAGGAGCGATCAACACCAGGGTAAAAAGGGAGGGTTAGCAAACATGTTGTTAGTTGACTCATGTTCTCCAGAACTCATTTAGAACCAAGAGATTTTCCTGGTCAGGGGATGTGGTCAGGAAAAATACTTTACAATCTATTGCTGGGGTCAGATCCCTTAAAGTGATGCTCTGGAACTTTTCAGCCAGTCGTTTTGAAATTGGTGCTCACGAGCCAAAACGGGTCCCTTTTTTTGTGTACTAAGTCATCCAATTGTGTACTACTTCATCCAGTTCGTATAATATGTTACATCCTGCAAATAATTATTATGATTTATTTTGTGCAATTGTTATGATATGTTACAAATTCATTTTGTACAATATGTTACAAATTTGTTGTGCTTAAGATCCTGGACTACATTTTTAACTGTGCTTCCTCTGTGTATGAAGGGAGTGAATACTGAATACACTTTGCTTTTATACTCTACAGTTTACTGCTGCTGGAGAGTGCATGTTGTGACCCGCAGTCTAAACTCAGGGGCACTCTCAAAGTCCAGATGGGTTTTGAAGGCTTTTTTGGTCCACTCCATCCTCACACAGGAGAAATGTGCATATGGCCAGGGCTTTGAAAGCAGAGGCATGATTTCAGTATTGGAAAGTTTTATCCCGGGAGAGGAGGAGCCGACAGCCAGCCAGCTGCTTTCTTCAGAGTCACATTGCATTTCAATGGAGGGGAACAGACACTGTGTGTGTAAGCAGATTTCTAAGACCACAGAAAACTATTTCACCATCAGGCAAAGTGGAAGCAGGGTGGCTTTGAAACATGCCCTCTTTTATTACAATTTCGGGGCTCGGCTTGTGGCAAAGGACTGGGAAAGGAAGGTCTTTAAAGACACACACGCTGTGGAAGACCCAGAATCAATCAGTTTGAGATATGCCTTCCATTATCTGGCCTGTTTCCTTCATAGCAGGGGAGACAGTGGACTCTCAATGATGTGATGGTCAGAGTGAACAGCTCACCTTGTCTCTGATACTCACTGATATAAACAGAGAATGTTATCAGATAAATGTCGACTGTGACTGGGTCCTCAGTGTGCAAGGACCCACTTTCTGATCCTGTCTTGGATGAATGGCCAGTCTTATATTCCTCTGAGTGTTCCACTGTCACGGTCAGATAACCTGTTGAGTCAAGTGGAGGCTAGATAGTGAAGATGAACTATTCTGATAAAGGCTGTCTTCTATTTCTAATGAAATTCGTATAACGTTCTATAGACCAAATCATGCTATTTTATGTAGGATAAATAAATGAATAGATGGATTTACTGATCTGTTATTTACATATGGATTTACAGATGTAGGATCTTAAGTTGATCACCCTGTTGGGGATAATTTACCTGCAGCGCAGGATATTTTTTACATGTACTGTATGTGAGGTTTAAAAAATGCTTCTAAAGTTTGTAATTTCCACTTTGAATTTTCAGACTTGATTTTACCTTGTGAAAAATGTATCAACCGCTACAAAAATGTACATTCATTGTAATCCGCATAATAATTAATATTTCCTGTTGCTGCAGGATTATTTTCCTTCTGTAGGAGACTGGCTCAAATTACTTGTTAGATATTACTGCATGGTCGGAACTAGAAGCACAAGCATTTCGCTACACTCGCATTAACATCTGCTATCAATGTGTATGTGACAAATAAAATTTGATTTGATTTGATTAAGATCTTACATCTGTACAGATGTTTTAGGTTTTATTTATTTGCACCAAAGAAAACAAGTGAAAGATAAAACACTACAGATAAATAAAAAAACATACAGACGGTGTGCGGGTGAGGTTGGAAGCACAAAAATTATATAGAAACCAAACCACATAACTATATTAAAATATAAGCACCGAAAAAAAGTGTATTAAATTTGTTAAACAAGCACACTAATTAAACATTGTACATGATGTACACATTAAACAATAAAAAAAAACATGGTTTATTATGTATGTGTGTGTGCATGTGTGTGAGAGCTAGGCTACATGGAAGAGATTACTAGGTAGTTTGGTTCATCAGGCTGACCCCTAGTCTTCACTTGAAGTTATTGAGTGATGATGACGTTTTGTCAATGTGAAAACAGGAATTCCAGAGTATGGAACCACTGTATGTGCTAGCTAGAGAATTGACTATGTGAGGTGTGACAGAGGGAAGGGTGAAGGTTATTGCAGTGTCATGTGTTGAATGCATGGATTTGGGAATTAACGTGGAAGAATCCATTGAAGGTTTAGGTAGGCTGTCTGGGAGGTATTCGTATTTGTAGATGAAGGTTCATGGAGTATATTAATGTTGTAGATAGACAATATATTGAGTTTCTTAAACAGAGGGGCAGATGGAGCCAAGTAGTTAGAGGAGGTGGCTAGTCCTGCAAATTTCTTCTGTGTGATTAGTAATTTGTGTATGTAGGAGGCATATATACTGCCCCAGACAATATTGCAGTAAATTACATATGGGTACATTTAAGCTGTAGTATTGTGTTAGGAAGCAAGGCTGAAACTACTAATCTTTCTAATAATACCAACGGACTTCACTACCTTGCTGCAGACAAAGTGAATACGATCTTTCCAGGACAACTTTTCATCAACTAGAACACAGAGAAATCTAGTAGATGAAACCTGGTCCATTTCATTCCCACCAATTGAGATTCTGGCTCTTTTTTTTATTTAAATGTTTATTTTATATATATATATACGCTACCATTCAAAAGTTTGGGGTCACTTAGAAATGTCCTTGTTTTTGAAAGAAAAGCCAATTTTTTGTCCATTAAAATAACCTAAAATTGATCAGAAGTACAGTGAAAGTCGTCTGCAAACTTGATGATTGAGTTGGAGGCGTGCATGGCCACGCAGTCATGGGTGAACAGGGAGTACAGGAGAGGGCTCAGAACGCACCCTTGTGGGGCCCCAGTGTTGAGGATCAGCGGGGTGGAGATGTTGTTTCCTACCCTCACCACCTGGGGGCGGCCCGTCAGGAAGTCCAGGACCCAGTTGCACAGGGCGGGGTCGAGACCCAGTTTAATGACGAGTTTGGGGGGTACTATGGTGTTATGCTGAGCTGTAGTCGATGAACAGCATTCTTACATAGGTATTCCTCTTGTCCAGATGGGTTAGGGCAGTGTGCAGTGTGATTGCGATTGCTTCGTCTGTGGACCTATTGGGGCGGTAAGCAAATTGGAGTGGGTCTAGGGTGTCAAGTAGGTGATATGGTCCTTGACTAGTCTCTCAAAGCACTTCATGATGACGGAAGTGAGTGCTACGGGGCGATAGTCATTTAGCTCAGTTGCCTTAGCTTTCTTGGGAACAGGAACAATGGTGGCCCTCTTGAAGCATGGGGGAACAGCAGACTGGGATAAGGATTGATTGAATATGTCTGTAAACACGCCAGCCTGCTGGTCTGACGAGTTTCAGAAGAAAGTTAATTGTTTCTGGACATTTTAAGCCTGTTATCGAACCCACAAATGCTGATGCTCCAGATACTCAATTAGTCTAAAGAAGGCCAGTTTATTGCTTCTTTAATCAGAACAACCGTTTTCAGCTGTGCTAACATAATTGCAAAAGGGTTTTCTAATGATCAATTAGCCTTTTAAAATGATCAACTTGGATTAGCTAACACAACGTGCCATTGGAACACAGGAGTGACTGCTGCTGATAATGGGCCTCTATATGCCTATGTAGATATTCCATTAAACATCAGCCGTTTCCAGCTACAATAGTCATTTACCACATTAACAATGTCTACACTGTATTTCTGATCAATTTGATACATGTAAAGATAATTTGTTTATCTGGAACCATTCAGAAAATGTGGCCATGCCTAAAGTGGCTTCATTGATTAGTGAATCAAAATTCTTGTGTGATAAAATCAGAGGATCTGGTGAATAGTAAGACCTGCTCTTTCTGCTCCTTACAGTCAACACTAGATACCGTAAATGGTTACAATGACAGGAAAAGAGTTCTAGTTTGTGAATCTGTGAGGATTTAAGAATTATATTTACAATATTGGATATGGATAGGAATAAAAGAGCTCTAGTGTTACACTTTGAGATACAGAGATTATCACTGACAGGGATTTTATAAGGTCTTCTGGAAAGACCAATATGATTTTGGCCATACTACATCACTATTTAATATTGTTATACTGTTTACTGGACTCATGTCCGTTTACTTGTGTCTAACTCTTAAATCCAATAGTCTGGAACAATATCCCTTCCTCTATTTTTACATTGTTAATAAGTAAGTTGTGTGTTAAAGGGGAATTTCACCCTGGCTCTGCCGAGGCATATAGTAATTACTATATTAACAACATTACGTTTTTATCATAAACATCCCAATAATCCAAACCACAAGCTACAACTAGCACATTTTCATTTCACTGTTACAATCGGGAAGTTTTGACTCCCTGTGTATTCGTCTGCTCATAGTGAACCATAAAGTCCGGCATTCATAGCGAATGCTGATGCCACCCGCTAGGTAGAGGGGGCGTGCCAGCAAACTTGAATTATGGCATTGTTTACTTTGAACGACCAACACACAGTAATCTCAGAATTTATCTAGGCAAGATTTTTTGAAAACGTTTGTTTTTCCATTTTTGTCATTATGCCTGTGTGATGTCCTGTGCCTGGCTGTGCTAATTACAAACAAGTATGAAAATGAGTTATCTTTCAGCATTCTACCTACCAGAGATTCACCCCGATTCTGCCAGTGACTTTGGCTATCAAGAATGATGCAGTGACAGTGGTGACCTGTCATTCAGGGCAGGTGGAGCACTATTTTGCTTCCCCTGCCTGCTATTCGGTGGAGAGGGTGTGCGGTCCAAATCTGGTTTTAAGGATTTAAAACATCTGTCTGAAAGGGTCTCTTTTCCAAGCTTAAAAGGATAAACATTCACAAGCAACACCATGGGCCAGAAAAGGTTGAATACATTGGCCATGCTGTCAATCCAGCATTACTTCTGTCGCATTCAAAACAACGAGCACGGACTGGGAAAATACTTTTTGAATGATCATCCAACTCAGAATTCCAAGACAGGAATTCTGACCTCTATCTAGAGGTCGGTCCTGAAGATCACTGACGTCATGATAAAACCTTGTTTTTTCCGAGTTTCCAGCTGTTTTGAAAGGACCATAAATCCAGAGAATGCCAGACTTTGATGACAAAGTTTGATGACAAAGTTTGTCCACAAGAAGGACCACCGTGCCACGTTCAAATGAGCAAAGCACAACAACGGTGAGTCCAAACATATGTCTTGTATACTGCTGCATAAATGATATAATATGCCAGGGAGATATGTATACAGTAGCTAAGTGTATGTTGTGTAGTAAGCTGTTAGTAGCCCATGTGTCTCACTCACCCTAAGAATTTGGTCCCTCTCCCCCTCAGAACTTAACCTACTGTTCTGACATGGTGGTGCAGATGTAGCATATAGCCTGTTTTAGTGAAATGTCATCATCAAATATTGTATTCATTGTCGGCTTATATGCCCCTGTTATTTATCCTATGGTTCTGACCTGGTGTACAGGAAGAATACTGTAAGAACGGCCCATGTTCTGAATTCTGGCGCTGTACATTCTGGCGCTGTTCTGACGCTGTTCAAAAGTGCTGAACAAATACTTATATCGACTACTTTCTAATTAATGTCTTAATCGAAATTACGGCTTGCCTCTTATATGCTCATCGTTCCCTTATGCCATAGTTTGTACATCTCAATTGTTATATTGCTTATATATGTCTATCTCATTAGTATCTTATTCATCATTTTAGGCAATGTTGGAATGATTTCATTATTTTGCTTACTTTGTGTATTAAAATTAGTTAATGTGCTTTTCTTCACGAGAAGGGGATACTATATAAGGTTGTTGGGTCTGTAACCATGTTTGCCAGTGACAGTCTCTTCCCATTCAAATAAAAATTAAAAATCAACAAGAAATTTCAGTAATAGACCCATGTAATTCCAGTTGATATTGCAAGGGTTGTTTTGTTTGCGCGATGAGCTGTCTGTGCGTCAGTATATTGTCTATAAAAGTGGATCCTCGTGATTGTATTTTCCTTCCTTTTTAGACCACATATGCCTATTAAAATAATACAATCTTGTGTAGTGCTTTGCTGGCATGCATCTAAAAAAATTGGTTGAGTTTGCCCCACCAAGATTTACATGCTAAAACCGCCACTGTGCGATGACCAAAGATTATCATAGGGAATTTCAGGCTGAACTGATTTCGATGACAGCTGAGAAGTGATGCAATATCATCAATTTATTTGCCTTCACAACAAAACGGAAGATTCTCAAATAGAGGTAACCTAACATTAGCTAGCTTGCTAGCCTAGCTGAGTAATTTAGCCAGCTAGCTAGCTAACACAACCACCTCATTCTTCTCTGCAGATTTTCAAAACACAGTACAAAGACATGTCTACAAAATTCCCCTGCAAAGGGCTACTATCGAAAATAATTATCTGTCAGTCAATGGGCTGCAGGAGGATTACAGACAGTACTTTGAGATGAAGAAGGGGGTTTTGGTTGTGAAGGGTTGTGCTTAGACTGTAAATGTATTGTGTATGAGAGAGATTGAGGTGCCATTTTCCTCAATCTCCCATACACAACAATTCATACTGTGTAAGAACTGCCTTCTTCAGCCCCCCAGCCCATAGCCCCCCAGCCCATTCACTTTGTTGACTGATCTTTACTCTCAAAAGCAGCTCCCCAAAAGCAGCTCCCCTTATTGTCCCGAAACAATATGCTAGCCAGTCCCATTCGGTTGATACCTTTACCAACAAAGGCGTGTTGCCCTACATCTCTTCCATAAAAATGGCAAATCTTCTGCAAGAGGACCAAACCGTTGGTGGGTAAGAAGACCTACACTAGCTGACCATTCACCGCAGACAGAACAAGCAATAAGCACAGAGTCTCAGGTTCCCCAGCCCACCATTGTCAGTGTACCAAAGCTGGATAAAGGACTATGGCTGTGTTTACACAGGTAACCCAATTCTGATATTTTTTTTCAGTAATTGGTATTTTGACCAATCAGATCAGTTCTGAAAAATATCTGATGTGATTAAGACCAATTAGTGGAAAAAAATATCAGATATCAATTATCAAAAATAGATAGATATCAAAAATATTAATTGGGCTGCCTGTGTGAAAGCAACCAGTGTGGCTCAGCATAAGACTATGTGTGCTTTAACCAACTTATTTTGTACATAATGTTGCCGCTACCATCTCTTATCACCGAAAATAACTTCTGGACATCAGGACTGCAACTACTCACCACGGACTGGCAGAATCCTTTTTTTCCTTTAATGAGTTTGACAAGCCCGACGCGAACGATATACTGCTTCCTCGGGAACAGGCCCAGATCCCCGTGATTTGCATGAAGAGGAGGTGGAGAAAAGCAGGAAGCACCAGTGACTAGATCAATAAAAAAGTGGTCAGATGAAGCAGATGCTAAGCTACAGGACTGTTTTGCTAGCACAGACTGGAATATGTTCCAGGATTCCTCCGATGGCATTGAGGAGTACACCACATCAGTCATTGGCTTTATCAACAAGTGCATCGATGACGACGTCCCCATAGTGACCGTTTGTAAATACCCCAACCAGAAGCCATGGATTACAGGCAACACTCGCACTGAGCTAAAGGCTAGAGCTGCCACTTTCAAGGAGTGGGACTCTAACCGGGAAGCTTATAAGAAATCCTGCTATGCCATCCGATGATCCATCAAACAGGCAAAGCGTAAATACAGGACTTAGATCAAATCGTACTACACCGGCTCAGACGCTCGACGGATGTGGCAGGGCTTGCAACCCATTACAGACTACAAAGGGAAGCACAGCCGAGCACTGCCCAGTGACACGAGCCTACCAGACGAGCTAAACTACTTCTATGCTCGCTTCGAGGCAAATGGCACTGAAACATGCATGAGAGCACCAGCTGTACCGGAAGACTGTGTGATCACGCTCTCCGCAGCCGATGTGAGTAAGACCTTTAAACAGGTCAACATTCACAAGGCAGCAGGGCCAGACAGATTACCAGGACGTGTACTGCGAGCATGCGCTGACCAACTGGCAAGTGTTTTCACTGACATTTTCAACCTCTCCCTGTGCGAGTCTGTAATACCAACATGTTTTAAGCAGACCACCATAGTGCCTGTGCCCAAGAATACTAAGGTAACCTGCCTAAATGACTACCGACCCGTAGCACTCACGTCTGTAACCATGAAGTGCTTTGAAAGGCTGGTCATGGCTCACATCAACATCATTATCCCAGAAACCCTAGACCCACTCCAATTTGCATACCACCCCAACAGATCCACAGATGATGCAATCTCTATTGCACTCCACACTGCCCTTTCCCACCTGGACAAAAGGAACACCTATGTGAGAATGCTATTCATTGACTACAGCTCAGTGTTCAACACCATAGTGCCCTCAAAGCTCATCAATAAGTTAAGGATCCTGGAACTGAACACCTCCCTCTGCAACTGGATCCTGGACTTCCTGACGGGCCGCCCCCAGGTGGTAAGGGTAGGTAACAAGACATCCGCCAAGTTGATCCTCAACACAAGGGCGCCTCAGGGGTGCTTGCTCAGTCCCCTCCTGTACTCCCTGTTCACCAGGCACGACTCCAACACCATCATTAAGTTTGCTGATGACACAACAGTGGTAGGCCTGATCACCGACAACGACTAGACAGCCTATAGGGAGGAAGTCAGAGGCCAGGCCGTGTGGTTGCATCACTGCCTGGTATGGCAACTGGTCGGCCTCCGACCGCAAGGTACTACAGAGGGTAGTGTGAATGGCCCAGTACATCACTGGGGCCAAGCTCCCTGCCATCCAGGACCTCTATGCCAAGCGGTGTTAAAGGAAGGTCCTAACAATTGTCAAAGACTCCAGCCACCCTAGTCAGACTGTTCTCTCTGTTATCGCACGGCAAGCGGTACCGGAGGGCCAAGTCTAGGTCCAAGAGGCTCCTAAACAGCTTCTACACCAAAGCCATAAGACTCCTGAACACCTAATCAAATGACAACCCAGACTATTTGCAATTCCCCGCCCCTTTTTTACACCGCTGCTACTCTCTATTGTTATCATCTATGCATAGTCACTTTAATAAAACTCTACCCACATGTACATATTACCTCAACTAACCGGCGCCCCCGCACATTGACTCTGTACCCCCCTGTATATAGTCTTGTTATTGTTATTTTACTGCTGCTCTTTAATTACTTGTTGATTTTATTTCTTATTCTTATCCATATACACTGCTCAAAAAAATAAAGGGAACACTAAAATAACACATCCTAGATCTGAATGAATGAAATAATCTTATTAAATACTTTTTTCTTTACATAGTTGAATGTGCTGACAACAAAATCACACAAAAATAATCAATGGAAATCCAATTTATCAACCCATGGAGGTCTGGATTTGGAGTCACACTCAAAATTAAAGTGGAAAACCACACTACAGGCTGATCCAACTTTGATGTAATGTCCTTAAAACAAGTCAAAATGAGGCTCAGTATTGTGTGTGGCCTCCACGTGCCTGTATGACCTCCCTACAATGCCTGGGCATGCTCCTGATGAGGTGGCGGATGGTCTCCTGAGGGATCTCCTCCCAGACCTGGACTAAAGCATCCGCCAACTCCTGGACAGTCTGTGGTGCAACGTGGCGTTGGTGGATGGAGCGAGACATGTTGTCCCAGATGTGCTCAATTGGATTCAGGTCTGGGGAACGGGCGGGCCAGTCCATAGCATCAATGCCTTCCTCTTGCAGGAACTGCTGACACACTCCAGCCACATGAAGTCTAGCATTGTCTTGCATTAGGAGGAACCCAGGGCCAACCGCACCAGCATATGGTCTCACAAGGGGTCTGAGGATCTCATCTCGGTACCTAATGGCAGTCAGGCTACCTCTGGCGAGCACATGGAGGGCTGTGCGGCCCCCCAAAGAAATGTCACCCCACACCATGACTGACCCACCGCCAAACCGGTCATGCTGGAGGATGTTGCAGGCAGCAGAACGTTCTCCACGGCGTCTCCAGACTCTGTCACGTCTGTCATGTGCTCAGTGTGAACTTGCTTTCATCTGTGAAGAGCACAGGGTGCCAGTGGCGAATTTGCCAATCTTGGTGTTCTCTGGCAAATGCTAAACGTCCTGCACGGTGTTGGGCTGTAAGCACAACCCCCACCTGTGGACGTCGGGCCCTCATACCACCCTCATGGAGTCTGTTTCTGACCATTTGAGCAGACACATGCACATTTGTGGCCTGCTGGAGGTCATTTTGCAGGGCTCTGGCAGTGCTTCTCCTGCTCCTCCTTGCACAAAGGCGGAGGTAGCGGTCCTGCTGCTGGGTTGTTGCCCTCCTACGGCCTCCTCCATGTCTCCTGATGTACTGGCCTGTCTCCTGGTAGCGCCTCCATGCTCTGGACACTACGCTGACAGACACAGCAAACCTTCTTGCCACAGCTCGCATTGATGTGTCATCCTGGATGAGCTGCACTACCTGAGCCACTTGTGTGGGTTGTAGACTCCGTCTCATGCTACCACTAGAGTGAAAGCACCGCCAGCATTCAAAAATGACCAAAACATCAGCCAGGAAGCATAGGAACTGAGAAGTGGTCTGTGGTCCCCACCTGCCGAACCACTCCTTTATTGGGGGTGTCTTGCTAATTGCCTATAATTTCCACCTGTTGTCTATTCCATTTGCACAACAGCATGTGATATTTATTGACAATCAGTGTTGCTTCTTAAGTGGACAGTTTGATTTCACAGAAGTGTGATTGACTTGGAGTTACATTGTGTTGTTTAAGTGTTCCCTTTATTTTTTTGAGCAGTGTATATATTTTAACTGCATTGTTGGTAAGGGGCTTGTAAGTAAGCATTTCACTGTTGTATTCGGCACATAATAAAATTTGATTTGAACAGGGGTCTCCAACCGTGTTCCTGGAAAACTTCCCTCCTGCAGATTGGTTCAGCTTCTGGTTCAGCTTATCAACCAGCTAATTATTAGAATGAGGTTTGGATTCAGGATGGTATCTCTCCAGGAACAGGGTTGGAGAGCCCTGATGTAGAACCACCATAAAATAAATATGGATATTTTCTATCAATCTTTGAAATTTGTCTGCCCTTATGGATTCACAGAAGATATTTATATAAGCTGTACATGGCTCTGTAGCATCAACCAGATGCTAGACATTCAGATATACAAAATACAAAATACGGGAGAGTGTACACTATTTAACGTTAACTCCAGAGAACTGGGTATTCAACAACAATGTTATGATGGTAAAAGTAACATACAAAAAATGTGTGTGAACAGTGTAGTAGTGTAGTGTAGTATAGTTCAGTGTGTCCGAGTGTGTCTCAGGTGTAGAGACAAACAAGTGCAGAGAACTGTAGTTACAGACTGTTAGACCAGATAATGTGATTTACCCAAAGGTTTTTGCCGACATCTTGTCTATTTCAAGTCTTCTCTCATTGATCGAGACAGGTGGTAATCCACCCCAAAGTGCTGAATGTCATGATGATAGATACTTTTTTATTTATTTTATTTCACCTTTATTTAACCAGGTAGGCAAGTTGAGAACAAGTTCTCATTTACAATTGCGACCTGGCCAAGATAAAGCAAAGCAGTTCGACACATACAACAACACAGAGTTACACATGAGGTAAAACAAACATACAGTCAATAATACAGTAGAAAAAATAAGTCTAGATACAATGTGAGTAAATGAGGTGAGATAAGGGAGGTAAAGGCAAAAAAGGCCATGGTGGCAAAGTAAATACAATACAGCAAGTAAAACACTGGAATGGTAGATTTGCAGTGGAAGAAAGTGCAAAGTAGAAATAGAAATAATGGGGTGCAAAGGAGCTAAATAAATAAATACAGTAGGGGAAGAGGTAGTTGTTTGGGCTAAATTATAGATGACCTATGTACAGGTGCAGTAATTTGTGAGCTGCTCTGACAGCTGGTGCTTAAAGCTAGTGAGGGAGATAAGTGTTTCCAGTTTTAGAGATTTTTGTAGTTCGTTCCAGTCATTGGCAGCAGAGAACTGGAAGGAGAGGCGGCCGAAGTAGGAATTGGCTTTGGGGGTGACCAGAGAGATATACCTGCTGGAGCGCGTGCTACAGGTGGGTGCTGCTATGGTGACCAGCGAGCTGAGATAAGGGGGAACTTTACCTAGCAGGGTCTTGTAGACGACCTGGAGCCAGTGGGTTTGGCGACGAGTATGAAGCGAGGGCCAGCCAACGAGAGCGTACAGGTCGCAGTGGTGGGTAGTATATGGGGCTTTGGTGACAAAACGGATGGCACTGTGATAGACTGCATCCAGTTTATTGAGTAGGGTATTGGAGGCTATTTTGTAAATGACATCGTCGAAGTCGAGGATCGGTAGTATGGTCAGTTTTACGAGGGTATGTTTGGCAGCATGAGTGAAGGATGCTTTGTTGCGAAATAGGAAGCCAATTCTAGATTTAACTTTGGATTGGAGATGTTTGATGTGAGTCTGGAAGGAGAGTTTACAGTCTAACCAGACACCTAGGTATTTGTAGTTGTCCACATATTCTAAGTCAGAACCGTCCAGAGTAGTGATGCTGGACGGGCGGGCAGGTGCAGGCAGCGATTGGTTGAAGAGCATGCATTTATCTGACTCGATCAAAGAGTGAGAAGACTTGAAATAGAAACGATGGCGGGGGCACATACAGCGCATTCGGAATGTATTCAGATCCCTTGAGTTTTTCCACATTTTGTTACTTTACAGCCTTATTCTAAAATGTATTTAAAAAATATATATATTGTACACACAATACCCCATAATGACAAAGCAAAAACAGGTTGTTAGAAATGTTTGCAAATGTATTAAAAATACAAAACTGAAATATTACATTTACATAAGTATTCAGACCTTTTACTCAGTACTTTGTTGAAGCACATTTGGCAGCAATTACAGCCTTGAGTCTTTTGGATATGACGCTACAAGCTTGGCACACCTGTATTTGGGGAGTTTCTCCCATTCTTCTCTGCAGATTCTCTCAAGCTCTGTCAGGTTGGATGGGGAGCGTCGCTGCACAGCTATTTTTAGGTCTCTCTAGAGATGTTCGAACGGGTTCAAGTCCGGGCTCTGGCTGGGCCTCTCAAGGTCATTTAGAGACTTGTCCCGAAGCCATTCCTGCGTTGTCTTGGCTGTGTGCTGTGTGCTGTGTGTTGTTGTCCTGTTGGAAGGTGAACCTTCACCCCAGTCTGAGTTCCTGAGCGCTCTGGAGCAGGTTTTCATCAAGGTTCTCTCTGTACTTTGCTTCGTTCATCTTTCCCTCAATCCTGACTAGTCTCCTAGTCCTTGCTGCTGAAAAACATCCCCACAGAATGATGCTGCCACCACCATGCTTCACCTTTTGGGCTCCCAAGTGGTACAGCGGTCTAAGGCACTGCATCTCAGTCTTAGAGATCCTGGTTCGATTCAAGGCTCTATCACAACCGGCCGTGATTGGGAGTCCCACAGGGCAGCACATAATTGGCCAAGCGTCGTCCAGGTTAGGGTTTGGCCGGGGTAGGCTGCCATTGTAAATAAGAATTTGTTCTTAACTGACTTGCCTAGTTAAATAAAACAAAAACAATGTTACCTTAGGAATGGTGCTAGGTTTCCTCCAGACATGATGCTTGGCATTCAGGCGAAAGAGTTGAATCTTGGTTTCATCAGACCAGAGAATTTTGTTTCTCATGGTCTGAGAGTCCTTTAGGTGCCTTTTGGCAAACTCCAAGCAGGCAGTCATGTGCCTTTTACTGAGGAGTGGCTTCTATCTGGCCACTCTACCATAAAGGTCTGATTGGTGGAGTGCTACAGAGATGGTTGTCCTTCTGGATGGTTCTCCCATCTCCACAGAGGAACTCTGGAGCTCTGTCAGAGGGTTGGTCACCTCCCTGATCTATAGCAGCTTCCCACAATAATGGGCTTAAGATGAGGCAGATGAACCTGTAGCCATATTACTTCAAGAGTATTTAACAAACCTTCCCATTTCATCTCCACCTAAAATGAAATCACAGCCCTATTAGAAATCTGTGATTGAGAGGGCTTTATGGTTTTTGCTGGCTGGTGGAAAAGGTTTTGGGAAAGATTTTGGTAAACTATCTATCACAATTTGGACACAGAATAATTTTCACTGCATCGGCAGCAGATTTTCCATTAGTGTGATCTCATCAGGAGTCATTTTCTGTGAGACATATGGTATTATTTGACATAATCATTGAATATACACAGAGTGTACAAAACATTAAGAACACCTGCTCTTTTCATGACAAAGACTGACCAGGTGAAAGCTATGATCCCTTATTGATGTCTCTTGTTAAATCCATTTCAATCAGTGTAGATGAAGGGGAAGATACAGATTAAAGAAGGATTTTTAAACCTTGAGACAATTGAGACATGGATTGTGTATGTGTGCCATTCAGAGGGTGAATGGGCAAGACAAAAGATTTAAGTGTCTTTGAACGGGGTATGATAGTAGGTGCCAGGCGCAACGGTTTGAGTGTGTCAAGAACAGCAATGCTGCCGGGGTTTTCACGTTCAACAGTTTCCCATGTGTATGAAGAATAGTCCACCACCCAAAGGACATCTAGCCAACTTGACACAACTGTGGGACGCATTGGAGTCAACATGGGCCAGCTTCCCTGTGGAACACTTGATACCTTGTAGAGTCCATGCCCCAACGAATTGAGGCTGTTCTGTGGGCAAAAGGGTGTGCAACTCAATATTAGGAAGGTATTCCTAATGTTTTGTACACTGTGCATAAAGGGAAAAAACAATGGTTTAGTAGGATTTAAGAGTAATTTCAATGATGTGCTTCACTGTCCTAAACCTAACCAAGTCAGTAACACTGTAATACCATCTGGAGCCCACTGCTGTGAGAGCTTGTCAGAGAATGTGCCATATTAAATGGAACATCAAATCAGAGGGCAAGTGATAATTCATTCCGAAGTACCCAGATATTTTCCATGGTTTATTTTTATGTCTAATTTCTGTCTGAGGGCCTCAAATGATTTGTGTGATCCCCTACAGCACTGGTTGATCCCCCTACAGCACTGGTTATTTAATCTGTTTGGTTTGGGATGAGTCCACAGACAATGTCATAATGACCTGCTGACCACAGAGCTGTCCCTGGCCAGGATGCAGAGAGGATGGATTAACAGCCATATGGTCTAAATTAATTTGGTCTCAGCACTGAGAAGAATATACAAAGAAAAGTTGCATGGTGATTTATTTTTAAGATAGTCCGCCCAAGGCACAAGTCATTTTCACATAGAGTAGGACAATATTTATCTTCACCATCCTCCACCGGTCCGGTCAACAATGCTATGACTTTTTTAACAAACTTCAAAATAAAATGACTTTAAGGGTCAATCAGGAGTGGGCTTTTTACCTGAAAGTCATTTTTAGTTGATGCACTTCAGTCTAATCTTGGAAACCCAGTACTGAACCAAAATATTGCATAATTGAGTCAGATGTTACTTGCGTCTGTCCACAGGATTGGGCGCGTTCCACAGCTAAGGTGAGGCAATGCAACAACCAATGGTCGCGTGCCACGCCATTGACTGTGTCATTGACCGACAAATTGCTTTAACATATGTGGTTAGCTGATACTTAAAATACCTATCCAGATGTTGTAAGATGTCAGGCATCAGCAACGTCTAAGCATAGGAACGTGCCCAATAACTTCTGTCTGATGCACAACTGTCCCATTTTCTGCCTCAATAAACATATGAGTATCATATCACTAACATTCCCCGAGCATTAATAATGCCCTAATATAATTTTGTTTGCTTATAAAAGATAGGCAGATTAATTCAATACATTCCTTCTGGTCATTAGAGTTATATTACATAATATTAATTTCCTTCCCAGACATAAGGCTGAAGGAGACAATGCGGTACGATGTATCCTTACTTAGCAGAAAGTAATTTAGAGTCACTGTACTCAAGCCTAGTGGAAGAAACAGAGGCTTAAGGTTCAAATGTTAATTTATCTCATAGTTGGGCTTTGGACTGTGTGTCTGACTTCAGCTAAATCTCCTCTCTCCTCTCTCTCTCTCTCTCTCTCTCTCTCTCTCTCTCTCATTAAGAGCTGTGAGGGAGAGAGATAAGCCACCCATTCTCAGGGAATACATGTATGTGTAACCCTGACCCATACTGTACAAATAAGGACGTGTACACTAAGGTCGGTCACATCTCTAAGAATACTGCATTCAACACATGCATTTATCTGCCAAGGATACTTATCTAAGGAATCTCAGGAAGATAAACTTGTTTCAACCTTGAGAAACTCACGGTCTAGAATGTCAAAAGGAAAATCGTTTTTGACATTGGGCCTGGACATCAGATTCCAGAGCCCTTTATTGCAAAATCGTGTCAATGAGGTGGTTGGTTTTCAATTGGCTAACACTTATCACGGTTTGTGCAGGCTGAAATGTGCAGGCTGAAATATGTAGGCATTGGGATGCATTATATGGTTGCCATGCTCTATGAAATTTAAACATTTGTAACAAGCATGGTAACAAACATTCATTTTTACACATCTGTAATTACAGACTGCAATTACCACCAGTTACATGTTTTTATTACAGTTTAACTATATATTACAATTAATTACAATACATGTTGCAGTGCAATTACATATTACACTGTAATAAGGACCCCT